>NC_139611.1:9465944-9759515 GCF_964270895.1 Podarcis filfolensis | reverse complement strand
GCGCAGCGATCCCTCTTGCTGTTCTGGCTTCTGAGATTCAGAATATTTTTTTTCTTGTTTTCCTCCTCCAAAAACTAGGTGCGTCTTGTGGTCTGGTGCGTCTTATAGAGCGAAAAATACGGTATTTCTTGATTGCTAGGGGGGTGGGCAGCAGCTGACCCCCTGGCTACACCCATGCCTTTCGCCCTGCTCCCTTTTTCATGGAGGGCAAAGCTACCAGTGGGTCTCTGTCTCTCTCTGCTCTGTCGGACGCCTCAGGCCTCCTAGAATCACAGGAGTGGGCAAAGTGTTGTGACACCTGTGTCTATCTGAGTGTTGGGCCCGGTGGGCCACTGGCCTGATCCAGCTGCAGGCTGTCCTTATGCGTCCCTACTTCCTCTCTGTGCAGGGGGTGCCTCCTCAGCCAGGGCCAGCTCAAGGTATTCTTCTGCCTGAAGCACTTGAGAGGCAGGATTCCCACCCCATTCCCTGTACAGGATCTGGCTCAGCTGGTTGTTGAATCTCAGGCAATAGGACAAGGTGGCAGCAGCAGCTTAGGAGACTCCTGGCAGATGCCTCGCTCTCTGCCTAATGATAGGGCCAGCCCAGTTCTTCCTGGCTGCAGGGGATTCCTTTCTGAGGCTTCCTCCAGGAAGGAATAATGGAGAAGGGATGTTTCTGAGCATGTGCAGAGTACACCAGCCTCTATGTTACTGGAGAATGTAGGGGTGGGCGGGTGGTTAGGGTGGAAACCACTAAGCTTGAGCTTTTAACATCCTTCTTCCGAATTTCCCCCCAAAACATGTTCTGGGATCACACTGCACACACACTGCTTTTCTGCCTGCCATTTCCTGGGGCTTCGTGCCGTGTGCAGTCTCTCCCCTATATCCTCGTAGTCACCACTTGCTCTGTCTTGCTTTGCAGAAATATCAAGGAAAGTGAGTATGATTGTCCCCCCAGGATCTGTCGTCGTCACGGATTGGCACAAGACTCCAGAGGGCAAGGAATACTTCGCCACTCTCTTGCGCCAGAACAAGCGCAGGCTGTTTGGTGAGTAGGGGAGTGACAAGAGCCTTTTGGCATGCAAACAGGAGTGCAGACTTCTCTGGCAAGGAGAAGGCGCTCTGCACGTGCTCAGAGGCACTGCCGGTTTACTGCCATAACTCTGACATGTTTCCACATTTTGTGAGCTGGGAATGTGTGCTTTCACTTTGGGTTGCTTGAGGCTGCAGCGGCCAACTCACAGGGCTTGCTGTTCCTTTGCAGGGCTGACTGAAAGGCCAGTGCTGCCCCCACAAGTGGGTGCTGATATTGCAAGCTACAAGGTCTTCGTGTCGGGGAAGAGCGGCGTGGGCAAGACTGCACTGGTGGCCAAGCTGGCTGGTCTGGAGGTGCCATTGGTCCACCACGAGACAACAGGTGATGCTCGCAAGGGAAGGAGGCAGTTGCGGTTTTCTCCCTCTCCAAGGAAATATTTCTCCTTTTGCAAAACTGAGCTCATTGCCTCCATCTTAAACCCCACGACGGGGTGAGCTCCCGTTGCTTGGTCCCTGCTCCTGCCAACCTAGCAGTTCGAAAGCACGCAGTGCAAGTAGATAAATAGGTACCGCTCTGGCGGGAAGGTAAACGGCGTTTCCGTGCGCTGCTCTGGTTTGCCAGAAGCGGCTTAGTCATGCTGGCCACATGACCCGGAAGCTGTACGCCGGCTCCCTCGGCCAATAAAGCAAGATGAGCGCCGCAACCCCAGAGTCGGCCACAACTGGACCTAATGGTCAGGGGTCCCTTTACCTTTATAGGCCTCATGCTGCCAGAGTTATATTTGTAATCATGAAGTTCAACAGGCAGAAGTTGCTTTGTGGGTCCCAATGGACAAAGGAGATAAAAGCAGTCTTCTTGGAGTGACTTCAATGAGTGCAGGACTGTGCAACTTTCTGAATTTCATGACATATTTGCTTAGGAAAAAGTGACTGATGAAGAGTTCTGTGAAATCCAGAAGCCTGGTGATGTGGCCCAAATTAACATATCACTTTGCCTAAAATAGCATTTCTCTGCAATGCTGTCAGGCTCTGGGGACTTGGCTTCCTCCCCCCGCTTTGGCTGTAGATAAGCAGGACAAAGTGAAAAGAGTCCCTTACCATTTAAGTCTTTAATGATCACAGCAAAAGAACAAAGCATCCATTCTCGGAATAAAAGGTAAAGGTAAAGGACCCCTGACAGTTAAGTTCAGTCGCGAACGACTCTGGGGTTGCGGCGCTCATCTCGCTTTACTGGCAGAGGGAGCCGGCATTTGTCCGCAGACAGTTTCCAGGTCATGTGGCCAGCATGACTAAGCTGCTTCTGGTAGCACACGGAAACGTCGTTTACCTTCCCGCAAGTGCTTTCGAACTGCTAGGTTGGCAGGAGCAGGGACCAAGCAACGGGAGCTCACCCTGTCGTGGGGATTCAAACTGCCGACCTTCCGAATGGCAAGCCCAAGAGGCTCAGTAGTTTACACCACAGCGCCACCCGTATCTCAGAATAAAGGTGTTCCCAATTAAGGATTCCACCCACTTCCCCCCTACAGTGGTGCCCCACAAGACGAACGCCTCGCAAGACGAAAAACCCGCTAGACGAAAGGGTTTTCCGTTTTGGAGGCGCTTCGCAAAACGAATTTCCCTATGGGCTTCCTTCGCAAGACGAAAGCCCATAGGGAAATCTCCAGGACAGCGGGGAAGCGCAGCGCGTCTTCCCCACTGTCCTCGGACCTCCTCCGAAGGCTGGCGGTGGGGCGGAGAGACCTCCTCCCGCCGGCAGCCTTTGGAAGGCTGCTCCGAAGGCTGGCGGTGGGGCGGAGAGACCTCCTCCCGCCGGCAGCCTTCGGAAGGCTGCTCCGAAGGCTGGCGGTGAGGCGGCGAGACCTTCTCCCCGCGCCAGCCTTCGGATGGCTGTCCTGAAGACTTGCGGTGGGAGGAGGGTTTTCCTTCCCACCGCCAACATTCAGAATGCTGTTCTGAATGTTGGCGGTGGGGAGGAAAAACCCTCCTCCCACCGCAAGCCCCGGGAACAGAGGAGAAGCGCTGCGCGCCTTCCCCTCTGTTCCCGTACATGTCCTGAAGGCTTGCGGTGGGGAGAAAAGCCCTTCTCCGCACCGCCAGCCTGGCAAGCGGTCTCCATAGGAACGCATTAATTGATTTTCAATGCATTCCTATGGGAAACCGTGCTTCGCAAGACGAAAAACTTGCAAGAAGAAAAAACTTGCGGAACGAATTAATTTCGTCTTGCAAGGCACCACTGTAGTCACTTCTGTCTTGCAACCTGATCTTGCAACCACTGTGCTTTTTGTATAGCCACCTTATCCACTCTACGTGACCTTGGACTGATGTGCTGAATACCTTCCAGCAAGACAGAGTCTGTTAGCTCTCTCTCTTCCTGTTCTTTATTTTGCTGTTCACCCCCTGGTTCGTCCCAACTTTTGTCTTCAGAACTATGCCCCTCTGCAAACCACTGTTCCAAATCTATACTGCTCCACTGCTCCTGGGCAGCTTCAGGATCCTGATCATGAGCAGGGGAGCCAAGAGTTAACACGCCAGGAGCGTTCTGTTTCACTGGGTGCATTGCCCACACGACCTGCTCTGTGGGGGCTGAACTCTCTCTGGAGAGCAGTCTGTCTGAGAATGTGAGCAGGGTAGTTTTGTTTTTGTTAGAGACAGAACGCTGCGAACATGCAGCTAGATTCTGTAGGTTTTCTTTTCTGTTTGTTATGCTTCTAAATACAAGAGTGTTAGATTAGAAGCACTGGTGTCGAGCTGAGTTATTGAAGACACCACGTCGACACAGACAAGCCATTTTACGCTGCGTGTGAACTCTGCTAACGTCCGACAACTGAGAAGAGTGGCAGTGCGCGAGTGGAAGCGTGTGGACACCATTGAAGTTTGTCGGCAAGTCCTAGGCTCTGTGGTTTAACCCACAGCGCCACCCGCGTCCCTAGGGTTGCTGTTTTTTAAGTTGAGACACCCGTGATTCTGTTCTAGCTGAAGCGGTTGTGTTGCAGGGATCCAGACCACAACTGTGTATTGGCCAGCCAAGCTCAGAGAGAGTGGGAAAGCCATCTTCTTCAAGTTCTCCTTCTGGGACTGTGGCGAAGCTGTTCTTAAGAAGTTTGACCACGTCTTGCCGGTGAGTGTGCTTGCAGAAGGAGGTTCAGGCCTCTTCACAGAGCCGAGCTGCATCCTGACATTCAGAGAAACATCTGCTGTTGGGATCAGGTCAGGCGCACCATTCCGAATTCCCTTCCAAGAGAGATCAGGCAGGTCCCACATCTCTATATGTTGTACAGCAGGCCCTGTTCTTTGCTGCTTTTTCAGAACGGTATGTATTTGTTTGTTTCCTTAATTCAAAAAAAACTAAATAAAATTTTCAGTTTTTACAAATTGTAAGTAATATAGCTTCTCTATAAGGGAGTAAAAGAAGACTCTGAAAAGGTGGATGGGAAGTCAATGCATATGAGAGATTTGTTTTGACTGTATTTTAAAAGAATATGTAAAATTTCAGAACGGTTTTAATTGGGCTCCTAACATTTGCATTGCTTTTATAAAAAAAAACCTCTCATCATATTGTGATTTTAAGTTTTGCTGATCATTCTTTTAACGTACAATTTTATTAATTGCTTTTAAATTTTGCTTAACATATTGCTGGCTGTATGTTTGCTTATTTGTCCTTGTTTCCTTGTGGGAAAATGCTTCTGAAAAACAGGATATACCATTTGTTAAATAAATGATGAAACAAGGGAAGAAAAAGGTGGGCTGATTTCTGCTTCTTCTCTCCCCATGCCCCAACAGGCTTGCACAGAGAAAGTGGACGGTCTCCTGCTCCTCTTTTCGTTCACAGATCGGGCATCCTTTGACGACTTGCCAAACCAAATCTCTCGGGTGGCTGATGGGGACAATAATGCCATCGGAATGGTGGTTGGCACCAAGTATCCTTCCAGCTGTTTGGTGTGTGTGCACACTCTGTCATTAAAACTCACGACTTGTTGCAAGGTGCTTGAAGGGGAAGGCAACTCTGCACATGCTCAGGTGCATTTTACCCTTAGGATCTCTTTCTTTAAGTGAAAAGTTTGCACAGGAGGAAGGCACTGCACATGCTCAGAGGTACTCATGACTGCTTGTTTGTTTTCACCTTCTTTATCCTGCCTTTCCAAGATAAAAATCACACCAAAGGAGACTTGCAGGTAAAAATGTAGTGTAGCAGTGCTATTTTTCTAGAAAAAGAGGTGCTGGATCTCACCATAGACACCTCCCTCGTTCTCTTAGAATGGCAATGGCACCCACCTGAGAGGTGCTGGAACTGAGTTGCCCTGGGTGTAGGTTTTAAAAAAACAAAAACCATCGTGTTAAAAAGCCAGCTCAGCAACTTCAGATGAAAAACATTGTCACCAGATACTCTGTGTAATAAAATATACCAGTCTAAAGAGCCCATTTAAAAGCTTGCAAAGAGGGTGACAGATGGAGAAAATGGATCTCTGAACAAATTTTTGTCTTTTGGAAATGGAAGGTGTCAAGAAAATAAAATAGACACATTGTTGTTTCATTTTATTTTCTGGGTCGTCTAGGGTGGGTGTGTGGGGGGTCCCCATCACCATGATTTTGAGCTGCTTTGATTATAGTTGTAGAAAAGTTAGGAAAGAATAAAACATTGAAAGCAAAATAATTAAATAGTAGAACGAAAGAGTGTGGATCAGGGCCAAACTTTGTGTGATGATAAATGCACTGAATTAAAAGCAGGCTAAAGCTGGCCACTTTTCTGTTGAGGAAAAGGCTGCCGCAGAGGCCTGATCCAGACTTTCGTAGGAGCAAGTCCTGGAGTGGGCAGTTTTTGCTTCAGAATAAAAGCGGCCAGTTTAACCACACTGTTAAAAAAGGCATGTTCCTCCCCAAAGGGAGCTCATCCCTCAGGCCGGGGTCTTCAGAGAGGAGCTGCTATACCTTTGTTGTGGTCTGTGTGGAGAGAGATTTGCCGGGCCCACATTAACCTTGATGGGGGGCTGAGTGCCTGGCGATCTACTTCCTTGACAGGCTCTCTCCAGGTTTGACCAGTTCGCCCACACCGACGTCACGGACCGGGACGTGACTGCCTTCCGCCATACTTGGGGCTTGCCGGTCTTGCGGGCCAAGAGCGTCAACGCGCCACGGTTGGCCGACGGACAGACCCTGGACGGCCGTGCTGGACTCTCGGATGTGGCCCACCTCCTGAACGGGCTAGCAGAGCATCTCTGGCGGCAGGACCAACTGGTGGCCGGCCTCATTGCTCCCTCCATGACTCCTGGGCCCCTGGAAGAGCAAAATCCCTGGTAAAAGTATCCTGGGGTGGCCCGTCTTTTTTCATAGCCTTTTCCCCCAGATGAGCCATTGGGTGGCACTCAAGACCTTTGAGTAAAAAGGCTTCTGCCAAGCCTGGGCCTGGAGGACCGCTAGGCCGAAGCCATCGCTGCCATGGCAACCATGGTGGCAGGAACACATTATAGCCATGCTTAGGAAAGAACAGGTCTGGCTGATGGAGAAGACAGCCTCCTCAAGGCCAGGTGGCCCTCTGAGAGACTCTTCCCCCGCCACCTCCACGAAGCCCACAGCACCCTTATTGTTTGCGCAGATTAATCCGGGGTCTGTTAACACTGAATTTCGGCTCTGGGCTTTGACTTGGTAGGAAGAAGAGTGAGGAATACTTCTGCCTTCTCCTTAGCCACAAGCAGAAGGTGTCCCAAAAGGAAATCAAGCTCTCCCTGTGGTGGAGTCGGATCGTGCCCACAAAGAGTGGGCAAAGTGTACACAGCCCCCTCCTCTGTAGTTTGGTGTTGCTTTCACGCCAAGAAATCTAGTAAATGGCTTTCATTTATCAGAGAGCTTGTGTGGCATGTGCTTCATTCTGCTAAAGGCTCAGTAGCAGCATCCCAGCCGCTGCCCGCCCCCCAGTCCAGTTTGGGCTCCTGCTAAGGTCAAAACAGCAGCACCCCCTGCTTCTTTCCCCATGGATCTCCCCTCGCCCGGCAAATTCTGTGTCTTGAAAGACGCGGCAGGTCTGGAGATGCTGTTCGGCTGGAAGACCCAACTGCTTTGCAGTGAACGTTGCCCAAACGGCAGGCAGCAGATGGTCCAAAGTGTCTTGGGACTTGCCATACGTGATATCTGCCAGGCTTACTTGGGGGCAGGAGGGAGGCGCAGGAGCTGTCTCCACAGAACGTTTCCATGGATCCCTTCCACGGCTTTTGCAGTTGCTAGCTGCCCTCCCCTCAGCTCAGTGCTCCTGGGATGCAGGCAAGCTGGTCCTTTCTCTCCCTTTCTGGTGATAAGCTTCGGATAGAGGTTTCCTGACACAACCCCACTGGAAAGCTCTGGGTGGGCAGGAAACTGCAGGACCCCCAGGCAGAAAACGGGAGTGTAGAAAAATGGTTGCACTTTTCAGATCCTTGCCCACCACTGCCTCCCTGCTGAACCTGCCAGCGTGGTGTAGTGGTTAAGAGCAGTGGACTCGTAATCTGGTGAACCGGGTTCGATTCCCTGCTCCTCCACATGCAGCTGCCGAGTGACCTTGGGCCAGTCACACTTCTTTGAAGTCTCTCAGCTCCACTCACCTCACAGAGTGTTTGTTGTGGGGGAGGAAGGGAAAGGAGATTGTTAGCCGCTTTGAGACTCCTTAGGGTAGTGATAAAGCGGGATATCAAATCCAAACTCTTCTTCTTCTGATATCTGAACCTTAAAAGGCTCCTTCCTATGAGGGGAGCCTGATTCAGTGGCTGCAACCCAGGGCTGGCTTTACCTGTGCCCTCATCCCTCCTGCTGACACCGCTCTCATGGCATCGGAGAACTCGGTAGAGCATGGGATGCTTAATCTCAGGGTGATGATTGCTGCGGGTTGGACTAGATGACCCTCGTGGTCTCTTCCAACTCTGCAATTCTGTGAAGAACGTTAACCCAGTATGCAGTGTTTTAGCATTTGCCTTCACAATCATCCTGCAAGATGGGCCAATGGGGTGGGATTGTAACTGGCTGTCTTCCCCAAACTCTGCGCTGTGAGAAATCGTGACGTGTAAGGAAAGGCTCTCAGCCAGGGCCTAACTGCTCCACAGAAGCGTGACTAGTGGGGTGCCGCAGGGTTCTGTCTTGGGCCCAGTCTTATTCAACATCTTTATCAACAACTTGGATGATGGACTCAAGGGCATCCTGATCAAATTTGCAGATGACACCAAACTGGGAGGGGTGGCTAACACCCCAGAGGACAGGATCACACTTCAAAACGACCTTGACAGATTAGAGAACTGGGCCAAAACAAACAAGATGAATTTTAACAGGGAGAAATGTAAAGTATTGCACTTGGGCAAAAAAAATGAGAGGCACAAATACAAGATGGGTGACACTTGGCTTGAGAGCAATACATGTGAAAAGGATCTAGGAGTAATGGTTGACCACAAACTTGACATGAGCCAACAATGTGACGCAGCAGCTAAAAAAGCCAATGCAATTCTGGGCTGCATCAATAGGAGTATAGCATCTAGATCAAGGGAAGTAATAGTGCCACTGTATTCTGCTCTGGTCAGACCTCACCTGGAGTACTGTGTCCAGTTCTGGGCACCACAGTTCAAGAAGGACACTGACAAACTGGAACGTGTCCAGAGGAGGGCAACCAAAATGGTCAAAGGCCTGGAAACGATGCCTTATGAGGAACGGCTAAGGGAGCTGGGCATGTTTAGCCCGGAGAAGAGGAGGTTAAGGGGTGATATGATAGCCATGTTCAAATATATAAAAGGATGTCACATAGAGGAGGGAGAAAGGTTGTTTTCTGCTGCTCCAGAGAAGCGGACACGGAGCAATGGATCCAAACTACAAGAAAGAAGATTCCACCTAAACATTAGGAAGAACTTCCTGACAGTAAGAGCTGTTCGACAGTGGAATTTGCTGCCAAGGAGTGTGGTGGAGTCTCCTTCTTTGGAGGTCTTTAAGCAGAGGCTTGACAACCATATGTCAGGAGTGCTCTGATGGTGTTTCCTGCTTGGCAGGGGGTTGGACTCGATGGCCCTTGTGGTCTCTTCCAACTCTGTGATTCTATGATTCTATGTCCACTTAATCTCTGACGCCACAGGCGCTGCTTTGCTCTGTGCAGCTTAGAGAGGAGGTTATTGGGCCTGGGAGGTTTTCCTACCTCTCCAGAGAAGCAGAGGCAACTTCTCATATGTGACTACCCCAGTATCTTCTTTTTTAAAACGAGGCTTTTTCATAATACAATACTTTTAAAAAATGAATCTAAATGAAAACACAAAGAGAAAAACAAAAAACCTAACAGAAGCAAGAGCAAAGCAAGGAAAGAAGAAAAAGAAGCGGGAAGATAAAAATAATAAAAGAATGAAAAAACATCGAGTTGGAAGGGACCACAAGGGTCATCTAGTTCAACCCCCTGCAATGTGGGTTTGACTCAAACCCACAACCCTCAGATTAAGAGTCTCGTGGTCTACCAACAGAACTATCCTAAAGTATTCACTCCATCTGCTTAGTGAGATTTTCCCAGTTTTCAGACTTAGACATTTCAAGTTCATTCATTTTTCCTTCCACCCAAAAAGTCTAAAAGGGGTTCTCTAATTACTGTATTTTTCCATGTATAAGACTAGGTTTCCCCCCTAAAAAATAATATCAAAAATTAGGGGGCATCTTATACTCTGGGCCATCTCCCCCCATTTTCTTAAATTTGAGTCCCCAAAAATAGGGGGCGTCTTATACATGGGGACGTCTTATAGACGGAAAAATACGGCATTATTATCAATAAATTTCAGCAAAAGTCTACCTCCAGACCAGCATAACAACTTTACCTCAAATGTTGAGAAGCAATGAATCCTTCATCTTTATTCACAGAGTTTCTTCACTGTAATCACATTAAAACAGTAATCTATAGTTATTCACTTATTGTATATTCATTAATGCACACCCAGTTCCATATCTTCCATTCCTGATTCTTGCTGGCCATGGTTTTCCAACCTGATTTAGAAAAATAAAATCCTCCTATTTCCTCTTCTTCCAGGACTGTTTCCAGAAGCTTGGTAGCTTTCCCCTCGAAATTCACTCCAAATTGTATACAGAATCCTTTCTTCCTCAGTTCTGTCTCTACCACTTCAGAATATTTCTTAATTTCTCCATCCATCGTTTCATCCCACTATTCTACCATCACTATTCTACCATCCACCACATGACAGTTTCACACCTCCAGGCCCCTGTGTGAAGGTCTTCTCCATTTCATCATCTACTGCCTCAAGCTTTACCATTCCAATCTCCTTTTCTGATGGTCCTCCATCAATAGTAGTCTCCAAAGGTTCTGGGTCTTCTTTAACCTCATCTTTTTCTGGTTCATTTTCACTCACCACTTTATCCATCTCAGTTCTGATCTCTTTTGGTTGCTCATCCAATAATTGTTGCATGATGCCAACAATGGCATCATGGGGTGTCCAACAGTGTTTTTACCGTTACTGAGTGCTCTTGGGCTTATTAACAGCTCACTTTCTTGAAGATCTTACAGTCTCTGCTTTGAGTCTGAGTCCCCTTGATTTTTATCAAACCACATTTTCCGCATTTTTTTTCTCACAGTAGCATAATTATGCTAGTTAGTTTCATTTTGCAACCAGCACTTTATCCAGAAGGACAGAGCGTTAAAAATAAAAGACAGCAAAGATTTCTAACAGTTGGAACACCTCTTAGCTGTTTAAAATATTTTGGGGGCCACAATTAAAGCATGCTTTTCATTTTGCTTTCAACCTTTTGATTTTCGTCTCTCTTCGTAAGCCAGCAGTCGGGTTGCATTCTAGATTTATATTTCAACTGGCAGACAGAAAACCTCAGTCATAATTTATAGTGGTCTCACAAATAAATAAAGGGAGGTTTAGCTGACTTTATGTCCCTTGGGACTATTATGTGGTATTTGGGCAAAGCAGTGGAAAACAGCCTTTCAGTGCCTCGGAGCTTAATCTCGGTTATCTCTGTTTTCCCGGAGATTATGTGATAACCGAGATTTATAGCTCGGCTATCATTAACCATCACATAATTATCTCCATGGACAGGGTGTCTGTCAACAAGAGATATGTAGTCCACCATCTTTCCTTCCTGGACGTCGCCCCATAAGAGCAGTCAATTTGTGTTTGTTCCTGACTCTGAAGATCCTGACCCAGGCTCCATTTTGCCAAGGCCACCACTTCCTGAAAACATTACTGAAGAGTTCAAACAGCTCTTTTCTTGCCTGCCTGCCTGGAGCCAGAGTAAATATTTAATGCAGCTCGAGGGAGCTGAAGGAAGGATGTTTCTGGAATTGGAGACTGCGGTGATTCTCCTAATAGCGTGGGCTCCTCAAATTCATCTCACACCGGGCTGGGCTAGGCTGGAAGGAAGCTGAAGAGCTGAAGATTCTTTGCAACCTTGTAGGCAGCAGCTTCAGTTTCATCAAAGGTTTCCCTACAGTCATAGAACCGTAGAATTTAAAGGGACCCACGGGTCATCTAGCTCAACCCCCTGCATTGCCAGGCCTGCAGGTACTTTAAAACCAGCGGGTCTTACAAAGGAAGAACATTTATAAAGTTCTTCCTGAGGACCAAAAATGATGCCCACCCCAGAAACTCATCAATGGCAGCTCACAGAAACCAGCCTTGGGTTCTCCATGGGCCGGTCTAGTTTGCCTCTTCCCCTGAACTCTTTGGAGGCTGAGAGTGCAACCCGGCTCCTGCTATCTGCTAAAATCACACCCCTCTTTCCTCTTTCCTCTTTCTCCAGCGCTGTTTATCCCCAATCTCTGGCTTCCCTCCTGGAAACTGCAGTGGTAGTCAGTGCTCCCTTGCTGACAATTCCCTTCCATAGCACTGTGATAGGAATTTTGAGGTCTTAGATATATGGTAATGTTCATAAGCGTACCAACCAAGCACGTACATAGATCAGCACAGGAAGACCAACCTGGAACCATTTTGATTCCTAAACTGAGCAAATGTTTTCTCTGCAGGGTCAAAGTGGGAAACCTCCCATTGTCTCTTTCCTCACAAATCCTGTCTTAAGGGCACATTTAAGATATGAATAGGGGGTGAGCCTGTGACATGGCCTAGTATTTATCATTACAAAAGACTGGCCAGGCTCCCTAGGCAATCCAGTCAAGTAACCTGCCAGACAGGAGATAAACAATGACAGGAGGAAAAACAACATTCAAATTTCTGTTTTAGACTGCCTTTTCTGTGATGTAGGTGTGATGTATCTGAGGGGTGGTCTTAGGTTACACCCCTTCTGGGATGTATGTATGATGTTTCTGGGGGTGGTCTTGATCTACAGGAGGGGAATTTCAAAAGTCTTTATAAGGCCTTGCGCGCCATTATTCTGGGTTCCTCCTCCTCTCCTGCGGGTGAGGGGAGCACCCTGTTGCAACAGATCAATAAAGATCAGGCTTACTAGCTGCTTTGCTTCTCAGTATTCTCTGGTTGGCCTCTGTTATTTTCTTCTACCAATAGGGAACCTATGTAAGGACTCTACAGTATATGGGCTCTTGGATACCCCATAAACACGTACATAGATCTATAGGCCACATGTCAGAAGCTGCACAGGAGAGCAGCCAGGGAGCCATTTTGACTCCCAGGCTGACCAGGTGTTTTCTCTGCAAGGTCAAATGTCTCCCCATTGCCTTTTCCTTCACAAATCCTGTCTTAAGGGTATGTCTGTGTATGAATAGGGTGAGCCTGTGACTTGGCTCAGGAACTAATTACTTATCATTACAAAAGACTGGCCAGGCTCCCCAGGGTATCAATCCAGTAAACATTAGCAGGTGACTTGCCAGACAGGAAGTAAACAACCCACTCAGATTTCTGCTTTAGCCCGCCCTTTCTGTGATGTAGGTATGATGTATCTGGGGGTGGTCTTTGACTCCAAGGTGGGCAATTTAAAATGTCTATATAAGGGCAGACACACCTTGGTTCTGGGTCCTCCTCCTCCTGCCTGTGAAGGGGACACCCTGTTGCAACAGTTCAATAAAGATCAGGCTTACGAGCTGCTTTGCTTCTCAATATTCTCTGGTTGGCCTCTGTTTTTTCCTCCGACCGATGGAGAACCTACAAAGGACTCTATAAGGGCTCTTGTGTCCCCCATAAAGGGATAAGGGCAGATTTTTTGTTTATTACAATAGATAATTTATTACGGTCAAACACCAGCTCACGTAACATAACACAATAAAAACAGCGTTCATAAAGATAAAATATACAATTGGAACAGATTGCAGCAATAGCTCATGAGTTAAAATTGAGATACATAGATACACCCATACAACTGAGATTTGGGCTACCATAAAAAAATTGACCCTGAGGCTCCCCAAAGGGCAACTTCAGCATTTCCCTAGTAAGCTATTTTATTCTAGAGGATGATCTGTGTCTACAAATCTGGGCGCAGAATCTGGCTACGAGCCAGGTAGTTCAGTGGTAGAACAGCTGCTTGGCATGCAGAAGGCCCCAGGTTCAATCCATGATGGCAGCATCGCCTGGTAGGGCTAGGAACAGACCCCCTGCCTGAAAACCCTCCGGAGAGCGACTGCTGACAGCCAGTGCAGACAATATTGGGGCTGGTTGAAAGAACGTTGACACCCCAGGGTTAGTTAGAATTGCAAGGTGGCGGCCTCTTCTTGCGGCCACTACGGAAGTACTGTCCCCCCTCCCAAATCTACAGAGCAGATGTGTTTTGGATAAGGAAAGGGGGATTGGGGGGGCAGGACTGGTGGATTGTGTCCCTCCTTAATTTGAGGAGCCTCTTCCAGGCAGGAGGCTGTTGCAGGGATGGAGACACCATCTGCCTGCTGGAATGTCAGCCTGCCTCAAAGCTCTGTTTCTCTTACACAAAGAGAGGATGCTCAAATGGCAAGTGAAGATGATGGACTATATGGAACATGTCAAACTGACTGGGAGACTCCAAGACCAGAGAGAAGAGACGGTGGAAAAAGACTGGAAGAAGTTTAAAGAATATTTGAAAAAATAAGTTAATATTTAAATCTTAGAATAGCTTTGGAAGTGGATATAGGCTGCAGGGTTAGAAGTAGAAGATAAAGGTAAAGGGACCCCTGACCATTAGGTCCAGCCATGGCCAATTCTGGGGTTGCGGTGCTCATCTCACTTTATTGGCCGAGGGAGCCGGCGTACAGCTTCCAGGTCATGTGGCCAGCATGACTAAGACGCTTCTGGCAAACCAGAACAGCGCACGGAAACGCCGTTTACCTTCCCACCAAAGTGGTACCTATTTATCTACGTGCACTTTGTGTTGCGGGGATTCGAACCACCGAGCTTCTGATCAGCAAGTCCTAGGCTCTGTGGTTTAACCCACAGCACCACCCGTAGAAGATAGTGTATTTTAAAATAGTATTCTTTGTAAGTGATAAAGTGTGAAGATCTTTATGGTAAGTGTAGGTGTGATTAAAAAAATGGTTAAAAATTATGATATATGAAACTGCTAAAGATGAGGTAAAATGAAAATCAGATAGGGGGGGACTTGGGGAAGCTCACCTAACAATGTTTAGAAATAATAAGGATAAGACAAGAATTTGTATTTCTGTTTGTATTGTTTATTTGTGTTATAAAATGAAAAATTAAAAAAACAAAAAAAAGAGAGGATGCTCTGATTTCTCCCTGACCACCCACCTCTTTCCCCCTCCTCCCACCTTTGCACAATCCCTTTTTGCAACCCACCCACCCCTCCGTGCCCCCACCACCAGGCTGACAGGCAACAAGAGAAGCCTTCTCTGCTTCTGCTGCTCCTCCTCCTCCATCCCATAGCTGCTCAGCAACAGCAGAGCAGGGGCCTGCCAGTGCGTGGGGCTGGGGGGGGGCAGCGGGCTGGCGTGGCTCCCAGCACCCCTCCTTTCCCAAGTCATAGGCTCTGCCTCTCCTGCTGCTGCTGCTGCTGCTGCTGCTGCTCTGACATCACTGCTCCATCTCCTTTGCAGGACCAGAAGATGCTGCACAGCCCAGCAGGAGGATGGAGGTCCCCAGGCCACGGATGAGGAGCTAGTGGAGGGCAGGGAGACTCTCTGGCTTTGGAGGGGCCCCCACCCACCCAAATGAGCTTCTCTCCTGCATCCCACCTCCCTCTGGAAGGACTGAAGCGGTGATGGAAGCTGCAGCCTGAGTCTCCTTCCCCGACAACGCCCCCCCCACCAAGCCCACCATGATCCGCAAGAAGGTCTCTGGGTCGGATGCCCAGGACACTGGCCTGCTCATTGGCCTGGGGAAAAGCCCGTCGGGCCTCTACGAGGATTCCAGTATTCTCCCCAACGGGGGCGCTGGAAGGGACACCTTCGTAAGTACACGGGGAAGGCAGGGCAAGCAATCCCAGTAGGGGGTTCTTTCCAGAACCAGGGGGTGTTGGGATCAACGCCTT
Organism: Podarcis filfolensis; assembly: GCF_964270895.1. NCBI lineage: Eukaryota > Metazoa > Chordata > Lepidosauria > Squamata > Lacertidae > Podarcis > Podarcis filfolensis. The sequence continues at coordinate 9,744,141 of NC_139611.1, read as the reverse complement.
TCGTGCCTCCCGCATGGGGATGTTTTTCCTCGGGCCCCTGAGGGTGTTTGGAGCCTAGTTGCGATTGCCGAGTGGCAAGGGGGAGGCGCTCTGTGTGTGCTCAGGGACTACACTCCCCCGCCAGCTTTATTTAGAACCAAGTCCTGGGAGTGTCTCAAGAAAGAAAGAAAAGAAGGAAAGGGGTTCAGATCTGCAGGTTTAAGACCCCCGTACCACTAACAGCATCACTTTGTGGGGTTTCTCCTTCAAATCCAGCCCTGGGAGGAGGGAGGAGGCACAATTCTGCTGTCAGACCACAACCCACAAAAGCAGCAGAACTTTTGTCCCCATTTAAAAATGCAATTGTGGGGTTCAGCTGTACACAAATAGTGTGGGGGTGGAGCCAGTGGGCAAAGCCTTTCTGTGCCCCTTGGGTCTTTTTACTGCAAACTGTGAGCCCCCCAAAGTTGCATGAAGGCTGAGCTGCTAATTGAGAACTGGCAGGTGGGAGGACCCCAATTCTGGGCCAGGCCAGGCCAGTTAATCCCAGATTTTAAAAACCAAAACAATAAGAGCAGGTCCTATTGACGGAAAGGAGGGGGGCTCTTGGTGGTCCCCCATCTAGGACTGGCTGGCCCAGTGTGCAAGGCTGCAGCTCTACAGGGGCTTCCACCTTCCATCCCAGATGCAGAATAGTCCCCCAAATGTGGCCCCATCCTGATTTTCTTTTCAGGATGTGGACGACGACGACGACCCCATCTACATTTATGGCGATGAAACTTATGGCTACCCCAGCAGTGCCAGCGGGAATTACTTCCGAGATGGGAAGACGAAGATAGGCAAGTATAACCCCTTCTTCCTCGCCCCAGTGTTTTGCCCAAGTTGCAGTTTTGCAACCGCAGAGTAAAGGGGGCTTCGGCTTCTGCGAACTCCGAGCAGCAGGCAGCGCGAAAATGAACCCATGTTGCTCTGGCCACATGCCTTGTGGGGGGTGGGCTGCACTTCGGTTGTGGAACAGGGCACCCCCAGGGCACCCCCAGTACCCTTGCCACCTCCTTCTCTGCCTGCAGATTTTGTCCTGGTCTGGGAGGAGAAGCTGCGTCCCTCGAAGAAGAGGCGCAGCAAACAGCCCCACACGGAAGGCGAGAGAGCAGCGGGCCAGAGGGCTGGGTGGGAGGCGGCCCGCGGGCGTCACGAGAGGTGGAGGCAGAAGTTCCTCAAGAACCTGCGCACTGCCGGCCTCTTGATGGAGAAGGTGAGGGGGCTTTGCTGGCAGTGGTCTCCTGGAGGGCTTTGGGCAAAGTTGTACCAAGGCTCCCTTGTGCCCTTGGCAAGGAGCTGAACTGGCAGCACTGAAGCTGGGATAGACCAGGGAGCAGAAACTCAAAAAGTTCGCTTTCTGTCTGCCAGCCTGCCTGCCTTCTTTTCCCCTGCTGGGTGCTCCACTCATTTAATTTAATTTAATTTCACTTTTCCATATTACCATACGCAATGCGGTTTACAGCAACAAAATATACAACAAAGAAACCACACCTTAGAACAGGCACAGGCAAACTCGGCCCTCCAGATGTTTTGGGACTACAACTCCCATCATCCGTAGCTAACAGGACCAGTGGTCAGGGATGATGGGAATTGTAGTCCCAAAACATCTGGAGGGCCTGCCTTAGGATAATCTGATCGAATACAAAAAGTCATAATAAAAGATAACTTTAAAATGGGACGGCTTATATTGGACTCATATTGGCTTATATTGACCAAACTGCGGGAGGCAGTAGAAGACAGGAGTGCCTGGCGTGCTCTGGTCCATGGGGTCACGAAGAGTTGGACATGACTAAACGACTAAACAACAACAATGTTGGACTTATATCCAATAAAGTACAGTCATACCTCATGTTATGTCTACTTCATGTTATGTTCTTTCAGGTTACGTCCTGTGGCGACTCGGAAGGGTTACTTCCAGGTTTCGCCGCTCGCGCATGCGCAGAAGTGCAAAATGACGTCACACACATGCGCAGATATGGCGAATCGCAACCTGCGCACGCACAGACGCGCCGCTGCAGGTTGCATTCTTTTCATGTTGCGAACAGGCCTCCAGAGCGGATCCCGTTCGCAACCAGAGGTACCACTGTACAGTCAAACCTCGGTTGTCCAACATAATCCGTTCCGGAAGTCCGTTTGACTTCCGAAACGTTCAGCAACTGAGGCGCGGCTTCCGATTGGTTGCAAGAGCTTCCTGCACTCAAGCGGAAGCTGCCATGGCCGTTTAGCTTCTGGAAAATGTTCAAAAATGGAGCCGCTCAGGAGCCGAGGTTTGACTGTAGCATCCAATAATCTTTGGGAACATAATAATACACAACTAACTCTCAAAACATCGGCAAATAATAATTAAACAGAAATTCACTCTTAGCATATGCAATAAATTATTACTAAACTGTGCTCCTTAAAAACAAAAAGATAGATGCAAGTCACAAGGCATAATATACCACAATACGTACAAAACCATGTAAAAGAATCAAGTGGAGAAACAAAGACGCATGATGATTTATTTTTAAGAAATCCCAAACTCCTCCACTCATGTTTCCCAGCCTCCCCAACTGGGGAGGGGGCCTGGGCTTCAGGTTCGTGTTTTCTTGGGGGCCACAGTCTTTGTGCTGCACTCCATGTGGAAGAGAGCCAGGAAGCCCCCACCCTCTTCTCAGCAACCTGTCTCCTTCTCAGGAGGAGACTCTGAGCGACCGCAAGGGCATTCACTACATGAAGCTGAGCGCGCCCTGGGAAGTGCTGGTTTACTACGCGGAGGAGCTGTGCATGCGGGCCCCTCTCCAGGTGAGTGCCGGCGCATGCAGGTGGGGTGGGGGACCCATTCGGCTTCCTCGCGGGCTGCCTCCTTGCCAGCGGTCTACCTCCTAGCCCCTCCGTCTCCTCTCGTGCCCCCATCACAGGCCCACCCCAACCCGGACCGCAACAGCTCTGACGACCTGCTTCAGAAGCTGCACCTGCCGAACATCATGGCCCAGCAGGTGCCCAAGAAGCCCGTCGACTACTACACCTGTGCCTTCCGAAAGTCCAAGCTGGACAAGTGAGTGAGGGCAGGTGTGGGGAACCACCAAAGGGGGGGAGGAACCTCCAAGGGGTGAACCCTAGGTGGCCCTCAGGCCTTTCTGTGTGGCCCATAGCTGTCAACGTACAGATTTGAAAATAAGGGACCAGCAGTCTCAAAAATAAGGGATCAGCAGCCAAAATAAGAGATTTTGCGGACACAAATATGTTCAACTTATGAGCCCCTCCGAGCCAAAGGCAGAAAACCCAGCCAGCAGCCAAATGAAGCCTCAAGCGGTGGTTCCCACAGTGCAGCAACCTGGCAAAGGGGATGCAGCAAGGAAAACCACCGTCACCTCTCCGCTGGGAAGCGCTGAGCAAGGGCGAGTCCCCAGGCAACGTGGCCAATTTGATCGGCACAAGGCATGCAAGCTCCACCCCCCAGTCGTTCTTAGACTCCTTATTGGGTGAGCAACGCAGCCAAGCAACACAGTTGGAGCCTCCCTCCCCCCTGGCCGACAGGGAGGGAGGGAGACGAGCTGCTTCCTTTGAAACCCGGGAAATTTAAGGGACATCATCAATAAGGGACAGCAGCGGGACACGGCGCTGGGATAAGGGACTTTCCCGCCAAATAAGGGACAGTTGACAGCTATGGTGTGGCCCCCAGGACACTTCTCAGACCACACCCACCTTCTCGGTCTCCAAAGGAAGCCTTTCAGCAGTTGTGCCATGTTTGGGCCTGGCTGGGAAGTTTCTGAGGTTGCTTGCAAGGTCTTTTGTCCAACTGGAGAAGGGCTGCGGTGCTGGGGGGGAGGGAAGACCTGTGGCTTTTGTGTGGCTGGAAGATACCAAGAGAAGAGTCACTTCCAGTGCCCCACCCCATTTTGGCCTCTGGCCCTGCCCACCATTGCCACACAGCCCTCAAGGACCACCTCTTTCCATATGAACCTACCCAGACCCTGCAGTCATCATCCGAGGCCCTTCTTCGTCTGTAGTGTACCAGCGTGAGAACGGGGCCTTTTCGGCGGTGGCTCCCCATTTGTGGAATGCTCTCCCCAGAGAGGCTCCCTTGGCACCTTCATTATACACCTTTAGGCGCCAGGCGAAATCGTTCCTCTTTAACCAGGTCTTTGGCTGACTGACATCCATGCCCTTTTAAAGCGTGGGTGGGTAGGTGCATTTATTGGGTTGTTCTTGTTTTCATCGTGCATTTTGTGCTTTTATATTGTGATTTTACATTGTAACTGCCCTGAGACTTGCGGGTATAGGGCAGTATACAAATATAATAATAATAATAATAATAATAATAATAATAATAATAATAATAATAATAGCAGCCTAGTGGGGGGTCTGACAGGCCAGATAGAGAAGCCTGAGGGTCGTATTGTGCCTACAATTACCCTGCTCCATTCCCAAAACTGCTTTGGCCAGAGGCGACACAAAAGCTGCCCAGGTTGAGGCCTTGGGGAAGATGCCCAGTGCTTCCACCCCAGCCTGTGTCCAGCTCTCCTTCTCTCCCTCTCTCTCTCTCTCCCCTCACCTGTTTCAGGTTCCTGGGCAGCGAGCAGCACGATTCGTACTTCACCAACACGCAGAGGCATCGCATTGTGAGCCCTTGGGGTGGGGAATGGGGCATGCCTGGTGGGTTTGGGGCAGCCTGGCAGCAAGGAGGAGGAGGAGGGGGAGGAGACAACTTTGACCACCTCTCTTGTCAATGCCCTTTCCTTTTCCTCCCACCTGGCTGAAACCCCCCTGAGCACCACCCCTCTCTCTCCCAGGTGTATGAGATCTTAGCCCGGACCATCTATGGGAAGAGGAAGCATGCAGAGATGGGCATCGACCGGCTGCTGAACGAAGGGGTCTACTCTGCAGCCTTCCCACTGCATGAGGTGAGAGAGACGCTGGGGGGGTTGGGATAATAATAATAATAATAATAATAATAATAATAATAATAATAATTATTATTATTATTATTATTATTATTATTATTATTTATATCCCGCCCTCCCCAGCCGGAGCTGGCCTAACAACAGTAAAATAATACATCATTCTAAAATCAGTTTAAATCAAATTAATGGCAACCATTGGGCTAGAGTTCTGTGGGGATCCAGTTTAGGGATCCCCTAATGCATGAAAGGGGGCCGAGACTCCCTGCTCCTTGACTCCAGGTCTATGCAGGTGCTGGTTGCAGTTCCTTAGCGCTGGGTTGGGTGTGGTTTGGCAGAGGAACAGCTGCTCTGCACCCAGAAGGTCCCAAGTTCACCCCCTGGTGTCTCCAGCAAGGAATGGGAGAGACCCCATCTCTGGGACCCTGCAGAGCTGCTGCGGCTGCCGGTCAGTGTGGGCAGCACTATGCTGTATGGATGCACTGATCTGCTCTTGGTGTATGTTCCCAGGGGGGAGGGCACTTTGTTTTTTGTTTTTTAAATAATTTTTATTAAATTTCATATTACCAAATTAAACACATCAAACCAATTAATCCAAATTATAACAATACATATCATGTAATCCAATTGTTATCCAAATTATAAATTATTTTTTTGGGGGGGTACCCATGCTTCTCGATCGGCAGGAGTCCAGTCCTCAACTGTTTTCTGCTGCTTTCATATTAAGAATGATATTTCCAGTCCCCTCTTCTCAATCCTTGTTGTTACACATTTTCCTTTTCCTTCACCTCCAAATTGCTCCGCAAGTGGGTTGAAAAAAACAGTCTTATTTGTAGTTCTGTGTGGACTTTGTCCTGCTCTCTCGTAAATTCCAATAGACCAGGCATTTCTGCTCGAGCAAGCAATCACCATCTTCTCATTCCGATGAAATACAGTCTCAAAGCTCGCTCTTTAGCTTTCCCGACCTGTTGCATCGTAAATTAGTCTTTTTCCAGGAGGGCTGCCCCTTTCAGTTCACAATCTCATCGAAAGTAATAAATCTTCGGCTCGCCCTCCCTCAAGACCAAACCTCCTGCGACACAGGTCTCGTATCCAATCTCCATTCTAACTGCGTCACAAGGAGAGCCCTTCTTCATCCAAATCCTTTACAGAGTCAAACCTTTAAAATTACTATAATTCCCACACAGTTCATTTTTAGTCCCATTTGCCAATTAGTTGCTGTGACGGATCTTCTAGAGGGGGGGTTATTAGTTACAGTGGTACCTCGCAAGACGAATGCCTCGGAAGACGAAAAACTTGCAAGATGAAAGAGTTTTTCGTTTTTTGAGTTGCTTCGCAAGACGATTTTCCCTATGGGCTTGCTTTGCAAGACGAAAACGTCTTGTGAGTTTGTTTCCTTTTTTAAAAAAACCGCTTGAAGAGGTGCAGTTGCGACTGACCGTGCTTCGCAAGGCGAAAAACCTCGCAAGACGACAAGACTCGCGGAACGAATTAATTTCGTCTTGCGAGGCACCACTGTAATCACATAGAGCAAAAAAAAGATAAAAAGTCATTCCCCCCCCCCTTTCAGTTCCGGGGGGAGGCCACTTTGCATGTGCCCCAAGGCACCTTTTTCCTCTGCTTATGGTCATGGCTGTTTCACTTGTGCTGTTTCACTTGGGCAGTTTCACTTGGGCAGAGCTCATCCAAGGTGGAAGTATCGTTAGAATAAAATTAAAAACTCAAAACGAAGAAGCAGCCAGTCTGCGATGTGGTTCCCCAGCCACCTTAGCCCTCCCAGGCCCCGGGCAAGGGTACCTGGCCACTGCATGGACTTCCTTGCCTCTCACACAAATGAGAAATCCCGACGTGGAAAATATTGTATGTAGATTATGTCTGATTAAAAAATCAAGTTATATCTAACATAAAAGGCAAGCAGTGAGTGCAAAGAACAGCGCATAATATTTTGCAGGATGTTACTGGTTCTTAGGCTGTGTTCTTCTTTTTCTTGGTAACTGTCTTTTCATCTTTCCATTTTCCCAACTGAAATTAAAATCCTGCTATTTTTCGTGAGGCTGTACACCTTGGCCTCTACACCTCTGTCCCTTGGGAGTCTGGGATCCTCCCCAAGGATGTCTGTGCTACCTTCTGACATCATTTCCTGTGGGTGATGATGTGACTTCCTGTGGGTGATGATGTCACACGTCCACTTAACCTCTTCCCTTCTGGCTCCTCCTCCCACAGGGCCCCTTCGAGCTGCCTGAGTACGAGGTCTTGGGCGAAGAGCTGAACCCGCGGCAGATCCTGTACCGCTTCTGGGCCCAGTGGCGCTGCTGGTACAAATACCAGCCTTTGGACCACATCCGGGAATACTTTGGGGAGAAGGTGGCCATTTATTTCGCCTGGCTGGGTGAGGCGCCCTCTTTGGTCTCCTCCTTGGCTGTGGCAAGACGCTGCTCAGAAGTCCGGAAAAGGGAAGGAAGGAAGGTGCAGAGGCAGGCGGGGGCCAAAAACCACTCTGCGGTTGCTCAGAGGCCATGTGCACACCAAGCCTTTGAAGCACACCCCCAAAGAATCCTGGGAATTGTAGTTTGTTCAGGCTGCTGGGAAATAAACTACGGTTCCCAGGAACCTTGAGGGGTGGGGTAGCTGTATGCTTCGAAGTGTGTGAGTGTGAGCTGCCAGAGGTCTCCCTCTTCTTTACATTCCCGTGTACCGTATTTTTCGCTCTATAAGACACACTTTTCCCCTCCTAAAAAGTAAGGGGAAATGTGTGTGCGTCTTATGGAGTGAATGCAGGCTGCGCAGCTATCCCTGAAGCCAGGAGAGCAAGAGGGATTGGTGCGCAGCGATCCCTCTTGCTGTTCTGACTGCTTCGCTGGAGAGGCGCTGCGCAGAGAGGGAGATTTTTTTTTTCTTGTTCTCCTCCTCTAAAACTAGGTGCGTCTTATGGTCGGGTGCGTCTTATAGAGCGAAAAATACGGTGGCTTATTTCACTTCTGTTATTGTGTGTGCTCCCGTTTGAGCCTTGCATTCTCTACGTGCTCAGAGATAACTTTTGAAGCGGCTTTGGGTCTCACACGGTGCTGAGTTCAGCCCCTGCTCTGCATCTGGGTCCTGAGCAGGGAGACTGGGACGGGGTGGGGAAATCTGGGCTTGAGGAAGGCAAAGCCGAGCCCATAAGCTCCGGCCTGGAAGGGGCTCAGGGTGGGGGGCGGCAGGGCAATGTTGGGTGCCCTCTGCTCACGGTCTCCGCCTCACCTGTCTCCCCTGCAGGCTTCTACACAGCTTGGCTCCTCCCAGCGGCCACTGTCGGCACTTTGGTCTTCCTTGCCGGCCTCTTCACCATGGGGACAAACACACCAGCGTGAGTGGGGCAGGGGTTGTGGGGAGGAGGAGGGCAGTCAGCTTGTGGGAGAGCCTGCATGTCTCAGGGCATGACCCCCGCCCCCCAAGCATCCCTTTCCAAACCCTCATCCTGCATCTTGGGCCCCATGGGGTGGGAAGCTCCATCTCTTTTATGGCTGTGCATCAGGCAGAAGTTCAACTGGTGAAGCATTTCCTAGGCTGCATCTGCATGGGCAGGAGGGGACAGGCCACACATTGGGCCTTCAGTGCTGCCTTGGTGGGTGGGTGTCCCAGAAGCATAGCTGTCAACTTACAGATTTGAAAATAAGGGACCAGCAGCCAAAATAAGGGATTTTAGTCAACCAGTTAAAAGGGACCAGGTAATTTTGGAGAGCAGCGCCGGTTTTTAGCCCTTCGTTTCCAGAGGTTGCTGCTCAAGACACCAGCCGATGAAACACTGCAATTAAATAACTACAAGCAGCAACCACTTTTCGCGCAAAACGAAGTCCAAGCTATGAAGATGCTGCTGCGGTTCTGTATCTTTTCTCTCGTGCTCCATCTGCAGCTCTCAGTTCCATCAGGTGGGGCGGGAGGAAGGGGGGGGGGGAAAGCGCCTGAAGTAAACCCGCAGCTCAGACCATCTATGCTAGTCTACCACTACAAATCTATGGGAGAAGCGCTTGCGGTCCTTCCCTTGTAGCCCTTGGAACACCTGCCCGCGCCTCCGCCTCCTCCTCTTCCTCCTCTCTCTGAACTGCTTTCTCTATGGTTGCCCTCGCTCTCCTCTCAAGGCTCCTCAGCTATTCATAGGCCACGTCAGGCAGCCCATCTCATCCGGGTCCTTCGGCGGCACAACCGCAGTACGGCCTAGCAGGAGCGGGAGCAGAGGTGACAGGCAGAGGGGAGGCCCCAGGCAGAGACGCTCAGTTCGGCGGCCGCAAGGAGGATGGCGGCGGAAGGGCCCGAGGCTCCCGCCAGTCCCGGTGGGGAGGGGCTCCCGGGGGCCATGGTTGGTGAGAGGAGGCCATAGGGGGGCGGGCAGCCAAGCAACACAGTTGGAGCCTCCCTCCTCCCTGGCCGGCAGGGAGGGAGGGAGAGGAGCTGCATCCTTTGAAACCTGGGAAATTAAAGGGACATCCATCAATAAGGGACAGCAGCGGGACACGGCGCTGGGATAAGGGACTGTCCCTCCAAATAAGGGACACTTGACAGCTATGCCCAGAAGCACCTGGCTGTTGGAAACAGACCACCTTGGAAAAACAGCTGAAAGGAGTGTCCGAGTCCTGGGATTTCTGAAGGCTGAGGAACAAGGAGTAAGAGAGAAATAACCTCCTCGGTGCAAGCACCTAGTTGGTCACCGAAGAAAACACAATGCAGAGCTCTCTTTTTTCAAAATAATTATATCAAGAGGAATAAACGCAGGTTCCTTTATCCTCTGTCCATCACGCTCCGTCACGCAGAGCACGATGGGCTGCCTCGCCCTGATCCTGCCGTTTCAGCTGCAAATGCCCGGTGCTGGAGTTATACAGCAGTGGAGAGGACTTGGCGCCCTGCTTGTGGGTTTCTGGCTGCCCCCCTGTCGGAAGCAGGATACTGGGTTGCGTTAGATCAGGGAGTGGATTCTTCCTTGTCTGCCTTTTCCCATTCCTGCCCTCTGGCCCAGGATCCTGGTCCTCTCTAGACTCAGAGAGGTGATTGTGCCAACTCTGGGCAAAGGAAAGGGCATCTCCAGATGCCTAGAGGTGCTCTCTTTCGATTGCTTCATGCACAAAGAAGTTATTTCCAGTTATTTTAAGAAAAACGCCACTTCCTGAGTCAGATTTAAGCTGAAGGGGGCCCAGCTGGTGTTGAGTGTAGTGATCAGGTGGGATTGCTATGAGGAATTATAAAAAATATGGAGCAAGCCATTTGTGTCAGCAATGAAAGCATTGCGTTGACTAGGTTTGAGCCATTATGATATGATTTCTGATCAATCCAGGCCTCTGCATCTATGTCCTATTTCTCTGCCTGAAAGGCACATATAAGCATTCTAAACACAGGCCAGTTGCTTCATCAGGCATCCTGGGTCATAAAGATAGTAGGTAACTTTGATGTAGATTTGTTAATCTTTAGATAGATCTTAAGGGCCCAGAAGACAGTTCATAAGGAGATGGTAAATACTGCCGTCTTTCCTCTCCTGTTTATGACCTCCGGGGTTTGCTGAATGCATTCCTCCTTTTAGTCCTATTTTATTTACTCTGAACTACGTATGCATGCTCAAATTAGCTCTTTGTAGTTTTAACTTTGTCCCCACGTGGGGATTTTTGAAATGCTCAGAGGAAATCTGATTGGTTCTTATGAACACTGTGTAAAAAGTTCTTTCGTGAATAAAACGACCTGGGCCAAGGGGTGGACAGGATTATTATTAGTATTTGCACTGCCTCCCAGAGTCTTGCTGGTCAAGCCTCGTGTGTATTTTATTAATCAGAGTCCAATCCTTCCTTGCTTTGGGAACGCTACAGGTGAGCATCATGAAACACACCTTGGGTGAGCCCCCGCCCGCCCCCCCAACCCTGAGTGACATCCTCCACTGACCCTTACCCTCTGCTCTTCCCCAGGCAAGAGATCTGCAGTAGTGGGGGCCAGTTCCTCATGTGCCCCCTGTGTGACACCTGCGGCAACTGGAACCTCTCTGAGATCTGCCCCATGGCAAAGGTGAGGGGACTTCCTGGCTGCTGGGCCTTCTGGGGATTGTTCTGGCGGGGGGGGGGGAGAATGGGAGGCAGGGCATGTGGTGACGTCACAGAGAGCCAAGGAGCTCTCTCTGTGGGGCGTGGGAATGCAACGGATTGCCTGCTCCCAAAGTGGAGCTCCCGAAGTCTTTCTTTAAAAAATAAAAAAAATTAAAATTTAAAAAAAAAAAAATAAAACTGGTTTTTCAAATTACAGTTTTACAATCACATATCCAGCATACAACATAAAAACAAGATTTTTTTAGAATCTCCTGGACTTCCCTCCTCCCCTTTGTGGGTCCTATTATTAGTCCTTTCCTCCTGCATCTTTTAGGGACGCAGGTGGTGCTGTGGGTTAAACCACAGAGCCTAGGGCTTGCTGATCAGAAGGTCGGCGGTTCGAATCCCCACGACGGGGTGAGCTCCCGTTGCTCGGTCCCTGCTCCTGCCAACCTAGCAGTTTGAAAGCACCTCAAAGTGCAAGTAGATAAATAGGTACCGCTCCGGCGGGAAGGTATACGGTGTTTCCGTGCACTGCTCTGGTTCGCCAGAAGCGGCTTAGTCATGCTGGCCACATGACCTGGAAGCTGTACACCGGCTCCCTCAGCCAATAAAGCGAGATGAGCATTGCAGCCCCAGAGTCGGTCACGACTGGACCTAATGGTCAGGGGTCCCTTTACCTTTACCTGCATCTTTTATGATAATCCAGATCTTTTACATCTCCGTTATGTTCAAAATTCACCATTAAACTACAAGTGTTGTTCCAATTCCACTAACGTTTTAGCAATTTACAATTAATTATAATTCTCCCCCATTCTTTATTAAAATTTTGGTCTTCCTGATTTCTGATTCTTCCCATCATTTTTGCCATTTCGGCATAGTCCATCAACTTGATCTGTCATTCTGGTCGGGACTTTATCTTCTTTCCATCTCTGGGCCAATAACATCTGAGCAACCGTGGTTGCATACATAAATAGGCTTTTCTGCTCCATTGGGATTTTGGTACCTAAAATTCCTCAAAGAAAGGCTTCGGGGTTGTTGTTGTTTTGGGAAAGGTTATTTTAAACATTTAACAGGTTCTCTCCCTGGTTAACAAGTTCAGGCAAGCCAGCCTTTGGTGACCTCAGTTCCCCCATCTGCAGAATGGGAACCATAGTGATCTATAAAGGATATTTGTTTTGCTTTGTTTTGAAAAACGTTAGTTCGTCATTCATCTATTCAGTCCCGGCAGCCTTGCACCCAGCGTGGCTCAGGAATCCTAAGAACCCTCCAAATCAGTGCAGTTTTCAAAGGCGCAGCCCACAACCTTCATTCAATCAGTCAGTTTTATTGCACGTAGCCAAAGGCTGCCGCGATGTACAATCTTGATTCGAAATTGCGCACAGCTGTATCCAAATATCGGCCCAAACCTGCTCCTTCCTCTCAAGCCAATTTGGTTAGGATCTCTTTAAGAGGTGCCTAATACATGGAGCAAGGGACGCGGGTGGCGTTGTGGGTTAAACCACAGAGCCTAGGACTTGCCGATCAGAAGGTCGGCGGTTCGAATCCCCACGACACGGTGAGCTCCCGTTGCTTGGTCCCTGCTTCTATCAACCTAGCAGTCCGAAAGCACGTCAAGTGTAAGTAGATAAATAGGTACCACTCTGGCGGGAAGGTAAACAGTGTTTCTGTGCACTGCTCTGGTTCTCCATAAGCGGCTTAGTCATGCTGGCCACATGACCCGGAAGCTGTAAGCCAGCTCCCTCGGCCAGTAAAGCGAGATGAGTGCCGCAATCCCAGAATCGGCCACAACTGGACCTAATGGTCAGGGGTCCCTTTACCTTTACCTTTACCTTTACCTTTACCTTTAATACATGGAGCACAAAACCTTTTCCCCAAAACGGGCATGGGCACGGCGTAGCTACCACTGGGTGGATCTGAATCCATTGGAGTGTCTGTATGGCAGCTGTTCCTGGACGTCTTCTCCCCCCTCTCCTGTTCTGACCACAGGTGGGCTACCTCTTTGACCACCCAGGGACCGTCTTCTTCAGCATCTTCATGTCCTTCTGGGCCGTGACCTTCCTGGAGTACTGGAAGCGGAAAAACGCCACGTTGGCCCACCACTGGGACTGCATGGACTTCCAGGAGGACGAGGCAAGTAGGAGGCAGATTGGGGCCTGCCAGGCCTCCCTCAACCCACCTTTTAGCTGGGGAGGGGGGCGGTGAACTTAGGCAGTGTTCCCTCCGGCAGCAAAAGCAAAAAGCAGAAGCAGTTTTGCTGCACTAGCCACTTTAAAGCCCTAAATGGCCTTTGTCCAGTATACCTGAAGGAGCGTCTCCACCCCCATCGTTCTGCCCGGATGCTAAGGTCCAGCGCCGAGGGCCTTCTGGCGGTTCCCTCACTGTGAGAAGCCAAGTTACAGGGAACCAGGCAGAGGGCCTTCTCGGTAGTGGCACCCGCCCTGTGGAACGCCCTCCCATCAGATGTCAAAGAAATAAACAACAATTAGACTTTTAGAAGACATCTGAAGGCAGCCCTCTTTAGGGAAGTTTTTAATGTTTAACAGACCACTGTATTTTAGTACTTTGTTGGAAGCCGCCCAGAGTGGCTGTGGAAACTCAGCCAGATGGGCGGGGTATAAATAATAAACTATTATTATTATACTGAATGGTTTAGTTTATGTAAACTACTCTGGGATCTATGGCATGCAAACTGAACCATGGGAAGAGAGGAAAGGAAGTCACTGATATTTTAACATTGTTTAAATGAATATTCTAAAATGTAAAATAGAAAAAAACTTTATTAAAAAATATACAAAAAGAAAAGGAACAAAAATATAAATGTACCACGGCAGTGCACAGCAACAGAACACCCTAAACACATCACAAAATGGTCATTTTAATGACCTCGTGGTCCATTCCAGCTCTGCGATTCTGTGAAGCACAAGGCTTGTAATATGATCCTAAACATCTCCGCACAGTGTTAAAGGCCATTTGCGTCCAAGGGTTTTCACCTTTGTTTAGGAATCCGAGAGCTCTGTGTTCCCCAACCCCACTTTGTCCCCAGATGCCGTTGCATAGAATTTTGTAGAGGTGGAAGGGACTCCCAAGGATCATCTATCCCAACCCCGTACGATGCAGGAATAGCAGCTAAAGAATCCCTGGCAGATGGCTGCCCAAGCCCTGCTTTAAAATCCTCCAAGGAAGGGAGAGCCCAACACCTTCCAGCCTTCGTCTCTTCATCTCAACCTCTCTCTGTCTCTCCTTCCCCCAGGAGCGTCCTCGGCCAGAGTTTGCCGCCATGGCCCCCCGCATGGAGCAGAATCCCGTCACGGGGGTGAAGGAGCCGTACTTCCCTGAACGTGACCGTCTCTCCCGCATCCTGACGGGATCCATGGCCATCATCATCATGGTGAGGGGAGTCCCCTGCCCCGAGCACATGCCAGACAGAGGCCTGGGCTGCGGGGCTGGGCTGAGCTGAGAGGCTTCCGGTCTCAGCGCTGATCCTGAACGCTTTGCTTCTCCCGTCAGCTCTGTGTGGTGATGATCTTCCTCGTGTCGGTGATCATGTACCGAGGAATTGTCAGCACCATGATGTACCACACAGGGAACACGATCTTGATGACCCAGGTGAGAGCAGAGGGGCCGTGAGGCCTGGTCCACCTCCCCCCCCCAGAGACATTGAACCCCAAATGTTCAGCGATGGATTTTGTAGGGAAATGGTTTTGTGCAAAGCATATGGTGCGTTTCCCCCTGCACTGCCAAATTCTGGGAACTGTAGCTGACCCCTCATAGAGCTACAATTCCCAACACCGTTAAAATCGTTAGTAGGATTGGAGTATCACTTGTAGTTTAAGGGTGAATTCTGGACGCGATGGAGATATAAAAGATTTGGATCATCATAAAAGATGCAGGAGGAAATTATTAATAACAGGACCCACAAAGGGGAGGAGGGAAATCCAGGAGATTCCTTGGAATCTTGTTTTTATGATTTATGTTTGATATATCTCTGTAAAATTTTAATTTGAAAAACCAAATAATTTAAAAAAAACACAACCACAATTCGCAGCATCATTAAAACTACAGTTCCCGGAATTTGGGTGTGTATGCTCCTCTCTAAATGTGCTAAATGTGTATGCAATCAAAGTCTATCTCTCTTTCTGCCTCTCTCTTTCTCTCCCTCTTTCTGTTTTGCATTCTCTAGATATACATATAAAAAGTCCAGGCAGAATTCTCCTGCAGTTAGCGTTGGATTTTAGATTGTAAGCCCCTCAGTGGCAGAGACCTGCCCCTCTCATCCTCTGTCAGGCACACTGGGCATTCAGAGATGCAGTAAAAGCTCCTCCACACTTCCCTTGCCCTGCTGCTCTTTCGTGCTCAGTTGGAACAAACAGCAATTTGGGTTTTCTGCGGATTGACCTTTGCTCCAATTTAGCACTACAGAGAGGATTTTCCTTGTGTGTCGAGTTTGAGCCCAGGGGGTCTCTGTGGTCTAGGCCAGTGTTCCCCAACCTTGGGCCTCCAGCTGTTTTTGGACTACAACTCCCATCATCCCTCGCTAGCAAGACCAGTGGTCAAGGATGATGGGAATTGTAGTCCAAAAACAGCTGGAGGCCCAAGGTTGGGGAACACTGGTCTAGGCTATTGTGTTCCCCTTCCTCTCTGTGTGTTTTAAGGAGGGAGAGAATTCACTGGTCTTTGGAGACGACTGGGGTGGCGACGTTCTGTCTTTTCCCTGCAGGCGGGGAACATTGCTAACATCAGCAGCTGCATGGTGAACCTGGTGCTCATCCTCCTCATGAGTCAGGTCTACACCTCTCTGGCTGAGAAGCTCACCAGGTGGGGTGAGTCTGAGATGCCAACCCCCCACCCCACCCCGATTTCCCAGCAAGCCCAGACTCTGCCCCTATTCTGTCCCTGCATTGCCACTGCCAACTGGCTGAGCTCAGTTCATGAGGCTCCCTTTGTGCATGATGGGGCGGTGGCCTCCAAAATGCCCCTTGGGGATTTCTGGAGCACGAGCAGCTCCTCCGCCATGGGGCTGGCTGCCCCCCATCTCTCCTGCTCCTCCTCCTTCCTCTCTGGCCAACATGCCTCCCGGCCACCCTATACTGGGCTGTCCCCTTTTGCAGAAATGCACCGGACTCAGACGCAGCATGAAGATGCCTTCACCTTCAAGGTCTTCATTTTCCAGTTTGTGAACTTCTACTCCTCCCCGTTCTACGTGGCCTTCTTCAAGGGCAGGTGAGGCTGCTAGTCTCTAGACCCCTTGCATAGGGGCAGGGAAACAACCCCAGTCGGCAGGGAGGGAGGGACTTCCTAGCCTCGGAGCATGAGCCCTGCTTCGCCATGACTGTGGCTACAAGGAGGCATGTTGTGGGGCTCCACCACTTGGGCTGGGCACCCCCCAACTCCCCACTTCCTCTATGGCTTTGCCTTCTCCCCAAATGGCTCTCAGCCTCCCCTGGGCTCTCCCAGTACAGAGCTGAGAGCTGCCATTTTGAGTGTTCCCCCATTGCGGGAGTGAGGCTTCCAAACTCCAGGCAGACCCTTCCCTTTGTCCCAGCAGGTTTGTGGGGTACCCCGGCCAATATGGAAAACTCCTGGGCATGAGGAACGAAGACGTAAGTACCAGGGCAGGGGGCAAGTCTTCTCTCTTGCCTCAGTCTGGGCACTGCCCACCTGGTGGGCTCTGCATCCAGATGCTGGAGCCAGGCAGGTCCTTCTCCAAAGAGTTTGCTGCAGGTGTGTGTGTGTGTGTGCACGCACGCATACATGTTTGGGTTTCTCCTGCCGTCACCCCAGATCAAACTGTGTTTTTTTCTTTTTTTTCTTTCTTTCTTTATCTGCAAGGTTCAACTTTATTTGGAGGGTTGTGATTTAAGAGCTCACTTGTTTATGTTTGTTTTAGATTATTTTGGTTCTGGTTTCTGTTTTAGGTATTGACATACATACATACATTTTTATTTTTATTTTTGCATGCCACCTTTCCTTAGTTCAAGCCATGCTCAAGGCAGCTTGCAGCATGAAAAAAATACATAACTACAACGTGACAAAAGTAGTCATAAACAATAAACAGAGCATTAAAAACACAAAAACAAACTGAACGATTTCCACATAAATCACAAAAAATAGAGATACAAAAAAACCAGCATCAGCAACCCCCACAACGAAAGGCCCCAAACAACACTCCAGCCCAAGAGTGACAAACAAAGCATTAAAGATTTTTCAAAGCACCCAGGGTCCTGCCATGGCTGTTTGGCTAAAGGCAGAATTGGGATTTCTTATTTTCAGGGGGAAATGGTCCTTCTGGGAGCTGTTTCCTTGGGGCTCAGGGTTTCCAGACTCGCTCCGTAGAGCTCTGCTGACGTCCTCTCCTCCTCCCCTTCTCCCTGCAGTGCGGTCCTGGCGGGTGCCTGATTGAGCTGGCCCAGCAGCTCTTCATCATCATGGTGGGCAAGCAGATTGTCAGCAACATCCAGGAGTTTCTGATTCCGTGAGTTGCCAGCTGCAGGGAGGGGAAGGAAGACCTGGCAGGTCCAGAGATAGACCGGCAGGTCCAGGGGGGCTGCCCACTAAGACTCTCTGCAATTCCGGCCATGGAAACAGAGCACCCCACAAAACCTAATGTTTTTTGGGGTCCCTTTCAACTGGAGCCCCTCTCCCCTGCTCTGATGCCTCTCTTGTCCATTTCTTCCCCTGCAGGAAGCTGAAATCCTGGCGCCAGAAGAGGAAGCTGGCCCGGGTGCGAGGGGGTCAGATCTGCCAGGAGCCCAAGCGCTGGGAGGAGGATTATGAACTGATTGAGTGCGAAGGCCTCTTTGAGGAGTACCTGGAGATGGGTAAGCAGGAGGGAGGGCCGAGCCAGTTCGGGTTCTTACCCCGCGCAAGCCAGTCCATTTTCCGATCGCTTTCCCTTTTGCAGAACGCCCTGTCTTTTGTGAGGTGGCGGGTTCGTTGCACGAGAACTCCCAGGCTGCTATAATGGCCCAGTTGCTGGGATGCGACTGGATCCCAGGCAAAAACAAGGCTGGGAAGTGTTGCGTTCTGAAGGCAAAGGAAAGGTGTGCTGGTCCTGGGGGGTTACCGTGCGGCATGGTCCGAGTCCAGTCCAAGGTCGAGGGTGTGGTATGGAGGCTGTCCATTAAGGCTGAAGCGGGGTCCAAGGCAAGGAGTTGGGGGAGGTCAGGAACTCTGGCAGAAGAGCAGGACAGGGTGCAGGCAGGAACAGGCTACCAACAATGTTGCTCCCGCAACCTGGGACTGGGCTGGCTGGCTTTTATCTGCCCCGAGGCATAGGGCGGCCCCGGTCCACAGGTGACTCGCCTCT
Source organism: Podarcis filfolensis (assembly GCF_964270895.1). Taxonomy (NCBI): domain Eukaryota; kingdom Metazoa; phylum Chordata; class Lepidosauria; order Squamata; family Lacertidae; genus Podarcis; species Podarcis filfolensis. The sequence continues at coordinate 9,725,890 of NC_139611.1, read as the reverse complement.
CCTGGCCTGGAGGCGAGCACTCCTCCTGCAAGAACTTAGTTCCTTCCACCTCTCTGCCCTAAGCCTCTGCAGCTCAGGAGAGGCTAGAGGGTTACCGGACCCAGAGGCAACCTCACCTTCCCCTGAGGGGGCTGAGAGTGGAGCACCTGCAGGCAATGCTCCATCACCTCCGGAGCCAGAGCAGATTCAGCTGGTGTCTGCTCCTGAGGATCTGGCACAGGTGAGGGCCCTTCAGGTTCAAGCCCCAGCCACGGCTCAGCTGGTCCTGGAGGTGGGGACTCCTGTGCAGGCTGGGATTCCTCAGGTTCAGCCTCTGAATCCGATTCCCAGGCCATCACAAAAGGACTGGACCCTGATTAATAAAATAGACGCGAGGCTTGGCCAGCAAGACTCTGGGAGGCAGTGCGAATACTAATAATAATCTTGTCTACCCCCTGGCCCAGGTCGTTTTATTCACAAAAGAACTTTTTACGCAGCGTTCGTAAGAACCAATCAGATTACCTCTGAGCATTTCAAAAAACCCCATGTGGGGACAAAACCAGATCAGAGGAAGCCTCTTAACTGCAAAGAACTACTTGTGCATGCATACATGTTTTAGGGTAAATAAAACAGGAATCAAGGAGGAATGCATTTAGCAAACCCCGGAGGTCATAAACAGGCAGTAAACAGGAAAGAGATAGATAGGCATTTACCACTTCCAGGAACTTTCCTCCTGGCCTAAGGATTAACAAAAGCTACATCAAAGCTACCGTCTATATTTATGGCCCAGGATGCCTGGTGAACAAATGGTCTGTGTAGAATGCTCTATAGGTGACTGTCAGGCAGAGAGAAAATGGCAGAGGTGCAGAGGCTTGTGGGAATGAATCAGAATTCATGTCAAATGACCCAAGCCCAGTCAAAGCAATGCTTTCATTGCTGACACAATAGCTTGCTTCATTTTTCGAATAATAATAATAATAATAATTTATTCTTCGTACCCTGCCCATCTGGCTGGGCCTCCCCAGCCACTCTGGGCAGCTTCCAACAAAGACCAAAAATACATTAAAATGTCACACATTAAAAACTTCCCTGAACAGGGCTGCCTTCAGATGTCTTCTGAATGTCAGGTAATTGTTTATCTCTTTGACATCTGATGGGAGGGCGTTCCACAGGGTGGGTGCCACTACCGAGAAGGCCCTCTGCCTGGTTCCCTGTAACCTCACTTCTCGCAATGAGGGAACTGCCAGAAGGCCCTTGGAGCTGGACCTCAGTGTCCGGGCAGAACGATGGGAGTGAGATGCTCCTTCAGGTATACTGAACCAAGGCCATTTAGGGCTTTAAAGGTCAATACCAACACTTTGAATTGTGCCCGGAAACATACTGGGAGCCAGTGTAGGTCTTTCAAGACCGGGGTTATGTGGTCACGGTTGCCGCCCCCTCATAGCAATCCCACCTGACCACCACAGGAAAGTGGAGATCGCTCCGTTCTCCTTCTGCCACCCCAGTTCCAGCTCAGAGCTGTATGTCAGGGGCCGGCAATGCCAGCCTCTATCCTGCCCCTTTCCTTTGGGGAGGGTTGTCGCTCTAACCCTGATGAGCTTCCCTGCTCTCCCTCAGTGCTCCAGTTTGGCTTCATCACCATTTTCGTGGCTGCCTTCCCGCTGGCTCCGCTCTTCGCCCTGCTCAACAACTGGGTCGAGATCCGCCTGGACGCCCAGAAGTTCGCCTGCGAGTATCGGCGCCCCGTGGCCGAGCGCGCCCAAGACATCAGCGTCTGGTTCTTCATCCTGGATGTCCTGGCCCAGATCTCCGTCATCGTCAACGTGAGTCCGGAAGGAACTCAATACCCCACCCTACCCATGAACCCACAAAGCTCAGAGCTTGGGGCAGGGGGCTTCTCCACCCAGCAGCCCCACCCCCCAAAGCAGCTGGACCCCAAGCCGAGTCCAAGACAAGTGGCTGCTGGTGGGCTGCAGAAGCCCAAGAGGAAAAGCATTTCATCATAGAAGCATAGAATAGCAGAGTTGGAAGCAGAGGTATTCAATTTTTTTGACTTCCATCAATCATATCTGAACATTTTCCAATCTTTTCCACTTAATTTTGCATTTCTTACTTTCACTATTACATTTAAATATCATAACTAATATCTCTCTTCTTTTTCTTCTTTGCAATATTTCATTTATTCCTCCTTACAAAACTTCTTGTAGTCCTACTAATGTAATTTGTTGATTACAGTTGCTCTTCAAATAATTCCTATATTTCTTCCAATCTTCTGTGAATCTCTGGTCCCGCAGGTATCGAATCCTTCCTGTCATTTTGTCCAATTCTGCGTAGTCCATTAATTTCGTCTGCCATTCTTCTTTTGTTGGTATTTCTTCTTGCTTCCATTTCTGATTTCCATTTTTTTTTTGTCGCTGTTGTTGCGTATAAAAACAGTTTAATGTCCTGTCTATTAATGTCCTGTCTATTAATGTCCTCACTTATAATACCAAGTAAAAAATGCTTCTGGTCTTTTTAAAAATGTATATTTCAACATCTTTTTGAAATTATATATATATATATATATATATATATATATATATATATATATATATATAATTTCCCAGAAGTTTTTTACTTTCTTACATTCTCACCACATATGATAAAATGATCCTTCTTTTCCTTTACATTTCCAACATTTATTACTTGTCATATACATTTTAGCTAATTTCACAGGTGTAATATACCATCTATACATCATTTTCATCATATTCTCTTTCAAAGCAATACATGCTGTAAATTTTATTATTTCTTTCCACAACCTCACCCATTCTTTTAGCTGTATATTATATCCAAAATCTTTTGCCCAGTGTATCATAACCGATTTCACGGCTCTTAATTTTCTTCTGGCTGACAGTGGTGGGAAGAGGGGTGCCAAGCGAATATCTTCATGTTACCCAAGTCCTGATTAGGCAGGGGGATGATTTGCATGGCAGGAAGTTGAGTCTGTGCCCGGTTTTCTATGAAAACTCTCTTACTTCTGTGGGACCTGGGCAGCCAGGCTGCAAGAGTAAGGGCTCAGGATCTGTGAGTTCTTCCCAGCATCCGCAGGGTCCTAGCTGCACCTTGAGGTGTGACAGGGCCCCTAGATCTGTTGCGTTCCCAAAGCAAGGAAGGATTGGACTCTGATTAATAAAATACACACGAGACTTGACCACCAAGACTCTGGAAGGAGTGCCAATAATAATCCTGTCCACTCCTCGGCCCAGGTCGTTTTATTCACAAAAGAACTTTTTACACAGTGTTCGTAAGAACCAATCAGATTCCTCTGAACATTTCAAAAAAAACCATGTGGGACAAAGTCAAAGTTAAAACTACAAAGAGCTAATTTCCTACTTGAGCATGCATACATAGTTCAGAGTAAAGAAAACAGGACTAGAGGAATGCATTCAGCAAAACCCTGGAGGTCATAAACAGGCAGGAAAGGAAGGATGGCAAGGAAAGAGTATTTGCCATCTCCTTGTGAACTCTCTTCCTGGCCCTTAAGGTAAAGGTAAAGGACCCCTGACCATTAGGTCCAGTCGTGGCCGACTCTGGGGTTGCAGTGCTCATCTCGCTTTATTGGCCGAGGGAGCTGGTGTACGGCTTCTGGGTCATGTGGCCAGCATGACTAAGCCACTTCTGGCGAACCAGAGCAGCGCACGGAAACGCCGTTTACCTTCCTGCTGGAGTGGTACCTATTTATCTACTTGCACTTTGACGTGCTTTCGAACTGCTAGGTTGGCAGGAGCAGGGACCGAGCAACGGGAGCTCACCCCATCGTGGGGATTCGAACCGCCGACCTTCTGATTGGCAAGTCCTAGGCTCTGTGATTTAACCCACAGCGCCAAGATCAATCTAAAGATTAACAAACTACATCAAAGTAGCCTACTATCTTTATGTACTGAGGATGCCCGGTGAAGCAACTGGCCTTTGTTTAGAATGCTTATACATGCCTGTCAGGTGCAGAGGCTTGTGCGATTCGATCAGAAACTTGTCAATGAATCAAACCCAGTCAACGCAATGCTTTCATTGCTGACACAAATGGCTTGCTCCATCTTTCATAATTCCTCATAGCAATCCCACCTGACCCCCACACTCTGGTTATTTGCAGCCCTACATAGATCACCCATTCCCCCCCCCCCCATATGAGTCTCCTTGTCTCCCCACAGGCCTTCCTCATTGCCTTCACGTCGGACTTCCTCCCTCGCCTCCTGTACCAATACGAGTACGACAGCCACCTGCGCGGCTACGTGAACTTCACCCTGGCCTACGCCCCACCCAGTTTCGTGGACAGCAACCACACCATGTGCCGGTGAGAGCAGAGACCTCACCCCCCACCCCGCACAGCCCCAGGGAATGCATCCTGGCACACAATGCACGCCCAGCCCTGTTGACCCACGGAAATGGCATCTCCCCTCCCAGGTACAAGGCCTTCCGCGACCCCCATGGGAGCCACACTCTCTTCTACTGGAAGCTGCTGGCCATCCGCCTGGGCTTCATCATCGCCTTCGAGGTGAGCGTCTTGAGGGGGGTGTAGCTTAGTGGTAGGGCAGCCGCCCTGCATGCAGAGGGTCCCGGGTTCGAGCCCCGCCGGCAGCATTTCCAGGTCGGGCTGGGGGGAAACTTGCCTGCCTGAAATCCCGGAAAGCCACTGCTGCCAGTCTGTGTAGGCAGAACAGAGGCAGGTGGACCCAAGGTTTTGACTCAGTATGGGGCTGAGGGGACATAAGCACATGGTAGGGCTAGTGGAAGGGCAGCTGGCCCTGACAAGTGGGGGGAAATGAAGTTGGTGTCCTGCCTGGGGCAAGTGGCTGTATTTATGACTACGCAGGTGGCGCTGTGGGTTAAACCACAGAGCCTAGGACTTGCCGATCAGAAGGTCAGCGGTTTGAATCGCCACGACGGGGTGAGCTCCCGTTGCTCGGTCCCTGCTCCTGCCAACCTAGCAGTTCGAAAGCACGTCAAAGTGCAAGTAGATAAATAGGTACCGCTCTGGCAGGAGCTCCATCTTAAATTGCTGATCAGAGTGGCCCGAGTGGCATCCCCTTTCGAAGCAAGCCTCAGTTTTCCCATCTGTGGCATGGGGAATATAACGCACACCGGCTTGTGGCTGAGCGTCACAAAGAGACTTTCCTCCCGGCTCCCAGCACGTGGTCTTCTTCTGCCTGCGCCTCATTGACTGGCTGGTCCCAGACATCCCCGAGTCCCTGGAGGTGAAGATCAAGCGGGAACGCTACCTGGCCAAGCAGGCTCTGGCCGACAACCAGGATGTGCTGCTGACGGTGAGTGGCGACTCCTCCCCCTCACCAGGTCAGTTTGCAAAAGAAGCACCTGCCTGTCCGTGCCGTCTTCTTGTTGCAAGACCAGAAACCCAGGAGCAGGAGCAGAGCGCAGAGGTGGGGTCTGTGGGAGGGGATTCTTCCACAGAAACCCAGCCTGCTCCACTCCCGAACATGTTGCCTTGTGAGGAGGCGAGGTCCGCTCTTGGTCCTTGCTCCCCATTCATTATAATTATAATAAAATTTTATTTATTTATTTGTTTATTTATTTGTACCCGCCCCCCTCCCCAGCCAAGGCTCAGGGTGGCTAACAACCAATAATAAAAACAAGTTGAATGAGTACAACTTAAAAACAAGATTAAAATACAACATTAAAACATTAAAATGCAGCCTCATCACAGAAGGAGAAAGGAAAAAGGATAGAGGGGAAGGGGATCAAGTTGATTCCAAGCCAAAGGCCTGGCGGAACAACTCTGTCTTACAGGCCCTGCGGAAAGAAATCAGATCCTGCAGGGCCCTGGTCTCATGAGACAGAGCGTTCCACCAGGCCGGAGCCAGTGTTGAAAAGGCCCTGGCTCTGGTTGAGGCTAATCTAACTTCCTTAGGGCCCAGGACCACTAGGGTGTTGCTATTTATGGACCTTAAGTCCTCCGTGGGGCATACCGGGAGAGGGGGTCCCGTAGGTACGAGGGTCCTAGGCCATGAAGGGCTTTAAAGGTCAAAACGAGCACCTTCAATCTGACCCTGTACTCCACCGGGAGCCAGTGCAGCTGGAAAAGCACTGGGTGAATATGCTCCCATGGCAGAGACCCCGTGAGGAGCCTCGCTGCAGCAATCTGCACCCACTGGTGTTTCTGGGGCAGCTTCAAGGGCAGCCCCACGTAGAGCGAATTACAGTAGTCAAGCCTGGAGGTGACCATCGCATGGATCACTGTGGCCAGGTCGGGGCAGGAAAGGTAAGGGACCAACTGCTTGATGCAGCGAAGGTGGAAAAATGTCCACCCAATAGGGTTGGGTGGAGGCTTGGTAGGATGTCCAGAGAAAAGAGCACCTCTGGGCATAGGCAGAGTGCATTGCCTTTGCTCTCGGCACATCCAGGGCAAGGGGCTGGGGCGTCTCCACCAGGAGGTGCGGCCGACAAAATCAGAACTTCTTTCTGCGTATTTGCTACATTCCCACAGTTGTGGAACAGTTTGAGGCTCTTTGGGCCTGAGAGAAGAGAAAGAGAGAGGTTGGATAGGGGCGGGAGCCCCTTTTCCCCGCCCTCCCCTCCTGTGCCTTCCTGACCAATTCTCACTCCTCCTCGTTGCATGAGAGGCGACAAGGAATCAGGAGTTCATCCCGCCTGGACAAGGCTAAGGAGCACCTGGGAGGCCACGTGCTGGAGTCTCGGGGCCTTCTGGGGACTGGCATAGCCACGAATCCGCTGCCCACAGAATCCTCTTGCATCGCTGCAAGAGAAGCCCCTCCGTGCCTGGGCAGGGTGGGGTGGGGCCTGCAGTTGGCAGCCGGCAATCCCTGTTTCCCTTTCTGAAACTAAGCCCTGCCCCTGTTACTGGGTAGCTGTGCGCCATCTGTGTTGTCATGCTGTGGTGTGTCCGGTGTTGTGTTCCAGGCCATCCCACAAATTGTTTCTTCTCCGTGGCAGCGTGGTCATCCATTCCCAGCCACGACTGTCTCGTGTGGCCCAGTGACCTTGTGCTGGGCGTGGGCATGTTCCGTGTCACACGGAACCGCCGTGCCTCAGTGGCACTTGGTCCATGAGACACCATCCTCCATCTGCAACCCAGCCACATCTCAGGGTCACTGCCCCCTACTCACTGCTGCCAAACCATCACTCTTTTGCAGTTGTGATTTCTTGGTATGGCAACAAATTTAGGTTGTTCAATTCAAGTGGATCTGGCCATCTTGTGTGAAGATCCCCCTTCCCTCGAAGGCTGGTCTTCACTTAAGCAGAGTCTGAGAGTGCCGGGCCCCAGGACCTATTTCTTGATGCCAAGGCTGAGCCCTGGGTGACGAGCTAAGCAGGAACCAGGGTGAGGAGGGTTTTGTCCAACGGAAATAAGAGCCACAGAACCCACAGGCAGCCAAAATGGCACCCTCCAGGTGAGGCTGGACTCCCAGTTCCTGTCAGTCCCCTCAACAAGCATGGCCAATGCTCAGGGAAACAGCTTGGACTCGTAGTTGCAACATTTGGAAGCTGCCCTGGGCCTCTGTGCTTTGGGGCGGATCTACACTCACTGTTTTTAACGTTAAGGAAGGGTTAAGGAATTGCTTTGATAACATATATGGACACATTACATCCTACTTTTAACACTCGTAATGCGTTATTAAAATGTGACACCAGAGCAGCCAGCAGGAGGGAGACAGTGTTTTGACGGGGGGGGGGGGGGGAAACCAAGGCAAAAAATGCTCTAATTCACAAGTATGTCCTGTGACATTTTAAAACGATAGATCTAATATTGTTCTAATAATGTTAAACAGGTCAGTGTAGATCCAGCCTTGGAACAGCTTCTGGCAGAAACCTGAAAGCGCCCCATCCCAATTGGTCAGAAAAAGAAAAAGAAGCTTTCCTCTTTGTCCCCCGACCGCCGCTCTTGGTTCCCACAAACCTCTGAGCCTGCTGCCCTGGTTTTACATATTTGCGGTTACTGTTATTATTACCTCTTCCTCCTTTTCCTCCTCCCAATACAGCAAGCAGCCTTTTACCCAGCAGCGTGAACTAGCGCCCCCCGCAGGTGCAGCCACTTCTGACCACACACATCGGCCCTGTTGAAGAGGAGGCTCAGCCAAGGCAATGGAGGAAGGATTCCTAGAGGGCTCCATCACTGGCACAAACTCAGCCAAGAGTCTCGTGGCCCCTTCAAGGACCAGGAAGGTGGGCAAGAGAGGCTGGACTTGTGGGGTGAGGAGGGTTGCATGCCCTTTGCACCCCCCGCCACTGCTACAATGAGGGCCACTTTGCTTCCGTGGCTGTCCTGAGGCCCTCCTGCCTAGCCTCTCTTCGCCTTTCCCTCTTGACCTTTTTCCTGCTCCTCAGAGATGGACCGCAGGGACTGTGGAAATGGCATCGCCAACAACTTCCCCACGGAGTTCCTTTCCAACCCAAAGGGAAGGGCTGATCCTTCTTCTGACGGCTTGGAGGACAGGCTGGCTTGCGTGGCCCCCTCCTTCCCAGGGCCATTGTCTCCCAGAAGCCTTTGCTTCACTTGAGGACAGGAGCGGGTGTTTCGGCAGCAGCGTCTCCTGGGCCAAGGAGAGAGGAGGCCGGGGTTGCACTTTTGCAGGCAAGGTCCTCTGCGGAGGGTTTCTACCACAGATCCCTAATAAGAGGGATTGCGTCTGCAATATCAATCCAGTGTCTTTGTGGACCAGCCATTCCCGCCGCCATGGGCTGCTTCGAGAACTCACGCTTTCCGTGTTAAGATGTGTGGAAACGCTGTCCCTGCTGCAAAACCGAGCGAATGTGCTGTTTTGCTCACCTGCCTGCACTTCCCTTCTCAGGGGTTTGTGGAAGGGATGCCCTTAACTTGCAGGAACGGTGTTCTCCTGGGAGCATTGAGGGCCATACCCATGCATGCAGAAATCCTCGAGGTGCAGCAGAGCTTCAGAGTGCGCACAGCTGAATATTGTTCATGTTTTGATCCTGCCCAAGGGGAAGCGAGGAAGTGGAAGGAGGATGGACGCAGGGCCCCTCCTCAAACAGAAACACTGGGCGCCTTCCACAAGAGCATCATCAGCCGACTCACTTTTTACGGTGCACCCACACAACGTGGCTGTTGAATTGTTGCGTTCCTGTGTCTTCTTTGCTCGCGTCCCCACCAACACCTGGCCTTTCTGGACTGGCAAAGTGCACGTGAGACTTGGAAGAGGGGCTCCTTTGCCTTGAGTTAGAAGCTTCCTGCTCTTTGTGGTTTCTTGCTCTGGTTTCTGTTCAGCCTCTCGGTGCCACATCCGGGGCTGTGCGGAACTACCATCTTAATCCCACGCCCTCCTGATTGTGGAAAAGCAACGCCTCAAGCGTGCCAAAGGACCCTCAAGCAGAGGACCCTCTACGAGCATCGTGGCTAAGCAGGGAATTTGAAGCCAAGTCTACACCGAGCATTCTGTGTCCGCTGATCCTGTGGTTGGGCTGGTCCGGAAGGACTCTGGAAGTCAGGCTGACCACTGAGTGACACCCAGGCCTTCCCAGGCAGCTTGAGCAGCAGGCAAGGGACATTTTCATCAGAGGAGCAGAGGGACCGAGAAGGGCAACCCTGGCAGCAGCTGGCACAGGAGGGCCAAAAAGGAAACCTCGAAACTTCGGGCGAGGAAGGGAGCCACAGCCAGCCTGCCCTGGCACTGGAGATTGTTGGTTCGCTGGCTGGCGGGTTTTATGTGAACTCAAAGCCACCCCTTCCTCTTCCTCTTCCTCCCCTCCCTCTCCTCTGGCAGGTTGCAGAAAAGCAGGAGGGGAATGGAGATGAACCCTCCATTGTTGTTCATGCCTTGCAAATGAGCTGGGCTTAGGTTCCTGGAACAGCCCCTTTCCTGCCACAAAACCCCCTTTCAGCTCCAAGTCAGGAGCCTGTGAGATATGGGGCTGCAGATTGTAGGAGGGGAGGGGTGTGCCCTTGCTGATGATGATCTGGGAGGGTGGGGCATGCTGCATGCCGTGCACGATTATTGCTGCCCAGTGTGAACCCCCCCCCTTCCTGCATGGTCTCTCTCTCTCTCTCCCACCCTCCAGCGGCAGCCAGAATTGCCCCACGTTCTGTATATCACACAGGAGAATGAATAAAATGTGGAGTAACCGCGTGCGTTCTTGGTGGGGCAGGGAAAGCAGAGCTTCTCCGCAGGCATTTTTGTACCTGAGGGGGTCAAGCTTCCCTTCCAAGGGGAGTCTTACCCTGGAGGGGCTCAGGAAAGTGGGGAGGGGTCCACTTCGTTCTCTCATTCATCACCACCACCCTCCTCTGTGAGCCTCCAGGGGAGGGAAGTTTTGAAGACAAGCCAACAAGCAGCCTTGGCCCAGTCAAATAGGTCGGAGGATGCAGAGAAGTGTTCGGTGTAGACACGGGACAGCTGTGCCCCTCCAGATGTTGCCGGACTCCAGCTGGGCTTGTGGTCAGGGATGACGACGCAGTTGAGATTCAGTGACTTCCCCCGTCGCTGCGTCAAGGTGAGCCAAGTCTGGTTTGAAACAGATGAAGAATTGGCGACAACTGAGCATGTGCAGAGTTGCTTTGGCACGGCTGCTTAGTCAAATAGGAAGGCGCCTTGTGCCAGTTCAGACAGTTGGTCCTTCTAGCTCAGCCTTGGCAGCACTAAATGGCGGCAATGACTCTCCAGGGCAGGCATAGGCAAACTCGGCCCTCCAGATGTTTTGGGACTACAACTCCCATCATCCCTAGCTATCAGGACCAGTGGTCAGGGATGTTGGGAATTGTAGTCTCAAAAAACATTTGGAGGGCCGAGTTTGCCTATGCCTGCTCCAGGGTTTCAGGCAGGGAACATTCCCCATCCTACCTGTGGGTGGTGACGGGGGTCAAACCGGAGACCTTCTGCATGCAGAGCAGGTGCTCTCCTGCTGAGCCACAACGGACACAGAGATGCCCGCCGGGAACCAGGCAACAGATAGGGGGGTGGTAGTGGTTCTCCAGCTGTTACAGGAACTGGGGACAGGTAGAGCTGTTCTCTCCAGGGGCACAAAACAGGTAATGGTGGGTTTGCAAAAGGGATTGCGGTGGCAGGGAGGTGGGGAGTGGAATCTCAGCTGGCAGAAGCTTGGAGCTGTGGCTTCTCTCTCTAGTATTGGAGAAATCCTCCCCACCTCATCCTCTTCTGAAAATCGGTACAGATCAGTGAACACGGAAGCAAATGAATGCGACAGCAAATCTGAGCCTCTGGAATCCAATGCCCGAAACAGCCAACAGGGAGGGGGAGAGGCCCCTCCTGTTCTCCCCCATCCCATAATTTATTGGGTGGATTTCTGTAAGTAGGAGAGTATTATTATTATTATTATTATTATTATTATTATTATGCCACCCGTCTGACTGGGTTACCCCAGCCACTCTGGACGGCTTACAACAAATTAAAACACAATATGGCATCAAACATTAAAAACATAATTGATTAAACAATTTATTTCTCCAGTCTCAGGTGAGTGAACTTTAAAGCTTTAGCCTTTTCTGAGTTACCGTATTTTTCGCTCTATAAGACGCACCAGACCACAAGACGCACCTAGTTTTTGGAGGAGGAAAACAAGAAAAAAAATATTCTGAATCTCAGAAGCCAGAACAGCGAGAGGGATCTCTGCGCAGTGAAAGCAGCGATCCCTCTTGCTGTTCTGGCTTCTGGGATAGCTGCGCAGCCTGCATTCACTCCATAAGACGCACACACATTTCCACTTACGTTTTAGGAGGGAAAAAGTGAGTCTTATAGAGCAAAAAATACGGTAAATTATTACCATCACAATAAAGGTTACAGTCAGGGACCTTTCTTTAAAAATAAAATAAAAATTATTGCAAGATTTTCATGGATAACAAAGGTACATTTCTGAGCAATTATTGTGTTGTTTTTCCTCTCTCTTTCTGAAGGAATTTAAACGGATTTGGGGGTGGTGGAGCCAGAGGTGTGTTTTTCCATTGTTTAAATTCACCAGTGTTTTGAATTTGGGGGCACTAGATGGCACTGTTGCTCAACAAACACTTCCTTTTCCCCACAGTGAAGTAATCAGGCAGTTTTCTCTTTTTCCCTTTTTAGAGGCAGTTTTTGTTTTCATTTTTGATCTTTTCAAAGATGGACAGGAGAAAAATAGTTGAGGAAGAATGCTCTAGGCTACCTAATTTAACTCAAACTCAGAGATAGATATTCAAAGTCTGCCTAAGCATCCTTGTTAGGGTTGCCACATTTCAAAAAGTAAAAACCAGGACACCCCAAAAGCGGTTGAGCTTGTTTTAGACAAACCCCAAAGTTGTTGAGCTTTTATTTAAAATAGCGCCAAAAAATGTGATTTCGATTTTTTGATTGACTTGCCTAAGATCACGGACAAAGTGCCACCTTTCAGAAATTCCCCCAAGCCGTCAATTCCCCGTAATGTCCAGGAAAATCCTGGTGTATGGCAGCCTTATTGTTTAATCTAGAAAATTACGCAGCCTTGTCTAAAAGCTAGAGATAACCTGTGCACAGGTGGTGATTTTCTCTGCTGGAATAGATATTTGCCTTCCCACACAAGTGAAAAGAGGAAGAATAATTAATAAAATACCATCTCCTACTCATCTAAATCCATCCAAAAGGAGGGAGGGGAGCAGAGGACATCAGGCCACAGAAGGAAGGGCAAAGCTGCCAAGGGGTCTCCTGAGGGCATCAAGAGTGCACCAACTCACCCTGTGCGAACTCCATACTAGTTGCTTCTAACACCTGCTCTGCACCTCTGGGTGGGGAAAGGACACTGACTGGGGGCGGGCGATCAAAAGATGAAAGGGCGAGTTGCCCTTTCTAGGGAGCAATTTGGCGCAGTCCTCCTGCGAGTACAGATGTGCCGCCTCCAAACACAACCCAAAACCACATTTATCAGTGCAGTTATTCAAAAATGCGCAGCTTAGGGGAAAGGGTGCAGAAATCTGCAGATATTGGGGAAACTAACATACAAACGTTCATTATATTATGGAAATTTCCTTGCAGAAAGAGAGAACACAAAAATGCTGATGAGTTCAAATTACTACGAAAGGCACAAGAGCAGACCTGGCTGTTTTCCTTGGTCACATGGCAATCCCACTCACTCTCTGGTCTCCCCTGCCCCGCCCCCTGGATGATAATAAATAATAATAATAATAATAATAATAATAATAATAATAATAAAAATTTATTTATACCCCGCCCTGAGCTAGGCTCAGGGCAGCTAACACCAGTAAAATTACAGTAAAAACATAATAGGGGGGGAAACCAATTTAAAATACAGGTTAAAATGCAATTTAAAATGTAGCCTCATTTTAAAAGTAGCCCACAGATCAAAACCAAAAGGGGAGGGAAACATAAGGGTCAGACTGAGTCCAAACCAAAAGGCCAGGCAGAACAGCTCTGTCTTGCAGGCCCTGCAGAAAGATGTCAAATCCCGGAAGGCCCTAGTCTCTTGTGACAGAGCATTCCACCAAGTCGGGGCCAGTACTGAAAAGGCCCTGGCCCTAGTTGAGACCAATCTAACCACCTTGCGACCTGGGACCTCCAAAATGATGTCATTTGTTGACCTTAAGGTCCTCCGCGGGGCATACCAGGAGAGGCGGTCCCGTAGGTATGTGGGTCCTAGGCCACATAGGGCTTTAAAGGTCAAATCCCTGGGAGCACACACCCGAATGAAAAAGCAGTCGGAGATTCTGCACCTTTAATTGTAGTGTAACTGAAGGGACTTCAGCAGAGCTGTAGCACTTAGAGGTGCAGGAGCAGGCACTCACACCCCGGACCCTACAAGGAGGCCTGACGAAAAGCTCTCTGTGGGTGCACAAAGACACCCTCTCCTTTCTCTCTTTACATGTTGCCAGCATTTTTAGAGACACCAGCTCCTGCAACTTTAACTGCTGTTTGGCAGGTAGAATTTCATGTGGTCTGGCTTCCCTCCCCACCCCACGCAGCTTCACCTGTTAATGTCCCCCCATTGCTGTTAAAGGCAGAGAGCACTCCCCCTCTATTAGAAAAAGGTGGCACTTCTGGTTCAATTTGAGCCCCTCTGGCTGCAGCCCCTTTAATTTTAAAAGGGTGCTGCTAAGGATACACTGAGAAAGTTATTTCCCTAGTTTTCTCTCTGTGCATCCCTCTTTCTTTGATGTCCTTATGGTCCTAGTTTGCTCCAGCTGGGAACTTCTGGGTTTAGTTGGGGGGGGCTGCTTAACAGGGGTGGGGGTGGGGGCAAAACCTGATACTTCCCCAGGAAAAAAAAATGAGTGGTTTCCCCTGCTTCTGGCTTTATTGGCTTCTCTTAGAAGAGAAGACTCCCTGGAAAAGACCCTGATGTTGGGAAAGATGGAGGGCACAAGGAGAAGGGGGCGACAGAGGATGTTGGACAGTGTTGTCGAAGCTACCAGCATGAGTTTGACCAAACTGCGGGAGGCAGTGGAAGACAGGAGTGCCTGGTGTGCTCTGGTCCATGGGGTCACCAAGAGTCAGACACGACTAAATGACTAAACAACAACAACAAAAGGTAAAGGGACCCCTGACCATTAGGTCCAGTCATAGACAACTCTGGGGTTGCGGCGCTCATTTTGCTTTATTGGCCGAGGGAGCCGGCGTACAGCTTCCGGGTCATGTGGCCAGCATGAGTAAGCCGCTTCTGGCGAACCAGAGCAGTGCATGAAAACGCCGTTTACCTTCCCGCCGGAGTGGTATCTATTTATCTACTTGCACTTTGACGTGCTTTCGAACTGCTAGGTTGGCAAGAGCAGGGCTGAGCAACAGGAGCTTCGAACCGCCAACCTTCTGATTGGCAAGCCCTAGGCTCTGTGGTTTAACCCACAGCGCCACCCGAGTCCATTGGCTTCTCTTAGCCCCCCCCCCAATCCTCTTGGCCAGCATAGCCAAACCTTTCTTGAGGTCTAGTAACTTGTTCTCTCCTGACTGAATGTGAGTGTCCTTCCCCATGAATTGGGCCCTTAGTTTGGTGGGGGGGGGCAGGTAGAAGGGAGGAGGAAAGAAAGGTCAGCAGGTATCCTGGGATCCCCATTCTAGGGTATTTCCCCAAGCACCCCTAAATATACGGAGGGGGGTGGTGGATTTGTGTTGATACTTGGTTATCAACCTGAGATCTGGAATGCATATTTTGAAACTTAGATATTCAAGCTGCAGCTGAAACAAATTCCAGGGTTTATGGAAAGGTTTAATGAGTATTTCTGTAGTGGATAATTATACGGTAGATGGTTCTGAGAAAAAGTACTCCGAAAAAAGGATGTTTTAGGAAAATGTAGTATTAAGAAAAGGTGGAGAGGCTGGGGGGAAGAAGAGTTTAATTTAAAGCAGATAAATGCAGCCAAGCTATTAGCTAGGTTGTTGTTTTTCCTTAAGTGCTGTCTATGCTGCCTGCATTCATCAAATGTGGCCTGAAAGATTAGCTGCTTCTGTTTCAAAAAGGAGTCAATTTGTGCTGGTTTGTCAAAATCCTAGTACCGAGTGATGGGAATGGATAAAGCCATAGACTGGGGCTGATGGGAGTCAGAGCCTGAAATGCCAGGCTGCTGTGAGCTCACTAGGCAACTTGCCAGGGCTAGCTAGTGGCATGTGATCTATTCAGCCTTCCTTTGGCCTTGAAGAATTGCAGCTGCCTGTGGAGTCTGCATTAGGGAGCCCTGCCAGGGAGCTACACAGTGCACTGACAAATGAACAAGGGAAGTTAGCAACATCCATACAAAATCAGCAGTCAACATGTGGTGGCAGAAGTGGGATGACCAGTGGAAGATTTCGGGATTGGGTAATGCTGTGGAGGAGGAGCTGGTGCTTTTCCTAGACAGAAAAGGAGTCTCCATTAAACACTAAGTTGTTGTTGTTGTTTAGTCGTTTAGTCGTGTCCGACTCTTTGTGACCCCATGGACCAGAGCACGCCAGATACTCCTGTATTCCACTGTATTCTTTCCCAACATCAGGGTCTTTTCCAGGGAGTCTTCTCTTCTCATGAGGTGGCCAAAGTATTGGAGTCTCAGCTTCAGGATCTGTCCTTCCAGGGACCACTCAGGGCTGATTTCCTTCAGAATGGATAGGTTTGATCTTCTTGCAGTCCATGGGACTCTCAAGAGTCTCCTCCAGCACCATAATTCAAAAGCATCAATTCTTTGGCGATCAGCCTTCTTTATGGTCCAGCTCTCACTTCCATACATCACTACTGGGAAAACCATAGCTTTAACTAGACGGACCTTTGTTGGCAAGGTGATGTCTCTGCTTTTTAAGATGCTGTCTAGGTTTGTCATTGCTTTTCTCCCAAGAAGCAGGCGCCTTTTAATTTCGTGACTGCTGTCACCATCTGCAGTGATCATGGAGCCCAAGAAAGTAAAATCTCTCACTGCCTCCATTTCTTCCCCTTCTATTTGCCAGGAGGTGATTGGCCCAGTGGCCATGATCTTCATTTTTTTGACGTTGAGCTTCAAACCATATTTTGCGCTCTCCTCTTTCACCCTCATTAAAAGGTTCTTTAATTCCTCCCCACTTTCTGCCATCAATGTTGTGTCATCTGCATATCTGTGGTTGTTGATATTTCTTCCGGCAATCTTAATTCTGGCTAAGGATTCATCCAGCCCGCACTCATTTCACATGCTAGCAAGGTTATGCTTAAACACTAAGAGCCAGCATTAAACACTGGAGCCCATTAAACAGAATTATAGAGTTGGAAGGGTAATCTAGGACACCCCCTTGCAATGCAAGGATCGCAGCTAAAGCATCCCTGACAGATGGCCATTTCATGGAGAGTGTCTATATGGGCACTAGAATGTTTATCAACTTGGTTTAAGGGTCTAGGTCAGAGCTTTCCAAACTCTGTATTGTGACACCTTAGTGTGTCGGCCGCAGTGTGTAGGTGTGTTGTGCAAACTCTCCTCCCGGGGCTGGAAAGGGGCACGTTTAACCTCTGGTTTGCTAATAAAACTGCATTACTGTTTCGCCAAATGATGCATAACTTAAAATGTGTGCCACCAACATGAAAAGTTTGGAGAGCTCTGCTCTGGGTGCTTAAAGTGCCACAGGAACTACCGAGAGGCAGGAAGCTAATGATCCCAAACGACAGGAGGGCCAAACGGGACCCACTTTCCCCCTTCTACTGGTCACAGCACTGCCTTCAACTGAGTTCTGGGAGCCTGTTGCAGGTTGAGGCACCAGCATGGGATGTTCCCGGTGCCCTTTCCTTCCAGGAGATGCCAGCTGGAGATGGTAGCATCTTGGCATTTGCTTGGGCTCCTCAGCTTCCTGGGGTGGGGGAGTCGCAGTTTGTCAACATGCTTCTTAAATTGTGGTGCCCAGAATGGGACACAAGACTCCAGGGTTGGTCTGACCAAGGCAGAATATAGTGGGACTATGACTTCCCTTGATCAAGACACTAGACTTCTGTTGATGCAGCCTAGAATAGCGTTAGCTTTTGTGTGTGTGTGCCAAACCGCAAAATACATATCTCCAAGTCACTGCAGTATCAGCTTATAACAGTTTTTCCCCAACTTGGTGCCCTCCTGATGGTTTGAACTACAGTGATGCTGGAGGGCAGCAGATCAAGGAGCAAGAAGGGTGCCAAAAACCCACCACGTGCTCATCTTGTTGCTCCTTTCCTGAGCACCGGAGAGCAGCAGAGTTCTGCTCTGGGACACTTGAGTTTCCTGTTAGGGAATCCCAGCTCCTTCCCACAGAGAGAGTCATCCTTGACTCAAAGGGGAAACCTGCAGGGTCTTTGATGTGGGTTTGAAACCTGCGATCTTAATTTGTCTTAGCAAGAGTCTGAGAATTTCTGCTGCGGAGTTGTCCTTGGAGGGCTTCGATGGTTCTTGTTGGGGGTAGGGATCAGGAGGGTCTCACACAGGCTTTACTCTAATTATATTTCATTCTGAGTCATCTCTTTTTATTTATTTAAGAAGGCAGGCAGTAAAGGGGAGGCAGGGGCCCCTCTCCTCTCCTCTCCTCCCACTCGGTTGCTGTGTCTGGCTGTGCCAAGAGCACCAAAGCCTGTTGCCTGCAGAAGGCAAAGGGGCTCTTTTGGCAAAATGCAAACAGGCGGTGGAGCAGGGCAGTGACTGGGGAGGGGTCTCTTGACATGAGGGTGTCACCTGTTGCAACCTGCATGCTTTCATTTCTACCAGATGTGGTGAATCTCACAGCCTCCTGGGGACGGAAGAGGCTCAAAGCTCCCATTGGAGCGAATCATAATAGCAGGGCTGTGTGGTGCATTTATATAGAAAGGCCAAATCACTAGGCACACAAGTCATCTCGGCAATTTGGATGGACAGAGGAGCAGGTGCAAGAAAGTGGGTGGAGAGAAAACTTCCTCTCTCTTTTTTAATACCGTGGTACCTCGGGTTAAGTACTTAATTCGTTCTGGAGGTCTGAAACTGTTCTTAACCTGAAGCACCACTTTAGCTAATGGGGCCTCCTGCTGCCGCCACACCACCGGAGCACGATTTCTGTTCTCAACCTGAAGCACTATTTCTGGGTTAGTGGAGTCTGTAACCTGAAGCGTATGTAACCTGAGGTACCACTGTACTAGAATTCAGGGACATCTCAGGTTGGAAGATTCAGGAGAGACAAAACATAGGGCTTCCTTGCAGAGTTCAGAGTTCAGAGGGGCTTCCAGTCCCTCTCGCATCAATTATGCTGTGGAAAAAATTAACAGGGCCATGCGCAATACCATGCGGCAAATTGGTGGGTTCTCTAACCCACATCCCGCCATCAGAGCAGATAGGGTTGACCTATTCCGGGAGGATGGAGTGCACCTGGGTGCACCTCTGGCTCTACGACTTGTGACAAGTCCTTGGGGACTGGGTAGACTGCAGGGTTTGATTGGCCCTCAGTTGTGGGACTTGGCAGCGAGGCTCCTTAGGGCCTCGGGTGGCGGTTTTTAGGCCTTGGCAAGGTATCCTTTAGTCAAGTCGGGGGGATACAACCATGCTCCCTCCCCATGTGGCGGCGCTTGCAGGGCCCGTTAAAGGGCAAAAACCGGGAGTCCCTGGCCCTAGAGCGGTGGCATGTAGGTCAAACTCCAGGGGCGAGGTTGGTGGAAGGGCATGCTGTGTAAGTTTGCGCTTTGCAGTCCCCTCTCACTGGACCTCATCTGCCTGCGTATACTGAGCCAGGAGGGCTGAGAGGGTTACCTGCCAAGGCCTGTGCCAAGTTTCCCACTTCTGAAGTTCAAGAAAGTTGTGGCCAATTTGAACCCATACTCTGGTCTCTTGTCTCGTCATTTGGGGTAAAGGGGTAGGCACCACAGACAGGGTTTAGCGTGTGTGCCCGCAAACATAGGGCTTCCTCACAGAGTGCAGAGTTCAGTGAAGGAATTTCCTCCCGGATGATGCAGTGATGGCCTGACATTCCTCTGGGCAGCGGAGGCCAGGGGCCTTGCATCTCTTGCATCGAGTCCTGGTTTAGTTCTCCGATCTACACACCTGTCTGTTCTTAGAGTCCTCTCCAAAGGGAGCCGGCATGCTCAGAGGGCAGCACTGCGATGGCTCCACACACAAAGCCGTCTCCTGGCTCTGTGCCACCCTTGAAGGGCATGTGGAGTTAATAATTAGCTGGCTAATGGGCAGAGACTTCTGCAGAAAGTGTCTGCTGGTCCACTGCTCCGGGGACCAAAAGGGGTTGGTTACTGGTGACCCCTGGATTAGACAGAGAGACATGGGGAAGTGGGATTTAGCTCAATGGTAGAACATTTGCTTTGCAAGCAGAAGGTCCTTGATTCAATATCTGCTGCTGGCATCTCCAGGGAGGGACCACTGCCTCAAGTCCTAGGCAGCTGCTGTCAGTCAATGTACACCAGGGCAGAGGAAACCTGTGGCCCTCCAGCTGTTGTTGAACTCCAACCACCATCAGTGCCAGCCAATATGGCCGATGGTTGTTGGGAGTTGTAGTTGAGCAACATCTGGAGTGCCTTTATTTCCAGGTACAGTCGATGCTGAGCTAGCAGGACCAAAGCTCCGGTTCGGAATAAGGCAGATTCCAACGTCGTGTGTTTGCGTTCCACTTCCCTCTGCAAGATCTGGCTTGGCTCACCCACAAGAGTCATTGGCGACCATTTGCTCACATCTGCGGGAGGGCAGATCTCCACATGGGATGGGGATAGCCAGTGGAGACAGGCCTGCTTGTTGGCTGGTGACTGCTGACACCTGCCTGCCCCATCCCTTCCAGCTCTCCAAGCCAAGGTCTGCTCACGAGCCACAAACACAGCAGGGGACAATTATTTGCCTGAGCTGCAAAAGGCCCTTTGGGGCAAGGCAGCATTTCCAGCTAGAGCTGGGCAAAGATTCCCTGCCTCAAACCCTGGAGAGATGCTGCCAGTCAGTGTAGACGTTACTGAGATAGGCAGGCCAAGAGTCTGAGATCGGGTAGCTTCCTGGGTTCGCCGGTTCTCCTTAGGCAAAGCAGCTTTCTCATAGTCTCCCGGGGTGGGAATAGATCTTTGAGCTCCTCTGGCAGCTCTCCAAGGCCTCAGGAAGAGCAACCTCTTTCTCCTCCTTCTGCATGCCCAACAGGTGCCCCCATGGCCCCTCCAGCTCCCTGTCGGTGGGTTGAGGGAGCGGATGTTGCGGGAGTTTGAGGAGCCATGGACAATGGATGTTCCTGTGGCTCCTTGCCACGCATATTTTTGCAGCTGAGCAATCATCCCGCCTGTCCCCGTTGGGAATGAAACGTCGTCCGTTGGATGAGCGGCTTTCTTAAGCTTCCCATCCATCTTGGTCGCGTTTCTCTGCGAGATAATTGCAACAGTTGTTCTGGCTGACAAGTGGAAGGAATGTGGCAGACCCGCAGTGGTGGGGAGAGGGGAACCTTGACAGATACGCCTTTGATTTCCACCGGGAAGTCAAACAGTCCTGACTTTGATCTTGAACAAGGAGTTGGCCGCGGGCCAAAGCCCTCAGACTGGTCCTATGAGAAACGAGGAGCCCAAACGGCCTCTCAGAACCGTTTGTGCTTGTGCCCAGGAAGCAGAGAGTGGGTGAGAGGAGAAGCAAAGGGGCCCTCGCAGGGCAAGTGGTTTTTCAGAGGACTTGTGCAAGCGAGCCAAGCTGCAGGAAGGGTGTGGTTACGGTCCAATCAGTGGCGTAGCGTGGGGGGTGCAGGGGGGCCCGGCCGCACGGGGCGCAACATCTGGGGGGGGGCGCTCGCACTCGCAGCTCTCTGCCCCTACCTGGCTCACTCTCTCTCTCTCACTGCAGTGCTGGCTGTGCGAATACGATCCGAGCCGCCGGGTCGCCGCCCACTGTGGAGGGGGTGGGTGCCAGGCGTGCGGTGCGGAGAGAGAGCGAGGGACTATCTGGGGGAGGGACAGTGCAGCGGCCGCCCAGCGCAGCGCTGAGCGCGGGAGAGACCCACACCAGCCCAGCCCAGGCAGCAGCAAGAAGAAGCTGGCAGCGGCGGCAGGTTAGGGGTTAGGGGGCGCAAATTACTTGCCTTGCCCTGGGTGCTGACAACCCACGCTACGCCACTGTGTCCAATATGACCAGGAAAAAAGAAAAAGATATTCCTCTTGGAACCTTAAACAGACTGATCAGTCTGAGCAAAAACCGGTCCCTAAAACCCACCCTTAAGGAATTGCTTTGTTGATCCATCAAGGTCAGTCTAGCCTAGCATTCTGTCTCCAACAGTGGACCATGATGTTCTCTAGGCAGCCCATGTGCAGACTGGGGAGAGGAGATATGCCCTTTCTCTATTAGTTATTATATACTGCCTCTGCACATGGAGGTTCTTCATTCTTCATTCTTGTTTGCTCATGTTGTTTATACTCCGCCTTTCTTCTGTGGAGCACCCGGCAGCACAAAGGAGGTTCTCATCACCCAACTGGGTAAAGGGGGTGGAATCTTCTGCCCTGGACCTCTTTGGCCAATTCATTTTTTAAAAGCCCTCCAAGCTTACCAGACATCACCAGGTGTGGTGTCGGTGAGTTCCACAAGAGAACCATGCACTGATTCACACCAGAACTGAGCACATCTCCACTTTGCCCAACATTTGCGCCTCTCGTTGTGGTGCCTCCCCATGCCCCAGGTAGAAGGAGAGGGTGGGTGGAAAACTCTAGGATGCAAGTTGTGGCTGAGCAGTAGAGCAACTGCTTGGCATGTAGAAGCTCAGGGCGAGTCTTTGTTGCCTCCGAGTAAAGGTAAAGGGACCCCTGACCATAAGGTCCAGTTGTGGCCGACTCTGGGGTTGCGGCGCTCATCTCACTTTAGCAGTTCAAAAGCACGTCAAAGTGCAAGTAGACAAATAGGTACCACTCTGGCAGGAAGGTAAACGGCGTTTCTGTGTGGCTGCTCTGCTTCGCCAGAAGCGGCTTAGTCCTGCTGGCCACATGACCCGGAAGCTGTATGCCGGCTCCCTCGGCCAATAAAGCGAGTTGAGTGCCGCAACCCCAGAGTCGGTCACGACTGGACCTAATGGTCAGGGGTCCCTTTACCTTTTATATAACTTGCAGCATGTAAGGAGTGGCGGGGGGTGGTGGAAATAGACCCATTGGTAGAAGACCCTTAGCTAGAAGGGGGCAACCTTGTTTAATTTTGTCAAACCTTCCACACTTGCTCCTCTTGCATATTTAAAAATGACATGGAAAAATACAGCAGTCCCACACTTGGAGGAAAAAATCTGATTTGGCATAAGGCAGTTTCCTTGCTTCCACCTGCCTGTCCTCCACTCTGGCTTGGTTTCGTGTCCTGTCAAGGCCTAGAAGGACACAGCAAGAGACTCTCTTCCAGGGGTGCAAGAGCTTATCAGGAAGGGCAGGAAGCCGGTCCTTGTTACCATCGGTGTGTTTCCCACGGGGAGACACGTATTCACAGTGGTATTTCTAGCTCAGAGCCAACTTGCCACCCACCCTTCTGCAAATAGCTGTTCCCAGCCTGGTCAGTCTCACTCTCTGGGACACACCTGTCCCAACAAAAGGCCCGGAAGAGACATGGATGTGGCAAGAGCTTAATTTCCTTGGGGCTCAGTAGGGTGTGTGTATTTTTTCCCCTTCCTTGTGCTAGGCAGCTCAGTCTCTCTCTCTCCCTCACCCCAGCCCCTCTGTTCCCAACTAGGCAGGTAAGTTCTCATCTGTGCAAATATCTGCTGAGAAAGACCAGGGGGCTAAGATGATATCTTGACAGGTGACATTTGCAAGCTCCTGGGCCAAAGTTCGGGAAAGAAAAGTGGCCGGGATGCTCAGCCCCACAGCCCCACACTTGGAGACCTGCTTTGGCTGTGATTTCTGACTGAGGAGGAAGAGGGGCAAGATCTCTTCCTGACCCCCTCTTTCCTTGTGGGGAAAATATTTTTTGACTGATTTCTTTCTTTCTGATGCACAGCTAAATCTAAGCACAAATATATTTGGGTGGGTGCATTAATAATAATAAGGGACACAGATGGCGCTGTGGGTTAAACCACAGAGCCTAGGACTTGCCAATCAGAAGGTCAGCGGTTTGAATCCCCATGACGGGGTGAGCTCCCGTTGCTCGGTCCCTGCTCCTGCCAACCTAGCAGTTCGAAAGCACGTCAAAGTGCAAGTAGATAAATAGGTACCGCTCCGGCGGGAAGGTAAACGACGTTTCCGTGCGCTGCTCTGGTTCGCCAGAAGCGGCTTAGTCATGCTGGCCACATGATCTGGAAGCTGTACGCCGGCTCCCGCGGCCAATAAAGCGAGATGAGGGCCGCAAACCCAGAGTTGGTCACGACTGGACCTAATGGTCAGGGGTCCCTTTACCTTTTTATTAATCATAATCATAATCATAAAAATTATTATTTCTACCCCAGCCACTCTGGGCAGCTTCCAACTGAATATTAAAAACAATACAGCATCAGACATTAAAAACTTCCCTAAACAGGGCCACCTTCAGTCGTCTTTTAAAAGTAAAATAGTTGTTTATTGCCTGCCTTGACATCTGCAGAAGCCACACGCAAAAGCAGAATGGTTGGCTCAAGCACTCTGTTTGGAACTTTAATTTATCGTTCAGTTCATGTCCTGCTCTTCCTGCCAAAGGACTGGCACTGGGTTGCCCGTGTGAAGCAGGAACCAGGAGCAGAGTCTAGCTAAAGTCTGCCTACTGGTCCAAAATATCCAGCTACCTAGCGCTCCTCTTGTGACTTTAACAGAAATTAGAGAGTGAGGCACCAAGTAAAGATGTTTTGCCTGCTATCACTAGCATCAACGCTAATGCAAAACATTTTGGTGCTTGCAAATGCCCCCCCCTCCACTCTTTGTGGATGGGCCTGCCTGGTCAAGTTATTTTGGCACCTGACTCAGAAAATCCCACAAACACTTAATTTCCCCACCGTGGGCATTACAAATGTAATGGTAATAAATTAAGTATTTAATGACTGCCTACCTGCTTATGAATCCCACAGTGGGTTGCCTGCAGCCACTGCCTCACTCTGTCCATCAGGAGAGCTGACTCTGGGCATCCAGCTGAGTTGTCTCCCTCCTGGAGTAATATGGTCAGGGCAATTGTGTCCCATAGCAGCAGCTGAGCTCTCCAAGAGTCAGACTAAACGTTATAGCAAGCAACTGTTCGAGGAAAAAATAGCTGTAAGGGGAGCATTTCTGGAAGCCAAGATCCAAGTTTGGAGCGAGTACTCTTTGGTGAGAGAGCTCTGGTAGAGATTTAAAATCACAAAATATACAGCAAAGTAAAGCATGGAAATATACACTGTTAGACCTTTAAGATATGCCCTTGTGAGTTCCTTCAAAAGTTCCCCTCTTTCCTTGGTTTAGAAAAAGAGCACATGTTTGGTGAGTTAAAAATGGTTTACTTACAAACTCTGCAAAGGCCAGGTTCATGTGCTTTTCCGTTAAGTTGCACAGGCAGTAAAACTTGGCTTAGTTACAATGGTGAAAGTTCCTAAATGATTGGCATAGGAATTCTAGAGAGGCTTGTGAGAGCCATGCGGTCTGAGCTTAGAGCAACCAGCTCAGACCTAGGGGTGGATTTAGGGGAGCACAACCAGTTTGGCATTGCAACCATGATGTAGAATCGGAAGGCAAGAGAAGGGCGGTGAAATATACTCGGAGTCGAGTGTGGATTTCATGCTCTTTATTCAGCTCATAGTTGCGAGGAATGAAAGTTCCCCCACAATATCTGCTTTATATGCATTATTTACACAATGGGCCACATGTGATTGGCTAATTCCGGGATTCTCCTGTAGGCCAATCAAGTTGCAGATTCACTTCCACCTGGAGCTGGATTGGGTGGCTCCCGCAGACCAATCATACTACTGCATTGTTCTAGGACCAATCAGACTGCTGCATTCTGAATCCTATTGTTCTAGGACCAATCAGACTGCTGCATTTTGGATCTTATTGTTCTAGGACCAATCAGACTGCTGCCTTTTGGATCCTATTCAACTCACTACATAACAGGCGGGGAGCAAATTTTGGTGTTGCACAAGGCACTGCTGAAATTTGAGTCCCCAAGCTCCACCATTGTTTGATGTTGCATATTGAGCTTCTCAGATAGGGGGGAACAATAGGCTTGATTACCCATTTCCTCCCGAGGTAAGGGGAAGTGTCCAAGCTAAGCTGGGCAAAACAGCTTACTCTGTGGTATTAACCCCTTTGTTAGTTAATTAAACTTTAAGCCTGCTGGTGGTTTGAGGCTGGTTATCCCACAGCAATGACCTCATCAAATTGGTTTGCAAACTGGGCACCTCTCCATCGTGCTTTGGCAAAAGGTGAGTTTCCCAACTGGTTGGTTGCAAAGCAGGGCTGCCGGCTCTACTGGCAGGGTGAAGAGCATGCAGGCTCCCAGAGTGGCCTTGTTCCAAGAGGTGAGAAGGGCAGGCGTGATTGATGGGAGAAAGAGTCACACAGGGGAAATCCAGGAACAGAAGAGGAGGAAGAGCACCTGGGTGTGTAGGCAGGAGCGCAGAGGAATCAAGGCCTTAGGCAGGGCGAACCGCCGCCACTGCTGCCGAACTGGAATTGGGTTTGAGGCACGGAGCAGGGCTGAGCAGCCCTGGAGCTCAGAAGGGTCTAAACTCAGCCCAGCAGCCCAGCCTGGCTCCTCCAGAAGCCCTGGGGAATGGGGCTTCCTTGGCCTTTTCTTCCAAGTTGCATCTGCTGAAGAACAAACCCCCCCCCCAAATCATGCTTTACATTTTCTACTCAAAATTGGAAAATTGCAAATTGGCCGACCAGTTTCCTGAGATTTCTGCCAAGGCAGCTAGTTTTTGTATGGCGGCAATAGCTTTCTGGAGCAGGATCCTGTCTCAATTTAAAATTATTAACACCTTACGTTGTGCGTGGTGTTGTTGTTTTTACCATTTTAATATAATTATTTTAAATTTCTCACTGTTTCTTTAATATTTTACATTGTTTTTAATTCTACATTTTATTGTATACTTAATGTATTATACAGTGGTACCTCGGGTTAAGTACTTAATTCGTTCCGGAGGTCTGTTCTTAACCTGAAACTGTTCTTAACCTGAAGCACCACTTTAGCTAATGGGGCCTCTTGCTGCTGCTGCGCCTCCGGAGCACAACTTCTGTTCTCATCCTGAAGCAATGTTCTTAACCCAAGGTACTATTTCTGGCTTAGCGGAGACTGTAACCTGAAGCGTATGTAACCCGAGGTACCACTGTATTGTGTTTTATGTGCTCTGCTTTCTTCCTATATCTCTACTGGTTATTGACTGAGATACACACACACACACAAACACGCAATATACAGTGGTACCTTGGTTGTCGAACTTAATCCATTCCAGAAGCAGTATCGGGCGTTCGACTTCCCAAAAAACGCCGGCAAACTGGAACACTTACTTCTGAGTTTGCGACGTTGGGGAGCCGATTTGTTCGACAACTAAGCCGTTCGGGAACCAAGGTACCACTGTATCTATTTTTTTTATTATTATTATTTTTTTCACATAATAAAAGAAAAAATAAAAATAAAAATACAACATATAAAAACACAAAAAAATAAGAAAAATTAAAAACAATTCCGTTTTTCATAACTTAAAACTCATTTGCTTGTTTCTTTGACCTCCTCACACCTCCCCTTCTTGTATTCCCATTTACGGTAAATAATCAAATCAGCAAATCCTTACCCTCTTTCATTTATCTTAACTCTATATCTTAACATTTTATAACTCTGTATTTTCATCCATTATCAATTCATTTTTGCATATTCTTATTAACTTTGTTGCTAGTACCACTTATTTCCAATCCAACATCATTTTAATTATGTTTTTACTGATTTATAACCCTTTTTTCCTATTCTCTTAAAGCATTACAGCTGGAAACCACTTAGTTTCTATCCAACATCATTCTAACATTCATTAATTATATCTAAACCACACATTGCTTTTGTAAATTTGTGTCATCCTCCTGGAGCGCAGGAATTTGTGGGTTTGCCTCTCCTTTGGGTAACGAGGAAGCAGCGAGTCTCAAAACTGCCTGGAAGCGACCTGCTCCCTAATTCCCGGCCGCTAATTGGGGAGAGGAAGGCTTGCCCAGCCCTTGTCCCTTCAAGATTCAGATGGTAGCAGACGGAATCCCCCTCTTTCTGGAAACAGTGCCTAGGTTGGTGGTGGATCTGTGCAGAAAAGCACCCCCCTCCTACTCGCAGGCCAAAGCTGTCGTGGGGGGGCGCATGATGGACACCCCCTTATTTAAGGTGTTGCTGCTTGGAGCTGCAGAACAGCCTTTTATTAGCAAAATCCAGACCTGGCAACCCGAGACGGCAGGAGCACCAACCACCACAAGTGCCTTGGCAGCTTCCCAGCTCATCCTTGCCTTTAATCCCTTGCCAGGAGGGAGGGGTGGATTCCAACCTCAAACGCAGCAGGGTAGGGGGGTGTCCTCTCCCTCTTCTGTCTCCCAGGCTGCACCCCCCCCCTTGTCATGGAGAAGCCTTCCTAAACTTGTGGAAACTTTGGTGCACAGCCCAGCTGGATGGCCGGACCTCCTTTGTACAGCAGGACTTTCACCGCCACGATTCACGTTAAGCAGTCGTGTCCCTAAGCATGTGCAGAGCGCCGCCTTTCCTTCGCAGAGGTCTGCAGCTGGCCGCCAGCCCTTTGAGAGGCCTTTTCCCTGAAGGGTTGATTCCTAATGGCCTCTTCGGCTTAGAAAGAAACATTGCAGGAGGCAAGGGGAGAGAAATCTGGCAAAGTGGTTGGGGGGCAAAATCCAGGGGTCAGTTGTGCCACAGAAGCCTCCCTCTGCGCAGTAGGATTTCCCCTGTTGTAAAGAACTGCAAAGGTATGCGGGTGGCGCTGTGGGTTAAACCAGAGCCTAGGGCTTGCCGATCAGAAGGTTGGCGGTTCGAATCCCCGCGACGGGGTGAGCTCCCGTTGCTCGGTCCCTGCTCCTGCCAACCTAGCAGTTCGAAAGCACCTCAAAGTGCAAGTAGATAAATAGGTACCACTCCGGCGGGAAGGTAAACGGTGTTTCTGTACACTGCTCTGGTTCGCCAGAAGCGGCTTAGTCATGCTGGCCACATGACCCAGAAGCTGTCTGCAGACAAACACCGGCTCCCTTGACCTATAGAGTGAGATGAGCACGCAACCCCCGAGTTGTCCGCGACTGGACCTAATGGTCAAGGGTCCCAGCTGCAGGGGCTCTACCCTTCAGAAGGCAAGAGGCGCTTGGCTACTGAATAAGTCCCACCCCCCAGTGGCGCAATGGGTCAGCACACCTGGCTGTTAACCAGAAGGTTGGTGGTTCGAGCCCACTCAGGGACGGCTGTGGGTAGGATTCTTGCATCGCAGTGGGTTGGTCTAGATGCCCCTCGGGGTCCCTTCTAACTCTCTGATTCTATAAGCATCTTGGTCCACCCAGCTCAAGGTTGGCCTCTCTCTCTGGCTCCCAACTGTGGCTGTATTATGGCTTAGGGTCCTCATATTTACGGGACCACCTCTCCTGGTATGCCTTGCAGAGGACCTTAGGGTCCATGAATAATCATTGTTTAGAGGTCCTGGGCCCTAAGGAAGTCAGATTATCCTCCACCAGGGCCAGGGCCTTCTCAGTGATGGCTCCAACCTGGTGGAATGCTCTGTCCCATGAGACCAGGGCCCTGCAGGATTTAACTTCCTTCCGCAGGGCCTGTAAGACAGAGCTATTCCACATGGCTTTCAATTTGAATTTAGCTTGATCTTTTATTCCCCTTCCTTCCCTCCCCCTCCCCTTTTTATGAAGATTACCCGCTCGGATCCCACAGCTAATTTTCCCCTGGTCTCCTCGCTGGCCCAAATAGGACTAATTTAGCCAGCTAGCCCTGGTGATCATCTAATGTTTATTGGATGGATTTCCCCCCTAAATTGAATTTATTGTTGTTCACGTTTTATACTGTATTTTATGCTGTTTTTTGTTGCATCAATTAAGTGTTTTAAATTTGTTGTTAGCCACCCTGAGCCTGGTTTTCTGAACCGGGGAGGGCGGGATATAAATATAAATTTATTATTATTATTGGAAAGAACGCAAGAAGCTGCCTTTAGACCTCTGTTCCACCCAGCTTAGTATTCCCCTGACGGGCAGGACTCCAGGGCTCCCTCTTATCTGGAGGTGCTGCCTGGGGTCGAACCTGGATCCTTCTGCATGCCGGGCATGTGTTCTGCCTCTGAGCCACAGCCCTTCCGAGATCCTTTCTCTGAAAAGCCCCTCCCCACCCACCCTATTTGGAGGACAGAGCTCTAGCACTATGACCCTTCTGGCATGTGTCCCCCAGAAGGTTCACCAGGTGTGTATGTGCCCTCGGGGTGATAGAATTAGAACCATTGAATTCTAGAGGGGCCCTGAGCATCATCTAGTCCAGCCCCCTGCAATGCAAGGAATATGCAGCTGTGCCATACGAGGATCGAACCTGCAACCTTGGTGTGATCAGCACCATGCTCTAGCCAGCTGAGCTGGCCCCTATACAGAGGTGTTAGTAAAAATAAGGGTCTTAAATTTAATCAAGTTGATTGTTTAAGAAGCAGGTGTTTAGTCAAATAAAAACAATATGGCTCTTTTATTTTCTAATAGCAGCACACACACATAAACGCCTTGTCATGTTTGATTGGCAGTGTCTCCTTTTCCCGATGATGGGCAGGTGCCAGCAGAGGGGGCTTGCCAGCTGCTTTTTTCTTTTTCATGAAACAGCTTTGCCACAGGGCACCCTCGGCTGCGTCTCAGCTGGGCACGCGGCAGCTCCAGCGCCAATGACACCTGCTTGTTAGTCCAGCCCGGAAAGGGGCTCAGCGCCAGCAGCTGCTGTAATCCTGCTCTATCCAGGGCTCAGCTGCGCGGGACTTAGTTCCTGCCACCTGCCTGGAAGAGGAATCCCCCAGGCTCTTTTGAGGGATGTTGGGAGTGGGTGGAATAGCACACCTGCGAGACGGAGGCTTTGCCTACCTCAGCCAGGCCTGAACATCGTATCTCTTTGTTGTGGGATCCTTACATGGGGGAGGAGGGAGGGAAGTGAACGGCCGGGGGCCAAGTGGAGGAGCCCCTAAAGGTGTTGGCTGGGTGCTCGCTCAATCCCCTCACTCCAGTGAGAGCCAGTGTGGTGTAGTGGTTAAGAGCGGTGGACTCATAATCTGGTGAACTGGGTTCAATTCCCAGCTCCTCCACCTGCAGCTGCTGGGTGACCTTGGACTAGTCACACTTCTCTGAAGTCTCTCAGCCCCACTCACCTCACAGAGTGTTTGTTGTAGGGGAGGAAGGGAAAGGAGAAGGTTAGCTGCTTTGAGACTCCTTCGGGTAGTGATAGAGCGGGATATCAAATCCAAACTCTTCTTCTTCTAGATGTGCAGGGCCTGGTCGGGGTTACTCAGCACTGAGAGAGATAGTCACTCTGTGCATGCCCAGAGGCACTCCCAGCTCTCGTGTTTGTGATAGGAATTTTGAGGTCTTAGATATATGTTAAATGTTCATAAGTGTACCAACCAAGCACGTACACAGCACAGGAAGAAAGCCTTGCATGCCATTGTTCTGGGTTCCTCCTCTCTCCTGCGTGTGGTGAGCGAGGACCCTGTTGGAACAGATCAATAAATATCAGGCTTACTAGCTGATTTGCTTCTCAATATTCTCTGGTTGGCCTCTGTTATTTTCTCCTACCTATAGGGAACCTACATAAGGACTCTATATATGGGCTCTTGGATACCCTATAAGGGAAGAGGGGCAGATTTTTGTTTACAGGTTTCTGACACGCTAAACCCCGGAGGATGATAAACTGATGAGGAATGACATGGAAGTGGCACTGTGTACAAGCAAGGCCTGCTCAGGCACGTTCCAGGCCCTGCATTGGACGCCATTCAGCCTTGGCTGTGTTGCTGCCCTAGAACTGCCTGTGTTGCTACCAATGCGCTGGAGTAGGGGAACGTAGGAATCTGCCTCCTACCCCGTTGGACTCTTGGTGCACGCAGCTCAGGGTTTCGGGTAGGAGGCATTCCTAGCCCTGCCTGGAGATGGAACCTGCCGTCTTCTGCATGCAAAGCAGGTGCTCTGTTGCTATGGCCCTTCTGCTCACAGGAGGATGGTGGTTGTTTTTGACATGCCTGAGGTTGCCTTTAAACTGGGCCCGTTTCCTCCCTGACTGGTTCTGTCTGTGAAGGAGTTGGCCACTGGCCTGTACACAAGCACACCTGTTTGTTTGTTTGTTTGTTTGTGTTGCACCAGTGGAAAACCTGCTCCTGACTTCTGCTGCTTCCTGACTCTTTAAGCATCTCCTTCACAAAAGCCAGGTTCTTCTCCCTCATGGCTTCGGAGCTGAGCCGTGCCTCGCAAAATCTCAGTGCCAGCCACTCGGAGGAAGAGGGCAGCACGCTGCCTGATGTTTTGGCCCTCTGCCGGGGCTGAAAGATGGCGCTTGACTAAAACAACAGTTTTTAATGGCAGCTCGTTCTAAATTGGGCCTGTTTTGAAATGCTTTGTGTAGCTTTGTTTTATTTCTTATTTTTAAAAACTTTGTTTGTATTGTCATATCCCAGTGTGTAAAGTGATGATGGGCAGACTACCGTATTTACTCGAATGCAACACAAGTTTGGGCCAAATTACGTCATGGAAATTAGGGTGCGCATGAGATTCAATGGTGCATTACATTCACGTAAATAAGGTATTTAGGAGAGGCCTGGGGGCTGGGGGCAACCACCCACGGGACCTCGAATTGTGCAGGGGTTTGGAGACCACATGACCACAACAACCAGGTGGGTTGTGGTTGGTCAAAACTCTGCTTCATTAGGCAAATGCTTGTACAACTGAGGACCATGTGGAGCTCTTAAACTCCTTTCACCAGCCCCCAGCGTGCTTTATGCAATAAGGAAAATGTCAGGAAAATAAATGGGAAAGGATGGGATCAAAGGTGGATTTAGGGGAGCGCGACTGGTTCACCTGCACTGGGTGCCAAAGGTCCTATTCCATAATAATAATAATAATAATAATAATAATAATAATAATAATAATAATAATTTTACTATTTATACCCCACCCATCTGACTGGGTTGCCACTCTGTGCGGCTTCCAATATATATAAAAACATAATAAAATATTAAACTTTTTTTCATCTGAAGGGCTGCCTTCAGATGGCTTGGGGGTCGGATAAACATCATACCCTCCAACATTTCTCCAACACTGACGCATGAGGATGTTCACTGTGGGGCTTGCATTTTATAAATCCTGCAAGCTGCCGGCCGCCTTCCGGAAAAACAGCTGGAGACGAAAGCGTATGGGGTTGTGCTGGGAGATAGGGGCTCCGCCCCGAGGCGGCTGCAGGCCAGGGCCTTTCTCAGGAACTGCCTCCATCGGCCGGGACCCTCCGGCCTCCTTCCTTCCTTCCGTTCCCGGCTGGCTTAGCCCAGAGCCTCGTCCGCTGGCGGGTGTTTTTCAGGCCCTTGACCTCTGAACTTCCTGTTTGTGTTGCTAAGGCCTGTCTCCAGGGCTGGCTGAAAAGGAAGTGCCGAGCTCATCAGGTCCGGCCGATAATGCGGCCAGGCCACTCGCTGCCGGACTTGGCGCAGGGCCACGCTGGGAACTGGCTCTCCCATTCAGCCCTAAACCTTCCAGGGCTTTGGGTGCTTTGTCAGCGGGACAAAACACGGGAAGCTGGGCTTAGGGCAGGATTCCCTGGTCCTCCACATGCCTCGCCTGTGCTCCTCTGACACTTGCTGTCCATCCTCTGCCCTGGCCACCGCCATGCGGGAGGGGCTTTAAAAAAACCCTGTGTTGGAGATGCCCCTTTCACACCTTCTGACTTGCTCCTAATTGTAGGAACAGCTGCCCAGACTCAGCAGTGGCTTGGAAAGGAAGTGAAGTCAGCCAGCTCCCTAAAAAGCAGCTTCCCTGGAGGAACAGCATTTTGAAACCAGTTTGTGTAGATGTGTACACACACTACAGGGGCAACCCTTGGCACGCCCCCCCCCCCGGCACCACGTGCTGCATACCCTCCAACATTTCTCCGATAAAAATAGGGACATCCTATTCCATCATCATCATTTTATTATTTCTACCCCATGCACTTGACCGGGTTGCCCCAGCCACTTTTAACATACATATATAAAAACACAATAAAGCATTAAAACTTTTTTTAAAAAATCCCTGCTTTCAGATGTCTCCTAAAGGTTGTATAATTACTCGTTCCTTGGGTTGAGGGCTCGCATAACCATGCCCTCCAACATTTCTCTGATGAAAAAAGGGATGTCCTAAGGAAAAGTGGGGATGCAGGTGGCACTGTGGGTTAAACCACAGAGCCTAGGACCTGCAGATCAGAAGGTCGGCGGTTCGAATCTCCGCAACGGGGTGAGCTTCCGTTGCTCAGTCCCTGCTCCTGCCCACCTAGCAGTTCGAAAGCATGTCAAAGTGCAAGTAGATAAATAGGTACTGCTCCAGCGGGAAGGGAAACGGCATTTCCGTGCGCTGCTCTGGTTTGCCAGAAGCGGCTTAGTCATGCTGGTCACATGACCCGGAAGCTGTACGCCAGCTCCCTCGGCCAATAAAGCGAGATGAGCGCTGCAACCCCAGAGTCAGTCACGACTGGACCTAATGGTCAGGGGTCACTTTACCTAAGGAAAAGTGGGACTTTTTGGGATCAAATCAGAAATCAGGACAGCTTCTATAAATCTGGGACTGTCCCTGGAAAATAGTGATGCTTGGAGGGTCTGTGTGCTGCCTGCACTTGAGTCGCTGTGCACTGGATTTTTGAAGAAGGTCCTCAAAGGCCATATAATCCAAACCTTTCCTGCCCCCCTTCCTGTGGGGGGGGGAATTCAATAACAGCCAGTTTGTGTTGCATAGCTAAAGCTGGGGCTCTTGTCCCAGTACTTCCCACCCACCCAGGGGGAAACCGCTTTTTAGGACTCAATCAGAGCAAACAAACTAAAGAATGGGTTTTCCCTTGGAAAGGGGGCAAGGGGAAAACACCTTGGACGCAAGCCTAGAAAGTGTGGGTCAAGTGGGAAACTGCTTGGACCCATGATTTCTAGCTACGGCACAAGCGCCCACAGCGCCACCCGCGTCCCTTAGGATGCTTTTAAAAGGGGGGAACTGGAAACTCTGTAAAGGCACCTGGGGTCACACATCCCCAGAGCTCAAAAGCTCCCCAGCTTTCTGATCCCATTTCTGGAGCTGGGGTGCTTACTGCTAACTTCCAACCTCGAAACCAGTGACAGCCAGACGCGGCAGGCAGAAGAGGCAGAGTCCCATCTCACAGGAGGCCTCTCTGGGTTCCCAGCACCCCAACTCTTCACCAGCACGTGCAGGAGTTGGTCAGGATGCTCTGCATGTGACGGAGAGCCCTTCCCGCTGACTCACCAAGCCCTGTCTGGCTCCCTCGCCCCACAACCCACCAGGAGTTTCCCTTCCATAGCAACCGGCTGCCTGTGGCAAACAAAACCGGGGAAGAAGCAGCAGGCGGGAGAGGCAGAGTCCACCTCACTGAGCCCTCTGTACCTGACACGCCTCAGAAAGGAATGTGCGCCGCATTCTTGGCCTGTGTGTACGGGAGGAGGAGGAAGTCAAGCAGGGAGAGAATGACAGCCTCCTCCTTGCCACTTCAGGGTTCTCGCTCCCCCCAGTGCTGGTTTTCTCCACATCAGACACCGGCATAATTTCACAGGGCAATGCAATAGTTATCGAAAAGCAAACAACATTCTTTTTCCTCCTTTTTAGGAAGGAAAAGGGAAAGCTGAAAATACACCAGGGAGGGCAAAAAGGCCAATTTTTTGAGTTTGGAATAGCTTGCAAAAAAATTAAAATTTGCAGCTTTTTAGAGAAACAATAAAAACCTGACCCTAACCTCCAATAGGGTTGCTAACTCTTCCTGTCGTGTCTTTAAGAGCCGAAATGTTCACTTTCTTTAAGAGCCGAAATGTTCACTTTTTATCTCCATGTTCCAGGAGGATAACTTTATTTCAGAGCTTGGAACATCCATCCAAATTGCAAAGCGGGTTAAGGATTGCCTTCCTTGAAAATGGAAATGAAACTTCAGCCACATTATTATTATTATTATTATTATTATTATTATTATTATTATTATTATTATATTCCACCACTTACCCAAAGGTCACAGGGTGGTTTACAATACAAAACAAAAAATATATACCATAATAACAAGCAAAAATGATAAACTCTCCTTCTTTCCCTGCTCCCACAGAGTTTAAAAGGCCATACAGTGGTACCTCAGGATGCAAACGGGATCCGTTCCGGAGCCCCGTTCGCATCCTGAAGCGAACGTAACAAGCGACAACGCATCTGTGCGTGTGCGGGTCGTGTTTTGCCGCTTCTGCGCATGCGTGTGACGTCATTTTGAGCGTCTGTGCATGCGTGAGCGGCGAAACCCGGAAGTAATGCGCTCTGTTACTTCCGGGTTGCCGCAGAGCACAACTCGAACGCGCTCAACCCGAAGCACATTCAACCCGAGGTATGACTGTAGATTGTTTACTTAGCCAAAGGCCTGGGAGAAGAGGAACGTTTTCACTTGGCGCTTAAAGATATGCAATGAAGGCTCCAGGAGAGCCTTTCTGGGGAGAGCATTCCACAAGCAGGGAGCCACCACAGAAAAGGCCCCGTTCTTGTGTTGCCACCCTCTGGACCTCTCGTGGAAGAGGCACCCGAAAAAAGACCTCAGATGGTGATTACAGAGTCTGGGTTGGTTTATGGAGACAGGCAGTCCTTGAGGTCTTGTGGTCCCTAGTTGTTTTAGGACTTTGTAGGGCAAAACCAGCACTTTGAATTGGGCCTGGAAACTAATTGGCAGCCCATGCAGTTGGACCACGATTGGTCTGGCAGTTGTGGGAGGTGCAGGGGCAGCCAGACTGGGGGAAGAGAAAGTGGCCAAGCCTCTGCCAGACACCTGCTTCTACTGGTGAAGCTTTCCTGCCAGCCTGTGTGATTTCCCACACTGGTGGCACAGGAGCGCCCCCTGGAAGATCAAATGGCAACCCTAAAAGCCCAGCCGGAGCTAGCAACCGCCAAGGACTCTGTTACTGCACTGGGGCTGCCTTCCCCAACCTGTTGTCCTCCCAATGCACTGGCCTCCAGGTTCCACCAGCTAGTTTCCTGCTAGCTCTGCGGGCCTCACCCAGCCCAGCTTGCATTCTTCTCTCTTGAGGTGCTTTGGGGCCACCTCTGGCAAGTCCGCAAGATGTTTTCTGTAGAGCCACGAAACAGAGTCTAGAAAGCAGAACCAGCCATGCCAGTTAAAATATCTATATTTCAATGCAAAAGTGTTCGATGTTTGTCCCCAGCAAGAAGAAGAAGAAGTTGCAAACGCTTTATTTTTGTTTGGTTTAAACGTTCACAAGTGCACTCAGTTGTTGCAGTTGCCAACAAAAGCATGACACTCTTGAGCTAAGGTGAAGCCACATGGTCTCTTGCTGGTTTAGCAAAAGCAGAATGAACAACAATTAGGCATCTTGCCACACCCAGCCCTGGCAAGAGCTTCTTCCTCCATCGTTCA
This sequence comes from Podarcis filfolensis, assembly GCF_964270895.1. Classification (NCBI taxonomy): domain Eukaryota; kingdom Metazoa; phylum Chordata; class Lepidosauria; order Squamata; family Lacertidae; genus Podarcis; species Podarcis filfolensis. Next base: position 9,689,076 of record NC_139611.1, on the reverse strand, counting down.
CAGAGCTCACTCTTGGGCAATAAAACAAGTTGCAGACTAGGAAGGCGATGAGACTAGGCAGCCGGTTCTTGCAGGAGCACAACCTCCCCGGCACTGGTTTTAGTGCTGAGGCCCAGCTCTGGAATAACAATGCACAGAGACCACTTGGATGAATGTACAAGGACCAGCCCCATCGCTGGGCAGGCAGGGGCAGCTGCCTCAGGTTGCGGCTGCTATCAGATGGGCAGAAGCCTGCTCAGGTATTCCTTCTGAATGGCAGAGTTGTGTGTGCCTTTGCTGCCCTACCAAGCCAGGTTTAAGGTTCTTGCATTGCTATAGGTAAAGGGGACCCCTGACCATTAGGTCCCGTCGCGGCCGACTCTGGGGTTGTGGTGCTCATCTCGCTTTACTGGCCGAGGGAGCCGGCGCACAGCTTCCGGGTCATGTGGCCAGCAGGACTAAGCCGCTTCTGGCAAACCAGAGCAGCGCACGGAAACACCGTTTACCTTCCCACCGGAGCGGTACCTATTGATCTACTTGCACTTTGATGTGCTTTCGAACTGCTAGGTTGGCAGGAGCAGGGACCGAGCAACGGGAGCTCACCCCGTCGCGGGGATTCGAACCGCCGACCTTCTGATCGGCAAGTCCTAGGCTTTGTGGTTTAACCCACAGTGCCACCTGCGTCCAATTTGGGCCCTCCAGGATACCTCAAGGACCCAAACTGAACCCTCAGAACCCAGCCTGACCACTGAGAACATCCAGAGGAACGCTGCTAATTGCGCACGCATCCCCTCTACCCCAGCTTTGTTCTTGGGGTCGGGTGCTGACGTCTGCCAGCCAGTCTCAGGCTGTAGGGCCCCCTCTCAGCAGAGATTCAGCATACCTTCTCCCAACCGACTTCCGGGAGTCTCTGTAGGACTCTGACAAGGCTTTGTAGCTGCTTAATTTTCTAATTTTCTGATCAGTCAGTCACACTCGTGATTTTTGCATGTTTCGATGCTGCATGTTGCCCTGATACTGTACCTTATAATATAGAGGGGGGGGAGCAGTACAGAAATACTTCTATAAACAAATAAATGTCTTGCCCAGTCAGCTTCTGAGAATGCAGCAGGCCGGGAGCGCCGCCTGGTCCTTCAGATTGCAAAATATCCTGGGTTGACCTTGCCTGGGCTGCACTGTCCACGGAAGTAAACAAAGGCACAGCACACACTCCAGGGACTGGAGTCAAAGGTTCCGACTCCAGCCTGGCTGCTACTATTCCGAGGGAGCAATAGAGGCTGAAGGGAGCCCTTCCCCACCCACTCACCTCTTGAATTCATTCCTGGCTGAATTCCGGAGTGACTCCTGATTTAAAGACCAGGAGGCCAGTTCGGCTAGAAATCCCTCCAAAGTCGAAATCTGCGGGACCAGAGATTTATAGAAGATTGGAAGAAGTATATGAATTATTTGAAGAGCAACTGTAATCAGCAAATTACGCTAGTAGGACTACAAGGAGTTTTGTAATGAGAAATACACAAAGCGTTACAAAGTAGAAAAAGATAGAGATATTGGTGATGAGTTTGAAATGTAATAGGGAAGATAAGAAATGCATACTAAGAGATTAGATTGGAACATTTTCAGGCAGGATTGATGGAAGTTAAAAAAAAATGAATAAGATGTAAAAGTATGTTTAATTACTGTTGAAAATGTTATGTTAAAAAACTAATAAAAAATTATATATATTTATATATGTATAAAAGAAATCCCTCCAAAGTCCCTATTCTCCAGGGACAGCCCCAGATTTACAGAAGCCGTCCCAGGTTCTGATTCAACCCTAGAATGTCCCGTTTTTTCCTTAGGATGTCCCCATTTTCATCAAATAAATGTTGGAGGCTTTGGAGTTATGCGGCCCCCGAGCCAAGGAGATATGTAACTAGACAACCTTTAGAAGACATCTGAAGAGTCGGTGGAGGAAGATTGGAAGAAATTCAAAGACTATTTACAGAAACATTGCAAGATTAATGAATGTTAGAATGATGTTGGAATGAATTTATGTGATTTTAGCAGAAATGTTACAAAGATTTAGGAAAAATAGACTGTTAATTGGTGAAAGGAGGGAAAGTAAAGTTATATTAATTTCAAGATAAATTTACAGGACAAAAATTTGGAAAGAGGGAAAGGATTTGCTGAAATGGATAATTGACTTAGAATACAAAAAGGGAGGTGTGAGGAGGTCAGGGAAATAAGTTAATGAAAGAACAGTAATGGGAAGATTTGCTGTATTTTTGTTGATTTTTCTTTTTTGCTTAATGGATTTCAATTCTCTGTTTTTTTCTTTTTGATTTTTCTTTTTTGTATTTTATCTTTTCTTGTTTAAAATGAGGTTTTTCTTGATTTTTCTTGTTGTATTTCCAAAAACTTTAATAAATATCTTATAAAAAAATAAATAGAAGACATCTGAAGGCGGCCCTTTATAGGGAAGCGTTTTTTTTTAAAAAAATATGTTTTTATGCATGTTGGAAGCTGCCCATAGCGGTTGGGGCAACCCAGTCAGATGGATGGGGTATTATTATTAGATAGGATGTCCCTATTTTCATCACTGAGATGTTGGAGGATATGGAATTGTGGCTCTAAGGAGCCAACTACGGTTCTGGGGGAAGCCATGCATTCTTCTTTAAATGCACGGAGCCCATCTCCGAAGCCTGAGGATCCAGACCTGGGTTTGGAGGCCTTTCGCCTGCCGTCCGGGGGCTCGCGCTAGGGGCTCCGGCTGCGAGGCTGAGCTCCAACGCCTCCCGTCACCACCGATTAAGCCAGCCGGGCAAGATGCGGGCAAGCAGAGGCCTCTGCACCTGCCCCAGCCAGCCAGCTGCTCTCTTCCCCTTGCCCAAAGCTCTGGCTGAGCAGCCCTTAAAGAAGCAGAGCAGTTCTCGGTCCACAGCAAGCTTCCCAGCACCACCACCCCGCCCTGCTTTCTATCCCTTTTGTCAGGGAAGGAAACGAAGGCAGCCAGAGCAGGAAGGGCTGGCAGGAGCCCACAGGCAGAGCGCAGGCATCTCCCAGTTAGTCGCCACCCAACTGCTCCAACCTTGAGGGTGTTTCTACTGCCCTAATAATAATAATATTTTATTTATACCGTGCCCTCCCCGGCCAGAGCCGGGCTCAGGGCGGCTAACACCAGTAAAATTACAATAAAAACATAATGGGGGGGGTGGGAGAAAAAAACAATTTGAAATACGGGTTAAAGTACAATTTAAAATGCAGCCTCATTTTAATAGTAGCCCATTCTGTGTGTGGAGGGCAGTGCCGGATTTACATACAAAATAAACAAGCTATAGCTTAGGGCCCCACTCTCTTGGGGGGGGCCAAAAAAAATTAAAGGAGGAAAAAACTTTATGCACATTTCCAAAATATAAGATAAACAACAAATCAAATAAAACCTACACAGAGCAACAGTGTTTTGTGTTGTGTAGGCTCCTATGATGTAAGTAATGGACCCCGCCTGCTGGCCTACTCCCTAAAACAGGTTTTTTTTTTACGATTGAAGGAGATAAACTGCCACAGGAGCCGGATTAAACCGACCGGCAGGCCAGATTAGGCCCCCTAATCAGACATTAGACATGCCTGCCCTAAAATATCACTGGTCTGTTCATTTCTATATACAGTGGTACATCTGGTTAAGAACTTAATTCGCTCTGGAGGTCCGTTCTTAACATGAAACTGTTCTTAACCTGAGGAAACACTTTAGCTAATGGGGCCTCCCGCTGCCGCCATGCAATTTCTGTTCTCATCCTGAAGCAAAGTTCTTAACCCGAGGTACTATTTCTGAGTTAGCGGAGTCTGTAACCTGAAGCGTCTGTGACCTGAAGAGTCTGTAGCCCGAGGTACCACTGTATAGGGTGCCTACATTCTGCATGGACTGGTTGCATGGCAACATGTGCAAATGGCTTTACAGTGGTACCTCTGGATACGAACGGGATCCGTTCCGGAGCCCCGTTCACATCTAGAAGCAAACATAACCAGCGACAGCATGTCTGGGCACACACGCGTCGCTTTTCGCCGCTTCTGCGCATGCGCGTGGCGTCGTTTTGAGCATCTGTGCATGCGGCAGTATACTTCTGGGTTGCCGCAGAGCGCAACTCAAACACGCTCAACCTGAAGCACGTTCAACCCGAGGTATGACTGTAGGTACCTATTAGGTCCATAAATGACCACATAGCATATATTCAACACAAAAACAGCGACCATTTGTTGTTGAGAAAGGACAGCTGGACATATAAAGGGCCCCTTTACCTTCAGTAGCTTAGGGCCTCATCAGACCTAAATCTGGCCCTGGAGCGGGGTGTCCATATAAGTCCCCAAAGTGACCCCCCCCCGGCTATAGCATTAGCATCAATTAAAACACACACACACGTGTGTGTAAAGACAGAAGCCGCTGGAACAGTTGTAGACTTGGAAGGGACCCAAGGGTCATCTATTCCAACCCCCTGCAATGCAGGAATCTCAACTACAGCATCCACAACAGATGGCCATCCAAGCTCTGCTTAAAAACCTCCAAGGAAGGAGAGTCCACTGTTCCCCTGCAAAACAAAACTCTTACTCTCTAAAAGTTCTTCCTGATGTTTAGCCGGCACCAAAGGAACCCAGGGAACGCTCCCCTCCCGGGGGGGGGCTTCTCTTTCAGCATTTCATCTCTGCCCCCCACCCCACCCCCTCCGTCCTGGCACGCCAAGGGGGGTGGGGAAGTGCGGGCCGATCTTTTGCCTCGGCAGTAAAAAGCTGAGCTTTGAAATTCCTCTGCAGGATGGCGAGCCTGGGTGGTGAAGAGTTTTACAAGCCCAACTTCTTTCAAAAAAAGAAGACGGCCGCGCCCCCCGCCCCCTTGTATAACCATTAAGGGAGGGAGGCCAGGAAGCATCCTGGCTAATGGCTGGGGGAACAAACAGGCCTTGGTTGGGGAGGTGGGCTGGCGTGTTGCAAACTGAGGGCTATTTCCTTGCTCATTAAACAACCACAAAGACGCAGCTCAGCTGGTGGGGGGGGAGGTGTGATGGGGAGGGGGGCAGGGGGCTGAGGGAGGTGGTGTCCCACCCCCCACCGCTTTTCACATACAGAAAGCCCCCTCCCACTCCTCCCTCCCCTGGCCAAAGAGATGGTGCTTGAATTGACATCTGGCTGCTACACCCCCCCCCATATGATATTTAGCATTTTCAGGTTAACTGGCCGCCCAATTTTTTTCCTGTGTTAATCTTTGTGCTTATAAAGCCAGGGCTGATGCAAATGTGTTACTTCCAACTTGAAGGGGTTCAGGTGGGTGTCCCCCAGCTTACTGAAGGCTGTATGTATAACAGGGACTCCTTTTGGACATGGGGAGAGCTGCACTTCCATGTCTCCCTATTATTGTATAGAGCTCTTTTTATCATAAGGGAAAACTGCTCGGACCCAGGCACAAGTGGAAGTCTGCCTGTGCTTTCTTTTGCTTAGTTGTGGGCTCATTGCGGAAGGAATTTGGCACCTCTTAGAGCAATGTTTAAGTGAGCTCCTTTTCACACAAGAAGTACCCCCAAACTGCAGGAGGTGGGAATGTGTTAAAAATTCCTTGTGAAGTGACAGACAGGACGGTGAGGGCCTTATGTTTTCCCTTCTATATGCCTTTCTCACCAATCTACTCCAGTCCACCTGCATTTTGGTCAACATTGCTTGGCCAGGGAAGCTGCATGGCCAACTTTGAAGGATGGCTGCGTTTCAGATTGTGATAAGAATTTTAAAGTCTTGCTCTTGTTGTTTAGTCGTGTCCGACTCTTCGTGACCCCCTGGACCAGAGCACGCCAGGCACTCCTGTCTTCCACTGCCTCCCGCAGCTTGGTCAGACTCATGTTTGTAGCTTCGAGAACACTGTCCAACCATCTCGTCCTCTGTCGTCCCCTTCTCCTTGTGCCCTCCATCTTTCCCAACATCAGGGTCTTTTCCAGGGAGTCTTCTCTTCTCATGAGGTGGCCAAAGTATTGGAGCCTCAGCTTCAGGATTTAAAGTCTTAGATATATAATAAATGTTCATAAATGTACCAACCAAGCACATACATAGATCAGCACAGGAAGACCGACCTGAAACCATTTTTGATTCCCAAACTGACCAAATGTTTTCTCTGCAACGTAAAAGGAAAATGGAAAAGCCTCCCCATTGTCTTTTCGCACAAACCGCACAAGTACTCCATTAAACGTGGATCTGAGTTCTGCCGCCTCCTTTCTTGGGAAAGCTCACCAGCTCTGGCCCCAAACTGATGCAAGCTCCCAGCGGCTCACGGCATCTACCCAGCACCCTTCCTGCTGGAGAGGGGAAAGGGGTGTAAAGGTTAACAAGCCCCTTAATTGCTAATTGCTGTGAAATGGGCAGGCCGGGATGGCGGCTGCCTCTCCCACTCTACACTGCCAGCCGTGAGCCCAGAGGGGAGCTTGCTGGCCTGCCAGGGCCTTGAGGGAGTGGTGGTCTCTAGCGTGTTGCCAGGTCTCTTGTTGGCACCTCGTTTTGGAAGCTGGCCCTGGGGTTTGAGGGATGCCAACTGTTGCATAGGCTACAACAGCTGGATCTGGGAATTCATCCCCTCAGGGCTGCTTTCCACAGGAGTATGCTTTTATTGTTTGTTTGTTTGTTTGCTTGCTTCTATTTATTATTACATTTATATTCCATCTTCCTTCCAAGGAGCTCAAGGTGGCAGTCACTATTCTCCCCTCCCCCATTTTATGCCCACAACAACCCTGCAAGGTAGGTCGGGCGCCAGCACTGCAGTTCCCAGCACCACTATTGTCCACTCTCCAGCTAGAGCTCCTCTGCCTCTAACAAGTGGTGCTTTCCCCAACGTGAAAATGTAGAGCAGGTGCTTCTCTCCCTTGTCCCAGGCACAGAGTGGGCTGCGGAAGGATCAGGTCCAAAGGGTCAGAAACTATCCGACGGAAGTGAGCCTGTTTTTATTCTACAGGCCTCTCTGGATTCAATCAACCTCCACCAAGCTGGTGTCCCCCAGATGTTTTGGACCTACAACTCTCACCAGCCTCCAGTAACATAGTCCACTCGGAAGCACAGTTTGGGGAAAGCTGGCCTTGAAGACTGGCACATAGCTGTCAACTTACAGATTTGAAAATAAGGGACCAGCAGCCAAAATAAGGGATCTGCAGCCTCACCTGTTCCAGGCACTCCAGTCTTCCTGTCCTCCTGCAGTCTGGTCAAACTCATGCTGGTAGCTTCGAGAACACTGTCCAACCAACTTTGTAACCAGAGGCTCAACTGAATAGAATCTGAATCACATGCACCACAAGGCCTATGCAGCCTCAACTTAAGATGGCTCCCTGGCCTGGCTTTGCACTGCAAAGTTTGCAGCAGCACGTGCAACAAAATGGCTTCCAGCATTCAAAAACCCCCTCAGCTTGCATTAACTAGCCACACACAAGGCATGCAAGCTCCACCCCCCAGTCGTTCTTAGACTCCTTATTGGGCGAGCAACACAGCCAAGCAACACAGTTGGAGCCTCCCTCCGCCCTGGCCGGCAGGGAGGGAGGGAGAGGAGCTGCTTCCTTTGAAATTTAAGGGACATCATTTAAGGGACATTTAAGGGACATCTATCAATAAGGGACAGCAGCAGGACATGGCGCTGAAATAAGGGACTGTCCCTTCAAATAAGGGACACTTGACAGCTATGGTCTGGCAGGGTTCATTGGGTTCATTCAAATTATAGGAACTAATTTGGAGAGCATTTGGGTTTGCTTTTTTGACTGTTGTTCGCCCTGCAAGATTTCTTTTCCCCTCCATAAAGCTTCTTCTGCCTGCTTCTCCCCAACTTCTTTCTCTGGGTGAGAGATCCATTTTCATCCGGGCAGAAATTGTCTTCCTTGGCCCACCTCCAAAGAGGAGAAGGGGGGGAGAAGAGACAAAGCAACGGATTAAATTTGAGGGTTTGAGGCAGATGTGCAAGGAGTGTGATCTGCCCCTGACAAGTCCAGGTGTGGGGAGCAAGGAGGGGGTGGAACAAAAGGCGGAAAGAAGGGTTGAATGGGATTTTTAATCTTGGCAAAGATCCGGGGTGGGGTGGGGTAGGCAGGGGTGGGGTAGAGATTTGACTGCTAGAGGCAATCACATAAACGTGTGGGGCTCAAACCGTTAAGGGTCAAAATTATTCTGCCTGGGAAGCTAGACAGATCCACCACAGACCCTGCGGCAACCGAGAGATTCTGTGCACAAGTAGCCAGCTGGAAATGCAACCAGGTCGTTCTTTTCCTCCGTGTGGGTCAAAGCTGGTTTTGGAGGGGGAAACACATCAAAATACATTATTTCCTTAAAAAAACAACAGGATACGGGTTGTGGGCCATTGCTTTTTTTCAAGAAAAATAGGTGCCTGAACTCACCACGAAGTTGTTACAGTAAGTCGCCGTACGACTCGGGGCAGCCCTGAACAGATGCTGATTTGACAGCAGCTGTGTTCATCAGCCGTGGAGGTGGTAAAAACTATGGCAAGCTGTCTCCCTGGCTGGTTTGGGGGTTGCCCCTGGTTCTGGTGCAGGTCAAATAAATACGCCCCTGCCTCCCTTCAATGGCTAGGGTGGATGGCTAGGGAAGCTCGGAAGGGCCCTCGTGCAAACACGCCCACGTGCGAACGGTAGAGGCCTGACTGGAAAGCTTAAAGCCCGCTGCCGCTACATGGGAGACCGATTGAAGAAAAGGAAATATGAATTGGCCCCATCCCATAGCTTGACCAAGGAGCTAGGTGGAGTCATAGATCTAAAAAAGCTGTAGACTTGCAGCTTCCGTTTTGACTCAAAATGTTCGTTTCGGGCTTCTCAGAAGTACATGAAGGGAAGAAGTGGGTGGAGGGGACACCAGCCCGCAATGGCACCCACCTGAGAGGTGCCAGAACTATGCTCCGGCACACTCCAGCTGAAAAATAAAAGCATTGGTTGTGGCTAAGACAAGCGGTGTGCAGCACATTGGATGCACAGCAACAGGTTTGTGAATGCAGCTGGAGGCTTCATTTATGTGCTCAACTGGCTGGGGCAGCCCTTGTTTCTGGACCCTAAGACGCTGTCCCTAGAATCATAGAATCATAGAATCATAGAGTTGGAAGAGACCACAAGGGCCATCGAGTCCAACCCCCTGCCAAGCAGGAAACACCATCAGAGCACTCCTGACATATGGTTGTCAAGCCTCTGCTTAAAGACCTCCAAAGAAGGAGACTCCACCACACTCCTTGGCAGCAAATTCCACTGTCGAACAGCTCTTACCGTCAGGAAGTTCTTCCTAATGTTTAGGTGAAGTCTTCTTTCTTGTAGTTTGGATCCATTGCTCCGTGTCAGCTTCTCTGGAGCAGCAGAAAACAACCTTTCTCCCTCCTCTATGTGACATCCTTTTATATATTTGAACATGGCTATCATATCACCCCTTAACCTCCTCTTCTCCAGGCTAAACATGCCCAGCTCCCTTAGCCGTTCCTCATAAGGCATCGTTTCCAGGCCTTTGACCATTTTGGTTGCCCTCCTCTGGACACGTTCCAGTTTGTCAGTGTCCTTCTTGAACTGTGGTGCCCAGAACTGGACACAGTACTCCAGGTGAGGTCTGACCAGAGCAGAATACAGTGGCACTATTACTTCCCTTGATCTAGATGCTATACTCCTATAGCAGCCCAGAATTGCATTGGCTTTTTTAGCTGCCACGTCACACTGTTGGCTCATGTCAAGTTTGTGGTCAACCAAGACTCCTAGATCCTTTTCACATGTACTGCTCTCAAGCCAGGTGTCACCCATCTTGTATTTGTGCCTCTCATTTTTTTTGCCCAAGTGCAATACTTTACATTTCTCCCTGTTAAAATTCATCTTGTTTGTTTCGGCCCAGTTCTCTAATCTGTCAAGGTCGTTTTGAAGTGTGATCCTGTCCTCTGGGGTGTTAGCCACCCCTCCCAGTTTGGTGTCATCTGCAAATTTGATCAGGATGCCCTTGAGTCCATCATCCAAGTCGTTGATAAAGATGTTGAATAAGACCGGGCCCAAGACAGAACCCTGTGGCACCCCACTAGTCACTCTTCTCCTGGATGAAGAGGAACCATTGATGAGCACCCTTTGGGTTCGGTCAGTCAGCCAGTTACAAATCCACTGAGTGGTAGCATAGTCAAGACCGCATTTTACCAGCTTCTTTACAAGAATATCATGGGGCACCTTGTCAAATGCCTTGCTGAAATCAAGGTAGGCTACATCCACTGCGTTCCCTTCATCTACCTGTTCATCTACCTTGCCTGTTGGAGAGGCCTTTTAAAAACATTGCCAGAGTTCACCAGGGAATGTTAACAGAGTTCCCTGCTCCGTGTCAGCGCTTGAGAGTGAGACAAAGGTCACACAGCCAGTCACAAGAGACAGGCAAGCCAGGGGAGTGTGGGGTTTGAGGAAGGAAGGAAGAAAGCTCTCGTCCCAAGCAGGAGAAGCATCACATTTTTGTTGCTGGGGTGACAAACATTGCAAGGAATGCTCTGGAGGGTGAAGTTCCCCTGCATGGAGAACTTCCTCGCCTGGAGGGTAAATTCCACTGGATGACACCACCAGCTTGAACCCAGGAAGAGATGCCCCCCTCCCTCTCCTCCTCCCCCCCCAGGGCTAGAAGCTGGGAGGTGACTGTGCAAGGGAAGGCAGGCAAAGGGAAGCTGCAAGCCATGGGTGGGTCAAAAGAAGACCCCTCCGAGTTCCTATCCCAGCTTTCCCACAAGGATGCCCAAAGTCCTGAGCCTTTGACTTTCCAACCTAGCCCATCTCCAAAGCCTTTTCTTGGTGGTGCCTCCTGTGAGCCCCCCATGGCGTTCCCAGTATTAGCAGGCACAGGGATGGAACAAGACTTGGATGTCTGGCAACTGAGGGCAGGCAAGGAGGGGAGGAGAGAGCAGGAAATTCTAATTGGCCAAAAAGCCCAGCCATCTCTCGGATCTGACAAGAGTGGTGGTCACAGAGAGAGGCAGTCTTTGTGGAGGCAGTGCATGGCCTCAGATTGTCTTTGGGTGGAAACACTGAGGGTTTTTTTTTTTAATATGCCTGTTGTCTTTGTCCATGGAGTTTTCTTGGCAGGGATACAGGAGTGGCTTGCCGGTTCCTGCTCCAGGTGGATCACATTTGGTCGAAACTCTCCACTATGACCTGTCCATCTTGGGTGGCTCTGCACAGCATGGCTCATAGCTTCTCTGAGTTATTCAAGCCCCTTCGCCACAGCGTCTTAAAAAGCAGAGACATCACCTTGCCGACAAAGGTCCGTATAGTTAAAGCTATGGTTTTCCCAGTAGTGATGTATGGAAGTGAGAGCTGGACCATAAAGAAGGCTGATCGCCAAAGAATTTATGCTTTTGAATTATGGTGCTGGAGGAGACTCTTGAGAGTCCCATGGACTGCAAAAAGATCAAACCTCTCAATTCTGAAGGAAATCAGCCCTGAGTGCTCACTGGAAGGACAGATCCTGAAGCTGAGGCTCCAATACTTTGGCCACCTCATGAGAAGAGAAGACTCCCTGGAAAAGACCCTGCTGCTGGGAAAGATTGAGGGCACAAGGAGAAGGGGACGATAGAGGATGAGATGGTTGGACAGTGTTCTCGAAGCTACCAGCATGAGTTTGACCAAACTGCGGGAGGCAGTGGAAGACAGGAGTGCGTAGCGTGCTCTGTTCCATGGGGTCACGAAGAGTCGGACATGACTAAACAACTAAACAACAACAACTGAGGGGTTTGGGACACCGTTGGTGAGGTGCAAGGAGCAGGTCAGTAATAATTCACTCAGTGTTAGGGGACACCGTTGGTGAGGTGGTAATAACTCACTCGGTGTCAGGGAAGTTAACTCTTTATTCAAAGAAACAAACAGCTCTGGCCTAGTGAGCCCGGCAACTCTTCCCAGAAGCGTACCCTCCAAGTATCCTGATATTCCAGGGACAGTCCCAGAATTACAAAAGGCACCCCAGCCGAGCTCGGGGAGGAGGATGAGGCAGCGCTTGTTCCAAGCAACACCAATAGCAGCTGCAGCTCTTTGCTGTAGGAAACTGCCCCAATCCCTGAACACAGAGGATCGCATGCATTAAAACCAAGGATGGAGGCTTCCCAGGGCCGGTAATCCTCCCTCAAGCCGCAAACTGCCTTAGGCAGACCTCTCTGGCCTTGCTGTGAGAGAGGATGAAAACACTGGGAATTATAAAGCACTCTGTGCGCTGAGGAAAACAGAAGGAGGAACACAAATGACACGTTTCTCCAAAGTCACCCCGGGGACCCAGAAACAAGATCTTTGTTCAACAGAAGACGCACGTGTGACCTCTTGGCCCGACCACAGAACTGACGTAGAGCATGGCGCTCTCTTTGCGTGACAGGATCAGCCCCGGGGCACTTTTTCAAAACAGGCCAGGAAGATGCCCACATCTAAAAAGGAAACGCAGGTGTCTGATGACAGCAGGAACTAAATGGCCAGTCTACATACCGCAAGACTGACTCCAGAGAGAGGGAACAGAGAGAGGGGGACAGAAGCCTGACCAATTGGTTTACAACCCCCGCCCCCCGCAGTATTTATTGAGATTGTACACCCAAGTCACTGCATTTTAAATGACAACGTTTTAAAGCCCATTTGTCCGTCTGGCTATAGTTGGCTAAACCCTGCAGAAACTGAAGGTGTCCATTTATTAATGCTAATAAATAGCCTAAACGTCATGTAACTGAAACCGCGGCCTCTTTCCTGCTTGGATCCCTCTTCCTCCTCTTCCAATCTACTTTTCTCCTCTGTACTGATGTCTAGACTGCAAGCGCCTCAGGGCAGGGACCTCTCCCCGTATAATTTGTAAAGTGCCACACACAAACACACACACACACGGATTATTCCTGTCTCTTTTTCTTTTGCACAAACTTAAATAGCTTTCTTGTTGGTTTTTGCCCATTCCCACGCTGTACCCAGCCATTCTTTAGCAGTCGGAATTGCCATTTGCTTCCAATGTCTGACATATGTATCTGCGCATAGGAATGTTTAGCTTTGGGGATAAAAAACGAAAACGGAGCTAGCTTTGCCTCTGAATACCAGTTGCTGGCAATTCCAAGTTACTGTGCTCTTTATGACCTGGGTGCCTGAGCACGATTCTACCCAGCCACAGCTCAAGCCTCAACGGAGTCTACTTGTCATTTGTGACGGCCAGTTTGGCCAGTTCACCCGGGCAAAGCAGGACAGTGCTGGGCACTCCCCTAGCTTAAAGCAAAACACATGTCCCTTTCTGTCCACTCAGGATCCACGTCTGAATTGTAGCTGCTAAAAAAATGTTTAGGGGTACTCTCATTTTCCTATTCATATTAAAACACTGCCCCTCAATGAGGCCAAACTTAGAATCACAAAATGTTTAGGAGTATACGTACCCTTGCATCCCCCCAGAAAAAAAGCACCGTTATAATTATAATTTTATTAAATTTTCTGTTTTACAATTTAAAATACTCATTTAAACATCCTTAAAATATCAATGACTTCCATTCTTCTCTCTCCATGTTTCATTTTGCATATCATAAATCCCTGCATACTTTACAAAAACTAAACCATTCAGTATTCCATTATTGCATCCATCAAGACTTATTTACACTGTTGAATTTATCTTAATGCTGCCCACGTTTTCAGGTGTACGCAAATATTCAATAAACGTTTTCCAATCTTCTCTAAACCTATATTCGTCTTGTTCTCTTATTTTATATGTTAAGTCTGCAAGCTGGGTATATTCTGTCGGCTTAAGTTGCCATTCTTCTTTAGTTAGGACCTCGCTCGTTTTCCATTTTTGGGCTAACAAAACATAGGTCCGCTGTAGCAGCATACATAAATAACCTTTTTTGACACCTGGGAATTTCAAGAAGGGATTTCTAACAGCTTTTGCGAGGCTTGTTTGGGTGAAGGATAGGGCTGCCGTATATCCAGGGGGGGGAATTTCTGAAATGTGGCACTTTGTCTTGGATCAACAATTTTGGGGTCTTTTAAAAAGCTCAATAACTTTCGGGGTGTCCTGGTTTTTACTTTTTGAAATATGGCAACCCTATGCAGGAGCCCCCAGTGAATCTTCCAAGCCTCTAAGGCAGAGGTAGGCAACCTAAGGACCGTGGGCCGGGTGCGGCCCAATCGCCTTCTCAATCCGGCCCACGGATGGTCCGGGAATCAGCATGTTTTTACATGAGTAGAATGTGTGCTTTTATTTAAAATGCATCTCTGGGTTATTTGTGGGGCCTGCCTGGTGTTTTTACATGAGTAGAATGTGTGCTTTTATTTAAAATGCATCTCTGGGTTATTTGTGAGGCATAGGAATTTGTTCATTTCCCACCCTCCAAAATATAGTCCGGCCCCCCACAAGGTCTGAGGGACAGTGGCCCACGGCTGAAAAAGTTTACTAACCCCTGACCTAAGGCTTTAGGTAAAGGTAAAGGGGCCCGTGACTGTTAGCTCCAATCGTGGCTGACTCTGGGGTTGCGGCGCTCATCTCGCTTTATTGGCCGAGGGAGTCGGCGTACAGCTTCCGGGTTATGTGGCCAGCATGACTAAGCCGCTTCTGGCAAATCAGAGCAGCGCACGGAAACGCCGTTTACCTTCCCGTCGGAGCGGTACCTATTTATCTCCTTGCACTTTGACATGCTTTCAAACTGCTAGGTTGGCAGGGGCAGGGACCGAGCAACGGAAGCTCACCCCGTTGCAGGGATTCCAACCGCCAGCCTTCTGATCAGCAAGTCCTAGGCTCTGTGGTTTAACCCACAGCGCCACCCGTGCCCTTCTAAGGCTTAAAGGTAAAGGTACCCCTGCCCGTACGGGCCAGTCGTGTCTGACTCTAGGGTTGTGCGCTCATCTCACTTAAGAGGCCGGGAGCCAGCGCTGTCCGGAGACACTTCCGGGTCATGTGGCCAGCGTGACGAAGCTGCTCTGGCAAGCCAGCACCAGCGCAGCACACGGAAACACCGTTTACCTTCCTGCTATAAAGCGGTACCTATTGGCGCTGTGGGTAAAAACTCAGCACCTAGGACTTGCCGATCGCATGGTCGGCGGTTCGAATCCCCGCGGCGGGGTGCGCTCCCGTCGTTCGGTCCCAGTGCCTGCCAACCTAGCAGTTCGAAAGCACATCCGGGTGCAAGTAGATAAATAGGGACCGCTTACCAGCGGGAAGGTAAATGGCGTTCCGTGTGCTGCGCTGGCTCGCCAGATGCAGCTTGTCACGCTGGCCACGTGACCCGGAAGTGTCTGCGGACAGCGCTGGCTCCCGGCCTATAGAGTGAGATGAGCGCACAACCCTAGAGTCTGGCAAGACTGGCCCGTACGGGCAGGGGTACCTTTACCTTTTTATTTATCTACTTGCACTTTAGGGGTGCTTTCGAACTGCTAGGTGGGCAGGAGCTGGGACCGAAAGACGGGAGCTCACCCCGCCGCGGGGATTCGATCGGCAAGTCCTAGGCACTGAGGTTTTACCCACAGCGCCACCCGTGTCCTTCTAACGCTTAGAAGACAGCAAATCAAGGTTGTCACAGGCGAAACTGAAAATGAACAGCAAGGACAGGAGGCAAAGGAGAGGGCTGGGGAAATGGGGCTGCCCAGGAGGCAAGGCAGGGAGCAGAAGGCAAAGAGTCAGCAGCACTCCTGTCTCTCGGCTGACGCCCAGCCAGGCCGTTCTCAAGCTTGGGAGCCATTTCTGTGCAGCCCAAGTGATTTATCACCCACTGCCAGGGCACCCTCCTCTCCAGAGTCCTACTTGTGACCAGTTAGACCTAAGCCGTCCCTGTTAGCTTTGCCTGTTTCAAACTGGGGAGACTCCACCCTCTCCTGGGAACAAACTGGTTCCATCCCCTGGCAGTGGCTGTTTCTTCTTCTGGTTACAAAATCTCACCATCTCTGCCTCCTGACCTACTTTCATGGGTCACGGTAAGAGGGCAACATCTTCCCAGCTGCCTGTCACCTCTTGCCAATGCAGCAGCCTCTTTTGTACAAATACCCCTGGGGCAGCAGGAACCTCTGAGGGCTTAAAGGCAACAGTTCCACTACCAGAACATTCGACATTCATCAATGAGTTTGTGCAAAAGTCTGCATGTTTGGATTCAGGGCCACACTCGGCCCATTTAGAGGGCTTGATGTGAGTTGTTGTTGTTGTTCTATATGCCACCCATCTGACTGGGTTGCCCCACCCAGCCACACTGGGCAGCTTCCAACAAAATATTTAAAAGGTCATGCAACGTTGATCGGCCACTATAAAAGAAGCTAATGAATAAGAAAACAGCAACCTGGAAATATGAAGATCTTAAACCACAGCAATCATGCCCTCTGCCCTGGTGTTTCGGTCCCCTATGCTGGCGGGAGGGCACACTGTCAGTGGCAACAGAGAGGGCACTCTGTATGTGCTCAGAGGCACCCTCTCTTTATTTTCATTTCAAATACCCCAGGGTTGAGTCCTCCTGACATTTTAAACAGGTTCTGGGACTGAGACCTGCCTCCGGTTAAGCCCTAAGAAACGCACTTAACTGGCTTCTGATGTAAATTTCAGGAAATGCTTCTGTTCAGAAGGAAGAGGGACCTTAAAAACATAAGCAGAGAGGTCACTAAGGGTGTCGTGTGTGTGTGTGTGTGTGTGTGTGTGTGTGTGTGTGTGTAGTTTTTGTTGTTTACATTTGCAAATACGACCTTTCTGAATTATGTCACTCCTTAGAATCTCATGTGCATAGTGGATAATGTAACACTCTGACAGTTTTGGGCTGATTCAAATCCCGGACAAGACTTACAGTGGTACCTCGCAAGACGAATGCCTCGTAAGACGAAAAACTCGCAAGACGAAAGAGTTTTTCGTTTTTTGAGTTGCTTCGCAAGACGAATTTCCCTATGGGCTTGCTTCGCAAGACGAAAACGTCTTGCGAGTTTGTTTCCTTTTTCTTAAAACCGTTACTACCCAGGGAATCCGTGCTTCGCAAGACGAAAAATTCGCAAGACGAAAAAACTCGCAGAACGAATTAATTTCGTCTTGCGAGGTACCACTGTATTTTATTCAGTCTCCAATGAGTAGAAAAATCACAACACTCGCCCCCCAAACCCTGCACAGCTGAGGCACCAGGGAGCCACTGAGGTCAGGCTCAAAGCGCACTAGTCATGAGTCAGCTCCTTCCAATCCTTCACAAGTGCTGGGTTTCACTGTGCGAGCATCAACTCGCTCTAGCTCCTTCCAGGGAAGAATGTTCCACAACATCCCTGGGTAACTTGTTCTGAGGTTGCCCAACCATTCTGACTAGGAAGTACCTTGAGACAGGCGTACCTGGCTGGGTTGCACCACACATCTCTCCCTTGGAATTTTTTTCTAACGAGAGAGAAACCTTTTGCCAAAAATGCCCTGCCCTACATCAATCCTCCCATCTGTCACCCTGGAGGTACGAGGCCGATGACCCGCCTTTCAGCTGGGACATTTGGGACCAGAGGCGGCATCATCCTGGTCACCCTTCAAAGGCTGGTAGATCTGATCTGTGAGGCTCAGTTAAACCATAGCCAACTGTGCATCACCTGCACGTTTTCAAGCATCTCGCGCAGGACAGTTTGCCAGCCACTGGAGCTGCAGGTTACCTTCTGCAGATTGCCAGCTGCACATTCCACCGTAAGGCACCGAAATGCTTTCGAAATGGCCTTGCTTGGGGATTAACCCACAACCGCTCAAGATGCATTTAGTGCAGTTTTAACCTCCCCGCCTTCACACACAAGGCCTTGCCTGCGGACCCTGAGGCTGGCAGCTGCTGCTTTTTGCGGCAAAAGCCAACAGCTGGAAGGAAGGGGCTGCAGTGGCTTCCTGGCATCTGCACCTTGCGTGCTGGCTGCTCTCTTCAAAACAAATTGCTGTTACGGCTCTGGCTGAACCTTTACGATCCGTTTTCCTGCTTTCTTCTGCCTGGGATGGCGTTTGGCCTGCGGGCCTCACCTGAACTTTACAGGCTCGCTTTTCCGCCTCCGTTAATATTTATAGTGGCAGAATAAATGCCACACTGGTTTATATTTTTAGAAGGGTCACCTAGAACTGGAGGGGAGGGGTGCAGAGGACAGAAGGAAAACAATAATTTCTCCAAAGGGATGCAAGAAAAGCAGGCAAAGTGGTCCTTGGGGAAGAGGGTGGCAACTAGGCTTGCTGTTAAATGCCTCTTTGCATATAATGTGCACTTGAAAAAAAATGCAAATAGCAGCTGTTGTGGAGCGAGCAGAGGGGCTGTTAATTAAAGGCAAACTGTAAGAAGCCAAATGGTGAAATGAGAAAGGAAAAACAATCTATATCAAGAAGGAATTAAACAGAATGCCAGAGCATTGCAAGCAAGATGACCAGGGGTTTGGAGCATGGAAAAGCCAATGTATTTGGGGTTTTTTTTAGTTTTAGAAAAATAACAATACCTCCCAACTGGAACACTGAAGTTGCAAGGATATAATTTTATGTCTCATAAATGCATCAATTTATTTCTATAGATAATTAAACGATGTGCATTGCCAGATCTTTAAACTGTTCTATGATGCAATGTTAAATGTAGTTTGATATTTTGTTTTTAAGGAGAGAAAATGGTGACTGGCGGGGCGGGAAGGTTTATTAAAATTATGCTTGGCAAGGAGTAAGTGAGCTTCTCACTCGCATCCTATTAGACTAGATTGCAGTACGTTTGGCAGCAGATTCAGGGCAGGCAACAGGAAGTAGAGCTTCTTCACATAACCCACAGTTCCATGTTTGCACCCTGCCCCCAAGCAGCACAGCAGCAGCAGCACTTACTGGCTGGGCTAGATTTCAGAGGTGACTGTTCTCATTTCCAGCATTTATGCCTCCACCTTTCTAACAAATATTCGACGCAACTCAACTGCACGGAAGTGGAGAGGCCTGCACGTGGGTATCAGGCAGGATGGCGAAACAGAGCCTGCATGTTCAGAGGCAGTCTACCTTTGAAAAAAAACAACCGCTGGGGCCAAGTGACGGCAGAGTGCTGTTGCCTTCATGCCCTGAGACCCAGACTTCCTGGGAGCATTTGGCTGGCCACTGCGAAAAGTTAGGTGGGCAAAATGAACCACGCCCTCAATCTAACCCAGCAGTGCTCTTAATGTGTTTTTAAATCAGCCCATGCACTTCCACAATATACGTTCTACCTCAGAAAGGGGGAAGCAAAACAGGTCTTCATTTGAGCTCGTTGAATTTTTTTGAAAAGTGTTTTGAATGCCAGGGGCACATGGCCGCCTCTGAGCATGTGCAGAATTTATTTAGTGAAAGCAGGTGTAGTACAAACTTGGGAATATAACCAGTATATATTTTAAGTTTGGCCATGAACTGAGGGGATGCAAGCCTCATATCTGCAATGTCAGAGTTATCTCTCACTTGAACTACTGCAATGCGCTCTATGTGGGGCTACCTTTGAAGGTGACCTGGAAACTACAACTAATCCAGAATGCGGCAGCTAGACTGGTGACTAGGAGCGGCCACCGAGACCATATAACACCGGTCCTGAAAGACACCCACAGTATGTTTCCGAGCACAATTCAAAGTGTCGGTGCTGACCTTTAAAGCCCTAAACGGCCTCGGTCCAGTATAACTGAAGGAGCGTCTCCACCTCCATCGTTCTGCCCGGACACTGAGGTCCAGTGCCGAGGGCCTTCTGGCGGTTCCCTCGCTGCGAGAAGCCAAGTTACAGGGAACCAGGCAGAGGGCCTTCTCAGTAGTGGCGCCCTCCCTGTGGAACGCCCTCCCACCAGATGTCAAAGAGAAAAACAACTACCAGACTTTTAGAAGACATCTGAAGGCAGCCCTGTTTAGAAAAGCTTTTAATGTTTAATAGGTTATTGTATTTTAGCCGTTATTGTATTTTAGCCGTATTTTAGCCGCACAGACTGGCTGGAGAAACCCAGCCAGATGGGCGGGGTACAAATAATAAATTATAATGTTGTTGTTGTTGTTGTTATGAACAGTGGTCTGTCCTACAGAGCTCTTGGAATGATGAGGCTCTTTAAAACAGAAGGTCGCAGTAGGCGATCTGAGCAGGCACCCTAGCATTTGATCAAACCACCAGCTTTCCCACCTCGCTCCCCGTTGGCAGTGCTCAAAAATGTCTGTCCTCCAGAACAAAAAATTTTTTTCCCTTCCAGTAGCACCTTAAAGACCAACTAAGTTAGTTCTTGGTATGAGCTTTCGTGTGCATGCACACTTCTTCAGATACACCGAAACAGAAGTTGCCAGATCCTTCTATATAGTGAGAAGGTGCTGAATTGCAACTCATTACCAAACTTAAAACCATGGAGAGACCTGGTCTGAACAAAGACATTGGATTCTTATCTCATTATACATGACAAAGCCATTTTTCACCTTCTCACCCCTTGCTTTTTCCTGTAAGACCTATTGCAGTCGTTAAGAGTCGTCAACAGGCTCATCACAGCTATCTGCCAATCACCCATTCCCACCACCCTTCTGAGTAATACCCCTCCTCACCTTCTCACTATATAGAAGGATCTGGCAACTTCTGTTTCGGTGTATCTGAAGAAGTGTGCATGCACACGAAAGCTCATACCAAGAACTAACTTAGTTGGTCTTTAAGGTGCGACTGGAAGGAAAAAATTTTTTTTGTTTTGACTATGGCAGACCAACACGGCTACCTATCTGTAACTGTCCTCCAGAAGTGAGCTCACTTTTTACCTTGATAAAAGTGTAGAGTTGGGATGCCAAACTTCAGACGAAAATTGTGAAAAATTCTTCCCATACCTCCCTTTGGCAAAATTCTCTGGGGAAATGATTTCTGCATTAGGTCACCCAAGAGGAAGGCGAACAAAAGAGGTTCTTTTAGAGGTGAATTGACTGATGTCATCCTGCCCACATGTGCCTGTTCGTGAATGAGAGAGACAGGGAGAAAAGCTATTTCTGCAGAATCCACTTGCAAAGGTGGCTGCGTGGAGAGACTCATCACAATCTCTTAAAACAGCCATTACTTGCCTCGTGTGCTCCATAAATTTCAGCCTGCAACGCCCCTCAGGTACCAGCAAGTATGTCTTTCAAAACATCCAGAGAGCACCAGGTTGGGAATGCTTGTCTGAGATCCACCAAAGAGGCCTCTTTCGATTCTTGCCTCGTCTGGATACCAGAGGCATGGAGGGAACCTGTCCCATGGCTATGGAAGCCTGGCAACATGCCCAACTCAGGGCCCAAGCACCTGTTCTTTTGGTGGCCTTTTCAGAAGTGATGCTAAGATCACACTCACTGACTCTTCGAGAGGGTTTTGTAAGAAAGAGGATTTTGAACCAACCCTAAACTCTATCCAATCAATAGTACAAGGCCCACCTTGGGGGTCTGCATTCCTCTGATGGGTGGGGCAGAGCAAGGGACATGACTCTTACCTTTGTACAGGTAAGAGTCAGGGCAGCTACACTAAAGCAGAGGCTTTCACCATCACAGCACAAGGCAAGTGTTTTTCTCTATCCTCTTTCCAGGCAAAGCAAAGGGGCATCGTCTCAGTTCAAGGACCCATCGCAGCCAGGCAAAAGCACTTGAGGAGGGCCATGGGCATAGCCAGGATTCTTGTTAGGAGGAGCAGGATTTTGGTGAGGGAGCCAGAACCTCAGATTTCTATTGATTTGAATAGTGTTACCTCGGGTTAGGGACGCAGGTGGGGCTGTGGCCTATAGAGCGAGATGAACACCGCAACCCCAGAGTCGGCCCCGACTAGACCTAATGGTCAGGGGTCCCTTTACCTTTACCTTGGGTTAAGAACTTAATTCATTCCAGAGGTCCGTTCTTAACCTGAAACTGTTCTTAACCTGAGGTACCACTTTAGCTAATGGGGCCTCCCGCTGCCGCCGCATGATTTCTGTTCTCATCCTGAAGCAAAGTTCTTAACCCGAGGTACTATTTCTGGGTTAGCGGAGTCTGTAACCTGAAGCGTCTGTAACCCGCGGTACCACTGTATTGATTTTGACTGATTTAAGGGGGGGGGGCAGCTGCCCCCCTTGGCTATGCCGATGAGGAGGGCACAGAGCAGGCTCTGGGAGGGGTGTGGTCTCAGAGAGGTCCTGAGGGCCAGGCAGAGAGTTCTGGAGGGCACATTTGGCCCCCAGGCTGGAAGTTCCCAAATCCTGACAGCAAGAAAATCGAAAGATTAGCTACAAAATAAGTTCAAATACATTGTACCCAGGCCCAATTCAAGGTATTAGTACTAGTGCGCCTGATTATCAAAGCATTTGTTGTTTTTATATTTATTTATACCCTTCCTTTTACCCTGATGCCACTCAAGGTGCCTTACAGATAAAAACAAAAATTGCTAAAAACATAGAAAAACAAACATAAAAAATAGAACATACACACAGAGATCTATCTATCTATCTATCTATCTATCTATCTATCTATCTATCTATGCTATTTTTCTGGAAAAAGCAGTGCCAGAACTCACCATGGACCCTGAGAGCTGCTGGAACTAAGCTCAGGTGAGTTCCAGCTCAAAAAAAGTCATATATATAAATAGAGAGAGAGAGTTTCTATACCCCCTTTCATCCAAGAATCACAGGGCGGTTTACAATATAAAAACACCGTAACAAACATAAGCAATACCCCCACTTATTTTATACACATATAAAAGATCTATTAAAACCATACAGATAATTACAGCACATCATCACCCTTCTCATTAAAAGCAGTCAGTTCCCCAAAGCCTGTTGGAATAAGGTCTTCACCTGCTGGCAGAACAGCAGGGAGGGAACCAGTCTGGGTTTCCCTAGGCAGGGAGTTCCAGAGTTGTGTCTCTGGGAGCAGCTGGCGATCATCTCAAGGACCGCCTTCCTACCTACCTTGGTTTTAAGTTCTTCCTGAGGTGCCCTTGGTGAGCGTGGTCTGCAGATCAACCGCACATAGCAGGGCCTTCTTGGTGGCCGCACCCCAGTTATGGAACTGCCTCTTTGTGGAGATCTGGCTGCCCTCCACGTTGCTTTCGTTAAATGCACACTTTTTCAATGCAGACCTTTGAACAGAAAAGGAAAGTCTGCTGTATCTGTTTACTGTGCTAGTAATACAGCATATTTCAAATACTGAGATTGACCTTGGGCCAGTCAGCACCTGTCTGCCTAAGCTACCTCACAAGGTTGCTATCGCGGGGGGTTGGGGGCGGGGAGAAGCAGGAATGCCACCTTAAGCTCCTTATAGAAAAAAGTGCACTTCTCGATGCAGATGCGTAAATAAAGAAACAATATCTTTAAGGAGGCGTTGCAAGGCTCAAACTCAATGCTGATGGCCGCAAACAATGGGCTGAGGTGCTGCGCTGTCACGGAACATCAACAAATATTCCAACCATTCAGGCTGAATGGTGGGAACCGAAGAATCAATATAATTGGGGGAAACCTCATAGGCTGAGGAACAGAAGGGCCTGTGTGTCATTCTGAAAAAGGGCCTCAACTGGCCAGGAAACTTTGGAATCTGGTTCAGAGGGGCTACAAAAATTGGGGAGGGGGCCCCTACAGTCCACATACCGCTTTGCAGTAACCAGGCAAATGCTCGCATGCTGATCTTTACAGGGCTAGCAATACCGCATGCCTCAGAATGATTTGCTACTTTATTTTGGCCATCCATGTGGCACGATCCTGTAAATTAGGTCCCAGTTATCATACAGCATGGGACGCGGGTGGCGCTGTGCGTTAAACCACAGAGCCTAGGACTTGCCGATCAGAAGGTCGGTAGTTCGAATCCCCGCGATGGGGTGAGCTCCCGTTGCTTGGTCCCTGCTCCTGCCAACCTAGCAGTTCGAAAGCACGCCAGTGCAAGTAGATAAATAGGTACCGCTCCGGCGGGAAGGTAAACGGTGTTTCCGTGCACTGCTATGGTTCGCCAGAAGTGGCTTAGTCATGCTGGCCACATGACCCGGAAGCTGTACGTCGGCTCCCTCGGCCAATAAAGCGAGATGAGCGCCGCAACCCCAGAGTCGGCCACGACTGGACCTAATGGTCAGGGGTCCCTTTACCTTTATCCTACAGCATGCAGGATTCTTTAAACAAATATATCATATGGATTTTGATGTGGCTGTTCAGTGTGTATCCAGGAACCACCTGGGCAGCGCCATCCATAAGGAGGCTCTGCCTTTGCCTACTACCTCCTGGGAGCAGAGGAGCCTGGCATGGAGGGGAGAGCCAACTTTCCAGGGGACCCCCGGGGTCGAGGGTGAGTCCCGGGCCGGGGTGGGCAGGGGCCATGGAGAGCGCCCGCCCCCGCCAGGGAATGCGATCAGAGCCGAGTGGGGCGCAAGGGACCCCAGGGACCCTTTGCGCCGCGCCCCGTCGGGCAGGATTCCAGATCTTGCCTGCGCCTGCGCCTCCTGCATCCCTCTGTCCCGGGCCGGAGGGCAGCGCGGGAGCGAGGCGAGAGGCGCGCGGCCGGCTGGGGGGCGTGGCTCGCGTGACGTCAGCATGGGCATGAATGAACAGGGCGAGAACTTTCCCACCGGCTCCCATTGAGCTTCCCGGAGCTGCGGAGGCGACACGGCTTCTGCCCAGGCGCTTCCTCGACGGCGGCAGCGAAGCGAGCAGCCAGCCAGGCAGGCAGGAAGGCGCTGCTCCGGGCACAGCATGGGCAGCCTCCGTGGGGCCGGCGCCCCTCTCCTCGTCCCCTTCTTCCTCCTGCTCCAGGCGGCGCTCCAGGGCGCCCAGACCCGCGAAGGTGAGAAGCTCCCCCTCCCGGCCCGGGACTCTCCTTCTCTCGCTCCCCCGACGCCGCGCTCCGACCAGCCGCCTTGAGCGCCGACGGAGAGCCGCGCCGGGGAAGGGGAAACGCGCACGGCTGCCTGCCCTTCCCGGACCCCGAGACGGAGCGGGACAGACTGCCTCTTGGGGGCTGGCGGGCTGGGGGTCGCTTCTGCTCACCGGCATGGCAAAAAAAGGAAAAGTTTTTTCTCGCTTTGGCGAACTCCGGTGCCCCCTGCCCTTCCCAAAGTCGGTGCGTAGACGGTGCGGGTCCTTCTGTGCGCGTATTTTAAACTCCAGGTGCGGATTGAAATCTCCAGCGAGGGACGGGCAAGAAGAAGAGGGGCGCGTCCGTAGGGCGGGGGGGCGAAGCGAGGGGGCTGCCGGCTGGTTTGGAGAGGCGACGAGGCCGCCGCTGGGTTTCAGAGCAGCGGAGGGGAAAAGAAACGTTTCGCGCCGCACAAAGCTAATGGATGGATTTCCTTACCAAAGGGGCTGTGTGGACCCGGCACCTTGTGGGAATGGAGGAGCGTAGGTCTAGCGATGCCTAAGCAGAACCTCCCGGTTCGAAGGCAGTCTACCTGCAAGTTCTCCGTGCTGGAAAACTAGAAGTGGGAAAGGGTCTGTTGTGCCTTTATGCCCTCTTTGGGGGCTTCTACCTGGCTGTCCTGCTCGGGAACAGGATACTGGGTGAGATGGGCCTTGGATCGGTCTTTATCCTGCGGTCCGTTGTTCGGCCTCCTGGGATGCGCCCCGCGTTTGAGGAATGGGGCGCTGGCAACCTCTTTCCTCCACGGGTTCGAGCGCCTTAAGCAGAATGCGGCCTTTGGAGTCTTGAATAGCTCCTTAAACAGGCGCAAATTGTTGCATTTTTTAAAATTCCTGAGTTGGATCAATAGATAGATCTTCTTTTTTTAAAAGAGTTCCGACTTATTCTTTGGCGTGTTAGGTATTGGCTTTGAGCAGGTGCTTATTTCTGACTTGGGAGATCAAGTAAGTGCACATGGATGGACAGGGAAGAGGCTTGTGTCTGAAGAAGAGTTCTGTGGAACGCAGAAGTTTGCATACGCCTCTGCTCCAGGCCTTTGGGACTAAGCACTTGATTTCCCCCAAATAGGAAATAGTACTGCCCACTGGCTAG
The DNA here is from genome assembly GCF_964270895.1 of Podarcis filfolensis. Taxonomy (NCBI): domain Eukaryota; kingdom Metazoa; phylum Chordata; class Lepidosauria; order Squamata; family Lacertidae; genus Podarcis; species Podarcis filfolensis. The sequence continues at coordinate 9,663,294 of NC_139611.1, read as the reverse complement.
AAGGCAGAAGAGCAAGGTTCCGATCCTGGGCCCTGCTGGTAACATTCTGGGAAATGCGGTGATTCACACGCCTTGCTTACACAACTGAGCCTCCGCTGCTGTGGCAGGGATGGTTCATGCCAGGTTGGGCAAGGGAGGCAAATATTCTGGTTGCCACAAGAGAAGGGTGGGTCAGGGAGGGGCGCTGAATCAACACCAGGAGATTGATCACCCACAATCTCCATTTTTTTCAGGGTGGTGTGGGAAGCAGGGATAGATTTCCTCTTGGAGAGAGATTTGGGGTTGCGTGTGTGAGAAGCCATTTCCATTTCCTTTACTCTGATTTCTGCCACACTGGAAATTAGGCGAATGCTTGGTGTCTTCACAGTCTCTGGAGACCCGTTGCTCCAACTCTCTTATGCAGTTGGTAGCTCTGAACTCTGCACCCTTTTGAGCAGAATCTGGGAATTCAGGAATATTTGAGCCTGGGACTATACATTTGACATTTGGAACTTCAGGTTTCAAGGGGCTAATCTGGAACCTGGTGCTGGTGTGTTCCTGAAGGTCCTTGAATTGTGTTGGACCAGTCTTTGGGCCTATCCTGCGCTTGACCCAGCACCACAGTGGGGGGCAAGCCAGCAGCAAAATTCCTTCCAGGTTAAGCCCTTCTGTGGAACAAGCCCAGACTTGCCCACAGGTATGTACTTTTCCTGCCTGAAAGCCAGGATTTAAATATTTGGCCCCAGGGGATCACCCCAGAGCATATTTTCAGTGGTACGTCTTGTCTCTGGAATGTGTGGAGCCCTGTTAGTCCTTGAAGCATGTGCAGAAGGCTTTTCCTAATCTCTTTAGTCACTACAACCTGATCTGGTATTGCGGGGTTGAGCTACAGGAAAGCCATGGGTTAACTGCCCCTAATCTGGTGCTCTCCTGCTGGCATGCGCTACAACTCCCAGCTGAGCTGATGGGAGCCGTAGTCCAAAACATCTGGAGGGCACCAGATGAGGGAAGGCTGCCCTGAGAAGCAAGAAGGGGTTCTGGGGCAGGGCTGGGGATGAACCTGTGGCTGTCTGGATACTGGTGGCCAGTGGTGAGGGATTGTGGGAGTTGTAGTCCAGGTACATGTGGCAGGGCACAGGATCCCCAGCCTTGGCTTATATGACCAACCATTCCGGTCCTGGTCTTTGGATATATGTCACCCCTTTTCATGAAGGGACCACACGATTTTTGCTCTCCTTCCTAAATTGTTCTTGGAAGGGTCCTGGGAAGGGTCATAGCTCAGTGGCTTGCAGAAGGCCCTGGGTTCCTGGCAGCATCTCCAGCTAGGCCTGAAACCCTAGGGGGCCATTGTCAGTGTAGACAACACTGAGCGAGATGGACCAGAATTACAGCCTCCTTTAAGGTAGCTTCCTGTGTTTTCTACAAACTCTTGTGTTTATCACCTGCTCCCCTTTTAAAAGACCTGGCAGCCTGCACTACCTTTCTTGACACCTGGGCAGAGCGAAGTGGGAGGAAGCAGCAACAGTGATAATTAGAGCAGAACTCTGGAGAATGTAGCACAGGGTACTTTAAGTCCCCAAAATGCAAAGTTCAGAACCAGAGTGGGTGGGAGCTGTGAAGAAGAAGAAGAAGAGTTTGGATTTGATATCCTGCTTTATCACTACCCTAAGGAGTCTCAATAGGGACGCGGGTGGCGCTGTGGGTTAAACCACTGAGCCTAGGGCTTGCCGATCAGAAGGTCAGCGGTTCGAATCCCTGCTACGGGGTGAGCTCCAGTTGCTTGGTCCCTGCTCCTGTCAACCTAGCACTTCGAAAACACATCAAAGTGCAAGTAGATCAATAGGTACCTCCGGCGGGAAGGTAAACAGCGTTTCTGTACGCTGCTCTGGTTCGCCAGAAGCAGCTTAGTCATGCTGGCCACATGACCCGGAAGCTGTACGCCGGCTCCCTCAGCCAATAAAGCGAGATGAGTGCAGCAACCCCAGAGTCGGCCACGACTGGACCTAATGGTCAGGGGTCCCTTTACCTTTAAGGAGTCTCAAAGTGGCTCATGTCATGGAGGACTCCCTGTTTACTGGACAGATCCCTCCTAGGCTCCCTCCCTGGAGTTATTAGAGTCCAGCTGGCCATCATTAGGGAACCCAGGCAGAATCCCTGGGGAGATGGAGAAGGAGAAGCAGTTCCTTTTGGCTTGGACAGGGAGCACTTTGGAGCTTCTGCACAAGGTATTTTCCATGCTCCCTGGTGGACCTGCTCTTTAGTAAATGGTAAGAAGCCCCCCACCCAGCTGGAACATCTAAAAAGGAAGTACAGCATAACATGGCATGGGGTTGATGGGTGTGTGTGCAGGGGGGGGGGGTGGAATTGAATGGCATATGGCTTCAAAACCCAGCAGCATGTTTGGTCAACTACTTGGAGCCACATTTTTCCCATTCGGGCCCTGCTGGTCGGTACAGTGGAACCTTGGTTTTTGAACTTACCAGTAATCTGTTCCAGAAGACCGTTTGGCTTCCAAAAAGTTTGAAAACCGAGGATCCATGGGCTGGCTGCAAAGTCAGTGGGGGAAAATGAAAAACACAGCTCAGAAGCCATTTGGCTTCTGAAAATCATTGAGAAACCGGAACGGTTACGTCAGGGTTTTTGTCGTTCGGGAGCCGAAGCGTTCCAAAACAGAGGCGTTTGGGAACCAACTGTTTGACTGTACTTGCAAAAGCAGCTTGGGAGGCTCACTTGAAGTGTCTCCAGAAAAGAAGGCCCGCTGTGTCCACTCCCAAACTCAGCCGCTGACGAGGAAGAAGAGGAGAAGCCAGAGTTGGCATAAGCAGCTAGCAGCCCCCATCCAGCCACTTTGAGACGGAAGCTTTGCTGACCAGAGAAATGTGGATTATGGGTTTTGAGACACAGCCGCTCCAAGCCTTTAGCCTCAAAGGCGGCAGTAGCGCTGGCTTCGCACTCTTTTTCTTTCTTTTTTTCGCACATTCATCAGCTTCTTTTGAAAAAGCCACTGGAGGGGGGGCGTCTGGTGGCGCGGAGAGGCGCTAGTGGTGCTGGAGTGAGTCAGGCTCCCCATGGGAAGAGGGGTGGTCTTGCCTCTTCCAAACCTGAAGAGCCCACTGGCTTGCAGGAGAAGACAGGAATGTTAATGAAGAGGCTGGATGGCCGCCTGGGCTCTCTAATTACGCCAGGGAGGGAGCCTAGCAGGGATATGTCCAGTAAACAGTTCCTCTCCAGCCCTGGGCTGCTGTGTAGCTGTCTCTTGTCAGTCTCTGGAGCTGGGAGGGGGGCAGCCAACCCTTGTAAGTTCAGGCTTCCAAAGCAGCGGCCTGAGACACACTCTCTGATGCGTTCTTTTGCTCCCAAGATGCCTAAAAGTAATTGGCCTTGAATGCAAAGGGTTAATTAAATCTGGTTGCAGCTCCCAGCTTGGAACTGATGGGGAGGGATGTGTAAATTTTCACTTCTCTTTTTTGTGCTGCTAAACTGAAACAGCGAAATTTCACCCTTATCCAGAACATTTTCTTCGGAGCCACCAGACTGCACTCTCTCATTACTGCACTAGGACCACAGGAAGCTGCTTTAGACAGAGTCAGACCCTTGATCCGTCTCGCTTGGTATTGTCTGCACTGGCTGGCAGAGGTTTCCTTCCTTCCTGGGACTCAGTAGGGTAGCCTTTCCTTTGCCACTAAGCTCTGTCCTTTCCAAAACATTTGGTTGGGGCCTGCAGCAACCCCCTGACTTACTGTTACTGTAGGAAATTCAGTACCTCCTCTCTGCTCCATCAGCACTTTCTCAAAAGGAAGAGGTGCTGGAGCTGACGTCCACCTGGGGCATCTTTTGCCCTTAAACCTTCCTTGCAGAGCCCCAATGTGCAGGTGCGGTTTGTGGCTCTGGGGAGTCGGGCAAACGCACTTTGTGCATGCCCAGAGAAATGCTGGTATCTTCTTGACTTGAATCCTGGCAGCCCCAGAGTTTCCCCCCCCCCCCCCGCAGTCTTAGTGGTACCATGTAGTTGGCGCTGGGTTTTTAAAGGATGGGAGGCAATTGAGGTGTAAGAGTTTTCAGTGCTTTCTGTGCTTGCTGTGTTAAGGCCAGTCTGACTGGTGGTCAGTGCCAATGGTAGCCATGGACAAAAACAGCAGGAGGGCACCAGCTTGGACAATGCTGTTCTTGCAGATCACGTTGTAATCTTTGGCTTTGGGCTCTGTGTGGATCCTGTTGTGCTCCTGACTAGCAGATTCCTGTGCACCACTTGGTCATGGATCCTCTGTCATGTATAGAATTGTGGGGCGGTTTTTCTCTCCCTCCCTCCCTCCCCATTTCCATGTGGCTAAAATACAGGCAGTCAAAAAAAAAAAAATCAAATCCACATACTGGGAAGGGAGGGGAGAGCAAAGTTTAAAATTAACTCTGGAAGTTGGTGGGAAAGAAAAGCTGTTCCAGATGCTGCCTGCCTATTTATTTATTTTTATTTTAAGTGAAGAGTCCCGGGGAACCATGCAGGATGACAGGCAAGCAGTTGGGGTGGGGGTTGGTTGTAGGGGGAGGGAAGAGAGCATTGCTTGCCCCTTTCTTTAGCAATAAATCAAAATAGCTGAATAGGTTCCGATTAGGGGAGGGAAGGGTCGCCGTTTTCCCCTGCTTTAAGGGGGCTGGGAAAGGAGAGGCAGTGCAGTATAGCGGTTGGAGGGCTGGATCAGGGCTGGGACCCCAAGTTACCCTGCAAGGTGGTTGTGAGGATAAATTGGGTGGTGGGTCTGTGTACATTGCTTTGAGCTTGTTGGAGGAAGGGATAGCTATAAATGCCCTAAATAAATACGTTGTATGTGGTTATTAGTCCTTGGGGCTTTTAAATAAATAAAGTAAGTAAGTTTCAGTCTGATTTGAAGGCAGCGTACACTGAATGTCAGTTCCTGGGGGACAAAGAGGGAAGGGAGAGTCGCTTTCATGCCTCGGTTGTGAGTTTCCCAGAAGCGTCTCTTTGGCCACAGGATGCCAGACCAAATGGGTCCAGCAATCTGGCTGTGGGTAGACAAGTATTGGAAGCCTCCATTTTCAAAGGCCTGCGATAGCTTGGAAAAACATGAGACTCTTAATCTCAGGGACATGAGTTCGAGCTGGGCAGAAGTTTCCTGCATTGTAGGGGGTTGGACTAGATGACCCTCGTGATCCCTTCCAAGTCTAGATGGTCCTTGAGGTCCCTTCTATGCTGTGGCTGCTCAAGTCAGGGAGGACCGGGAACTGCAGTTTTGGGTGCTTCCTGGGAGACTCAGAAGGCACCTCTGGTCAGCTCCAGCTCTTTGCTGCCGCAGATTCCTGGGGATAGATGCTTAGACTGGTTGCTCCTCCCTTTACGGCTGGTCCAAAGTCCGAGAATCAAACTGAGTGTCCGTGAGAGCAGGGAAGGGCAAAAAGAGGCAGGCAACTCCACCCGTCTCTCCCTCTCTGAGATGCACCAGGCTAGTTTTCCATGCTGGGATATGACATTAATGAGAGGTTTAGAGCTCTGGCAACCAAACCTAGGCAGCCCATCCAAAGACTGCATCTGGAAGAGATTTGTAGGGGGAAAGAATCTCTGGAGAGCAGCAGGCGCAAGAAACCCCAAAAGGCTGGCAGGGTTTCTGTCTGCGGAGAGACAAGCGAAGGGCCCTTGCAGAGAGGAGGGCCAGGTAGAGCCGATTTGGGGGGGGGGGCATAATTCAGTAGATACAGCACCTGCTTTGTATGCGGAAATTCCCAGGCTGAGTCCTAGTTAGAAGGATTGCAGGCTGGCTGGAAAGGATCCTAGAGAGCTGCTGCCAGCCCGAGTAGACAGCACTGGGCCAGAGTTTGTGAAAAATGCAGCTTTGGAAGGACTGGGCACATCTGCTTTGCTTGCAGAAGGTTCCTTGGTCCAGTCCCTGTGAAAGGGTTTTGGAAAACAGGAGCCAGGATAGCTGCTGCCAGTCAGAGCAGACCATCCTGAGCTATGTACAGCGGCAATCTGACTTGTGATTGCAAAAGCTTCCTGAGTGCATGTTTGTTGCTTCTGCAGACACCCCCCCCCCAAAAAAAAAACCCACCAGGCCCTATTTTGGCCTCTGCAGGCCCCTTCCTCCAGCTGAACATATTTGTGAAGACTTGGGGCTTTTGTTCAGTTGCAGGTGAAATATGGTTTCTGGACTGTGCCCAGGGATCGCTCTCTGGAGATGCCTTTTCCGCCTGACCTTGGCCAGACTGGTCTTCCAATCCCTGGGGGCCACCCACCTCCCTCCCTTTCTCTTGGGAGCCCTTTGCCCTTGTGTCATGGGGCCCCCACCCTGTTCCCAAACAACCAGCCTCTGCTTTACAGCCTGAGCAGGTTACTCAGCACCTTTCTCCCCGCCAACGGGGAAAATATAGAAGTAAACCAAGGAAGGAGCTTGACTACAAGATAAGAGTGAGATAATAGGGCTTCCGGATGTCGGATGTCCGAGGGCAGCTTCCTGCTAGCAGACTTGGCTCACAAAACTCTTGCCCAAGGAGGCACGACCGGTGGCTATCAGGGTTTAAGAGAGCAGCGCGTGGCAACCGTCTCCATCTTTCTGCCCTGCAAAGGAGGCAGGAGCAGAGCCAGAGCCTTGGGCAGGGACACAGGCAGGCAGCTGAGCCACTCTGTTGTGCTTCTTCTGCTGAATCAGAGAAGTCAATACGATTTCCCATCCACGGAGAAGGCAGAACCGTGAAGCATGCAGAGAGATAACAGGCACCCTCCTCTGAGCAGCACTTTTGGACTTGCAGGAGACTTTGGGGTTACTTCCCCCTGCCCAGTGCTCTCCAAAGCACTCAGTTGGAGAATTACAAATCTATGAAGAGCAGGCATATCTTTGCCTAATCAAAGAGTTAAGGTGATACTGCTTGGGAGGGCCGGCTTCTGTTGATCTAGGGAGATGGCAGGATTTTATTTTTTTTAAAGCGTTGCACAATGGTGGATTTAGACTGGACACAAAAGCATTTATCTGAATGCTCAGCCGACTGCCGTGAAAAACATGCTAGTATTAAAGACAATTAACCGGGGGAGCGGGGAGCTGTTTTGCAACCCGAAACCAAAGGAAAGAGAAATAATAAATATATTATGTGTTTGCTGCAGGTAGAGGAGAATTAAGTGGCATTTATGGCTTGTTTTCTCACAGGCGCAATAATTTGATTAGTGTAACAAGCATGGCTGCAATAAAAACATGCTTTAAAACTAAGTGGATGTAAGCCCACCAAACCGAGCACGGCAGAGAGACCAGCTGGACCCACGTGTATCTGCTTCAGCAATGTGTGTAGTTTTCTGAACTGAAAATGAAGGAAAGCATCTGCCTTGTACCAGAAGGACGCATGACGTATCTTCTCAATCAGCTCCCAAAAGGAAGAGGTTGGCTGTCTCCTTGCAGCCACAGGGCAGGGCAGCGAAACCCCCTTCCCTCCTTCCCCTTAGTCAGGGACAAGGTGCTGTTTTCTGGCCAACGGGACTGCACGAGCACTTCAGATGTAGCCCCAGTGCCGGATTTACATATAAGCTAAACAAGCTATAGCTTAGGGTCCCACTTTCTTGGGGGCCCAAAAAAATTTATACAGGAAAAACCCTGGATGTATATTTCCAAAATATAAGATAAAAAACAAAATAAAACCTACATACAGCAACAGTGTTTTGTGTTGTGTAGGCTCCTATGATGTAAGTAATGGGCCCCGCCTGCTAGCCTGCTCCCTAAAACATCACTGGTTTGCTCATTTCTGTATATAGGGTGCCTACGTTCTGCAAGGACTGGTTACATGGCAACATGTGCAAATGGCTTTAGATACCTATTAGGTCTGTAAATGACCTCATAGCATGTATTCAACACAAAAAACAGTGACAATTTGTTGTTGACAAAGGACAGCTGGACATAGAAAGGGCCCCATTACCTTCAGTAGCTTAGCGCCTCATCGAACCTAAATCCGGCCCTGTGTAGCACTAGTGGCGAAATGGCTGCGTGAACTACGCCACTGATCTTATTTTGGGGGCTGGGAGGGTGAAAGCTGCAGGGCCCTTCCCACAAGAGCAGTAGGTGCATCCAACACGATAGCTCAGTGTTGTCCAAAGGCACGCTTTCAGCCAGTGGCGTAGCGTGGGTTGTCAGCACCCGGGGCAAGGCAAGTAATTTGCGCCCCCTAACCTGTGGATTTGCGCCCCCTAACCCGTGGATTTGCCCTAACCCCAGATGTTGCACCCAGTGCGGCCGGCCCCCCCTGCACCCCCCACGCTACGCCACTGCTTTCAGCATCCATCCCTGCTGGACCATCCCTTGCCCACTTCCCAGCCCGCTTAAACTCAGGCTAGGAGCCCTGTTGGGTGGGTGGCTTAGCTGTTCAAGTTGGGACACCACAGCCACAACCAGGAGATTAAGAAACCCCTTTGTGTTACTCAACTTGACTCAGGCTCCTTTAAGCGCCCTGCGGCAAAGCTGGCCTGCTGACACTGCAGAGAGTTATGTGCACCTGGGCCTGATCTGGGTAACAAGGCAGGGCAAAATTGCTCCTCATGCAGCCTGACACCCACTTTGTGGGGATGTTAATATCAACCCCCCCCCCCGCAAAGAAGGGCAGGGACTCCCAAGCTGGCTGCGAGAAAGGAGCTCTTTGCTGTTCCAGATTCACCAAGTGCCTGGGGTTCCACACCATGGTCTCCTAAGCATTACAGTGGTACCTCGGGTTAAGAACTTAATTCGTTCTGGAGGTCTGTTCTTAACCTGAAACTGTTCTTAACCCGAAGCACCACTTTAGCTAATGGGGCCTCCTGCTACCGCCGCACCGCTGGAGCACGATTTCTGTTCTCATCCTAAAGCAAAGTTCTTAACCCGAGGTAATATTTCTGGGTTAGCGGAGTCTGTAACCTGAAGCGTATGTAACCTGAGGTACCACTGTATTGGGAAAGGGTTTTTTTTTGTGGGCTTAGACTTTAAAGACATGGCCAGTGGTATTAAATAACAGCGTCCCTGAGCATGGGCAGAGTTGCTCGCTGTCACCACTGAACAGCCACAGCTAGGATTTGGAGGCAGGGTTTTCTGGTCTGAAAGTGTTTCACCAGTGTAAGTTGGGAGCAGCTTGGTTCTCTGAGCCCTGGAGGGGGAAAGCTACCTGCCCCTCTCCTTCCATCTCCCTTCCTTCTACTTCTTCATAGCTTAATGTGGCAGGGACTTCATAAACCTCACAAGAGGTTTCTAAATCAAAATCACCCCACTCTGGCATTGGAAAGCTCCAGCTGTTCATTGCGTAGTTTGGGATGCCACAACCAGGGATGTTTATACCCCTCCCAAACTCTAATTTTATAGGATCCAACAAAAAAAAATGGGGGGGGGGGAGGAGTTGGTCCTGTCTCCTTTGCAGAGCATGAAGCTCTCTGTGAGGTTGAGAGTCCTCCATGCGATAACCGTCTTTTTCTTCCTATCCCTTTTCTCCTTAGTTGTCGTACTGGACTTTGCCAAGGCACAAGGGGATCTGGGCTGGCTCACCAATCCCTACGGCGCGGGGGTAAGTCTTGTTGTCAGGTTTCTCCTGCTTTAAGGAAACTGCTTTATGCAAGCAATTTCCCTGCAAAACGCAAGAGTACGCTGCCCTTTGAATGGTACCCACCCCTGTCCTTAAGATGCCTGATGGTGAGACCATCCCCATGTCCAATGGATTTGTTCACAGGGCAGTGGGTTGCTAGTGGAACTGAAGCTTGGACATTGCTGATTACCTCACATTATAAAAGGAGGAGGAAACAGGGGTAGGCGTCTTGGGAGAAATAAACGGCAGGTATAATGACTTGGGAAATGTAGAATGAATTCTTACATCTGCTTCAGATGCTCCTTTCAAAGCAGAGGCAATATGAGCATGGAAGGAAGAGAAGAATTCCTAAGCAAACTTTGCGTTAAAAAAACACACACCCCAAGAATATTTACTTGGGATTAACATGAGTGGCTTTTAAAGATTTACTTTTATTTAGTTATTCATTAAATTTCTATCCCTCCTTCCCATAGGAGCCCAGGACAGCAAACAGGATTTTAAAAATAAATAAATGAATGAATGAATAAAAGCCATCTAATATCCTCATAGCTAAACAATTTCACGGTTGCCAGAAACAGTATATATTTGAGCCATCGAACACTTGGGTGAATCAAAACATTTCAAATGCCTATCTTGATGTTAGTGAGAGAGGCAGGGGCACCTCACTAGAGAGGGCCTTTCATAAATGAGGAGCTGCTACCAAGAAGGCCCTGTAAAGGCTCCTTGATGGTGGGCAAAGGCCATCTCTGAGTATCTGATGCTTGGAACAGTCAGTAGGGAAAATCTGTGGCCTGACTTAGCAGCTTCCCAGGACAGCAGATTAGCCATAGTTGAAAATGAAGGTGTTACATTTGCATGGCACTTGAACCACAAATAGTCTCTGCTTGAACCTATTGTTTCAAAATCGGTTTTTTGTGGTGTGCTGCTGTTTCCAGTGGCTGTCACTTCCACAGATTATTACTTGTGCAAGAAGAAACATTTCCTCTAACGGCAGCCATTTTCTCTTCCCACCCCCAGTGGGATCTTCTCCAGAATGTCATGAACGAGTCCCTCATCTACATCTACTCGGTCTGCAACGTGATGGAAGGGGAGCAGGACAACTGGCTGAGGACCAACTGGATCTACCGCGGCGAAGCTCAGCGCATCTTCATTGAGCTCAAGTTCACCGTCCGAGACTGCAACAGCTTCCCCAGCGCCACCGGCACGTGCAAGGAGACCTTCAACCTCTTCTACGCGGAGTCAGACGTGGATTACGGCATCAACTTCCAGAAGCGCCAGTTTCGCAAGATCGACACCATTGCCCCGGACGAGATCACGGTGCGGGAGGACTTTGAGACGCGCAACGTCAAGATCAACATGGAAGTGCGCTCGGTGGGCCCCCTCACCCGAAAGGGCTTCTACTTGGCCTTCCAGGACATTGGGGCTTGCGTGGCCCTCCTGTCTGTCCGGATCTATTACAAGAAATGCCCCGAAGTCTTCCGCAACATGGCGAGCTTCCCCGAGACCATTGCTGGCGCTGACTCGCAGGCCTTGGCGAAGGTGTCGGGCGAGTGCGTCAAGGATGCCTTGGCCAATGAGGACCTGTTCATGCATTGCAACTCGGACGGGGAGTGGCTGGTGCCCATTGGCGAATGCCGCTGCCGCGAGGGCTACGAAAAGGACGGGGACAGCTGCAGAGGTAACTAGGCTTTGCTTCTTGTTTTACTCCTGCGTCGCTGAACTTCCCAGTCGGCATTAGGACAAAGCAATACAGTGGTGCCTCGCAAGACGAAATTAATTCGTTCCGCAAGTTTTTTCTTCTTGCGAGTTTTTCGTCTTGCGAAGCACGGTTTCCCATAGGAATGCATTGAAAATCAATTCATGCGTTCCTATGGAGACCGCTTGCCAGGCTGGCGGTGCGGAGAAGGGCTTTTCTCCCCACCGCAAGCCTTCAGGACAGGTACGGGAACAGAGGGGAAGGCGCGCAGCGCTTCTCCTCTGTTCCCGGGGCTTGCGGTGGGAGGAGGGTTTTTCCTCCCCACCGCCAACATTCAGAACAGCATTCTGAATGTTGGCGGTGGGAAGGAAAACCCTCCTCCCACCGCAAGTCTTCAGGACAGCCATCCGAAGGCTGGCACGGGGAGAAGGTCTCTCCGCCCCACCGCCAGCCTTCGGAGGAGGTCCGAGGACAGTGGGGAAGACGCGCTGCGCTTCCCCGCTGTCCTGGAGATTTCCCTATGGGCTTTCGTCTTGCGAAGGAAGCCCATAGGGAAATTCGTTTTGCGAAGCGCCTCCAAAACGGAAAACCCTTTCGTCTAGCGGGTTTTTCGTCTTGCGAGGCACCACTGTACTTGTAAGAGCCCAGTGAAGGGAATGGAGGGTGCAATTGATGTCACAATGCCCCTACTTCATCCTAGTCACCCAAAGCCCACCTGAACAAAAATGGAGCTTCCATAAAGTGTCCAGGGCAGGCTCTATGACTTCTACAGATGTGAGGCAGCTGTTGCTGCTGTTCCTCGTTGCCCTCAAGTTGGGAACTTGACTTCCGGGGGGCATAGTCAGCATAGCACCCACAAGGACTCTGCCCCTCACGCTCCCAGTCTTTCCAGCTATCTGACGCTGGTCAGGTGCAAACAGGCAGGTTCCACTCTGAGAAGTGCTGGATCTGTCAGGTACCAGCTGTTTTTCTCTACTGGGGCCCATGGAAATGTCAAGACTTCTAATCCTTTGTCAACTCACATGAGAGCCCCAGGAAATGTGTCTTCAAGTTTCTTATAGGATGGGCTGGCTGTTCTCTTCTTCTTTCATGCCCCCACTTCAAATCTGCCTTAGCAAGCCACAGGAGTGGGGAGACGACTAACAGGAAGCCAACCCATAATGTTCCTTTTTCTCTGCAGTCCTGTCTTGTCCTGCTGCATGGTCCCAGCAGATTATTACTATTTCTCAGCCAAAGTGTTAATGTTGCTTGTTAAGTATTTCACTGCTGCTACCCCTTGGTCCATTTGTTTGGTGAAGTTTGATATTGACAAAGGCTGAAGATAAGTATTCTACACTTCTCCAGTCTCCAGTCTGGCCAGAAATGTTATGCATTCAGCATTTCTTGCTGTGTGTATGAGAGAGAGAAAGAGACCCCCCTTCCCCACCCCCTCAGCCCCTGATCCTAAAAGAGCTCTCAATTCCAAGTTCTGGAATAGTGGCCTTTGTGTATCAGGACTTTCTCTGTTAGACAAAGAACCTAGGAAGCTACCTAATGGCAAGTCAGATCCTTGGACCATCCATCTCTCTCAGTACTGCTGTAGCCCCTGCACTGCCCTTCTGTTTCGGGGGATTCAAAATGTGGAGAGAATCAGTTAACAGGGGAGAGTGGATCAGTAGAGAATCAAGTGGCCTCACAAGTCAGCTCATGTCAAAGCTCATGTACATCTTGTATATAGAAGTTTCCAGGGTTGATTCTATTTTACCAAACTCCTTTTTTATACTGCCATATAGAGGAAGTGAGAGCAGCAGCCAAGTCCCCTCCACTCACACCTGTCTTGCTCTTCTGTTCCCCACCAATCCAACTGAGTGAGCCCCCTTCTTGGAAGGTGGGGAGTTGTGGGGGGCGGCAGGAGGAGGCAGCCGCCAAGAGGCTTTGCTTCAGGAATGTGCCTGGGTTTTGCAAAGAGAGAGGGAGAAGGAGATAAGGAACCTTGAAGGTTATGGAGTAATACAGGCATCTTGAGCAAGCATTCTCTCTCCCCCATATACACTATCAGGCTCACCTGATAGAGGCTGTTATCTCACTTCCCTCCTGCATGATATCGGAGGCCAAAGGGGGAGCCAAAACATGGGGAAGGGAGCTGCTGGCTGCTCAGTTTCTTCAGATGGCCTCTCTCCAACGTCAACGAGAAGGAATTCAATTTTTCGATGGAGTGGACAGACTCCATGACTGGAGAGAGCAATGTACCCCTCGGGGGAGACATGGCTGAACAAGCCTGCATTTAAAGGGGGTGTGATTTTACCTTCTTACTCATTTTTAGCCACACATGGGGTGCAGTGGGGCTCAGAGAGGTGCTAAGGAGCAACTAATCTCCATTGAGAGTGATGCTGCTTGGCCTCTGGAGATCCAGAGATAGTTTTCTTGCTGCGGGGGACTGAACGGAGGAGCTGGGGTGGACGACTGGACATTGTGTCCACTCCCTCTGTGGTTGATAACCACCTCTTGCCGGAGTTTCAGTGCCTCTGAGCTTATGCAGAACACGTTTATCTTGCTGCCGCTCGCCCTCCTGCAACCATGTGCGGGAGTTCATCAAAAGCCAAATTCTTTCTTTTTCTTTCTTTCTTTTAAAGAAAGGTGAGAGTGTTGCCTAGAAACACTTGTTTGATTTCCCATCTAGTCTGGCAGGGCGGGAGTAGGATGTGTTGGTTTGGATTTGGAGCAGAATAGAGGATTTCTCTCCTTTCCTCCCTGCCATTCTACAACGGCACCCAGCACCTGCCCCGCACCCCCACACCGCCAACAGTGCTGGTTTGCAGGCCCAGCCTGGTTTCCACAGTGACAGCCAATGCCTTTGTCCCACCCTCTGCATTTGTCTGGTGCTAGGGGAGATGCCGTGGGGGGGGGGGTGCTTCTGGGAATCAAAAAGAAGAAAGGGTGACCTTGGCTCCAAGAGTGATGGCGGTGGGTGGAGAGGAATAACTGCTGTTGTTTTTCCCCCCTAACTCCTTTCTGCCTTGATCTTCCTTGTTACATCCCTGCCTCTCAGCCGCACACCTAGAAGTTCCCTCCATCAGTTGTCTCTTGGGGGGGAGGAACGTAGAGCCATTTCCCCCCTTCGAGAGCCAGTGTGGTGTAGTGGTTAAGAACGGTAGTCTTGTAATCTGGTGAACTGGGTTCGATTCCCTGCTCCTCCACATGCAGCTGCTGGGTGACCTTGGGCCAGTCACACTTCTCTGAAGTCTCTCAGCCCCACTCACCTCACAGAGTGTTTGTTGTGGGGGAGGAAGGGAAAGGAGATTGTTAGCCGCTTTGAGACTCCTTCAGGTAGCGATAAAGTGGGTTATCAAATCCAAACTCCTCTTCTTCTAAGCCATTTATTCCTTGAGCGTTTTGCAGAAGCCTACCTGCCTAACCCCAGCTCCTTGGTACTTTCTCTCTCATGATGGGATAAGCTGCTCCTCTGTGGGCCCCTTTCCCTCTTTTCCAGGCTGCCCTCCCCTGTTAGCTGCCCCAGCCATGGCACAGCCCCCCTCCAGATCTCCTAATCCGGGCCTCCTTTCTGAAAGGGGGAGCACCTTCCCACCTCCCCCCCATTCCCTTCTCCAATGGCATCTCCACCTCCAGTGAGCCTCCAGCCTGGCTCAAAGCATCCTTAACAGCAGCTGCAGAAGTAGAAGCAGCTTCCCATCTTCTCTCCAATCCATCTGGGGAGATGTGGCAATCGTACGCAGACCAAGCACCCAGCCATCTCCCACCCCCAACTAAGCCCCAAGCCTTGGACCCTTAGCAGGGGTGTCTCCAAAGACACTGGTCCTCTGTCCTATGTGAATGGGGGCATTGTTTTCCCCTGAGAGAGAGAGAGTATGTGTGCATCTGTATATGAGGCTTGGGTAGGGACCCCGCTGGCTTATAAACTCGCCCTCATTAAACCAGACTGGCTGTTGGTGCTGTGAATGGCAAGGGCTGACATGTCCCTTTGTCCCACTCCGCCTCGCTCTCCTGGCTGTCTCCTTGCTCCTCCAGCCTTGATTCATGGCTGCTTAAATGGCTTGCCGCGCTCTCCAGATTTATCTGGCTATCTCTTGGCATCAGCGTCTGCACGATTTCAGGCGACACCCACACGCGACTCTCAGATTTCACCTGCTAAGGAATCCTGTGTAACCCCCCCAAAAAACCTTAGGAAGGCCTTGGGAATCCCCTAAATGATGGCCTGTTTGGCATTCCCTCTTAACTGGGTCAAGTCACACAAATGAATTAGTGATTGGGTGGTGAGCTTCCCTTCTCCTCCAATAAAGGTAAAGGTAAAGGGTAAAGGGACCCCTGACCATTAGGTCCAGTCGCGGCCGACTCTGGGCTTGTGGCACTCATCTCGCTTTATTGGCCGAGGGAGACGGCGTACAGCTTCCGGGTCGTGTGGCCAGCATGACTAAGCCGCTTCTGGCAAAAAAGAGCAGCGCACGGAAACACCGTTTACCTTCCCGCAAGAGCGGTACCTATTTATCTACTTGCACTTTGATGTGCTTTTGAACTGCTAGGTTGGCAGGAGCAGGGACCGAGCAACAGGAGCTCACCCCGTCGCAGGGAATTGAACTGCCGACCTTCTCATCGGCAAGTCCTAGGCTCTGTGGTTTAACCCACAGTGCCACCCGCATCCCTCTCCTCCAATAGTGGTGTTTATTTTTCTTGCCCTGGCTTTTTAAACATGGAATTTCTGGGAGGAAATAGCTCCAGCGTGCTAGGTGTTGCAAAGAATACAGAGTAAGGCAAGCGGGTGTCGCTGCATTTGAGTTTTCTGGCACCAACGGGTATTGGGCAAGGAGGAGACTTCAGAGTCTCTGCTTGGCGGAGACCCTGGGGGTTGCAGCAAACTGCACTGGGTGTGGGGGGGGCATTGACTTCTGCTGGCCTGGCCACCCCCCACCTGCACCCTGCCCACACGTTCCACCATTGGGCTGTAGCTGTCTCCCTCCCAAGGCCAGTCGCATTCTGCAGCCGCCGCTTCCTCCAGCGGGAGGGGGGCGGGATTGGAAAAAGGAATTTGCCCTTTTGTGTAAAGATACTCTGACCTCCCATCCCTCTGGCCTCTGTGAAAAGGGAGGCCCATGGGCAGGAAACAAAGGCAGTTTATCTTCAGGAATAAACACAGATATTCTTGGCTTCCTGCACACATTCCCGCCCCCCCTCCAGCCCCCCCGCCCATCACTCCTTTTTAGCTCCTGCTGGCAGGTTCTGTGCTGCCACCAGCCATCACCATCTCTCTGTGTGTGTTTTGCCTCTCTCCCTGCTCTGGCCTTCAAGTAAGAGAGATTGCCAAGGAGGGTTCTATTCGCTTGGCAACTCGGGGGCTGGCTGACAATATCTCAAAAGGCCAACTGCCCACCCGCCAGAGCCTTGGCACGGCATTGTGTGCTACTGCGCTCTTGCCTACGGCACGGGGCCAGCCGAGAGGCGTCATGTTCAGAAGGTGAATTATTGAAAAAGCACCAGGGCACCTGCCAGCAAACATTCCGCTTCTTATGTTTGTATGCAATGGTCCAGCTCTCAGGACGTACCTTTTGTATTGATGGTATTAGTCAGGCTGCGACGTTGAATGGGTTTATAAGGTGTCCCCCTGATTGGTCAGGCAGTAGGGCTTGACTGCTTTTTTTTAAAAAAAAATGGGTGCCTTAATACAAGTGTTTATTTAAAACCGCCCACGGCAAGAGCCCTCTTCGGAGTCGTCCTCTCTCGCCTGCAGGAGGGGATGCCTCTTCTGAGATGGTGCATTCATGCATCCTTCCCCAACAGTGCGTGCTTTTTGCTCCAGGACAATTGTGTTTTACCCATATGCAAACTTAACTGCCTAATTCCTGCCATTGATTGACATGCTCTTTTAAATGGGTTGCAAGCCTAGTTTTTGCAGAAACGTTGTACAGTGGTACCTCGGGTTAAGTACTTCATTCGTTCTGGAGGTCCGTTCTTAACCTGAAACTGTTCTTAACCTGAAGCACCACTTTAGCTAATGGGGCCTCCCGCTGCCGGAGCATGATTTCTGTTCTCATCCTGAAGCAAAGTTCTTAACCCGAGGTACCATTTCTGGGTTAGCGAAGTCTGTAACCTGAAGCGTATGTAACCTGAGGTACCACTGTATTTTTTATAGAGTTGGAAGGGGACCCTGAGGATTGTCTACTCCAACCCCTTGCAATGCAAGAAGATGCAGCTGTCCCATTCAGGGATTGAACAACACCACGCTCTGACCAACTGAGCTATCCATAATCTATCTAAGATTTTAAAACTGTAATGTGAAATCACAGTGCAAATGATCACGAGTCATGCTGAGCTGGCCGCTGTCCCATTAAGGCCCCCTCTGGGCTATAGTTTAAAGGGAAAGGGACCCCTGACCATTAGGTCCAGTCGTGGCCAACTCTGGGGTTGCGGCGCTCATCTCGCTTTATTGGCCGAGGGAGCCGGCGTACAGCTTCCAGGCCATGTGGCCAGCATGACTAAGCCGCTTCTGGCAAACCAAAGCAGTGCATGAAAACGCCGTTTACCTTCCCGCTGGATAGGTACCTATTTATCTACTTGCACTTTGACGTGCTTTCAAACTGCTAGGGTGGCAGGAGCAGGGACCGAGCAACAGGAGCTCACCCCATCGCGGGGATTCGAACTGCCCACCTTCTGATCGGCAAGTCCTAGGCTCTGGTTTAACCCACAGCGCCACCCGCGCTATTGTTTAGGGGACTCCAAACTGATCAAGAAGGTGTTGCCATCTTATCCAAGTTTATTAAACAGTCATCTTCTGCGGGGAGTGGTTTTGGGGTTCTGTGGATTCTGAACTGCTGTGAGGTATCAACAGACCAGGCAGGGGGACAGCAGCAGACACCTGGTGGGCAACATCCTCTTCCACCCCCCTCACAGCCACCACTCCCTGTTAATACTTCGTACTGGGGAAGCAGCTGCCGGCACACCTGCCTGTGGAAGTCCCAGGGAGAGCCTCGACTTGCCCAATAATTGCACACGGAAGCGAGTCTTGGCCAAGGGTGGCTGCGCTTATCTTTTGTGGGCATTTAACCGCTCAAACTAGAAATGTGTTCTAGACTCCTTCAGATGGCACCTGTGGGGTGGCGGTGGGGGAGGGGAGCATTCTCGGTCCCTTCCAGCCCAGACATTTACTGCCTCCTGGCACACTCTGCAAGTCCAAGCCAGCTGGGCTTAACTGCACACCTTTTAAATATTGCTTAAGTCAATCTTCTCTCTTTCTCCTCTGCGAGAGGACCAAAACCCCCAGCATTCAGGTTTAAAATGGTGCCAGCTGCCAAATTCAAAATGGAGGGAAAGGAACAACTTGCCTCCCTCCCCCCCCTCTCTCTGCACCCCCAATTGCACCCTGGTGTGGCAAAGAGGAGTGTCGGAGGCTGTGTCAGGGCATCCTGTCTGTGGGTCATCTTGGACCCTGGTGGGTCTTTGATGGAAATATGCCTCTTACAGTTTGACTCCCCCCCCCCAAATAAAGCTACTGTTTTGATCAAGGGAAGTCATAATCCCGCTCTATTCTGTCAAGGCAATAAACAATTATTTTACTTTTAAAAAGCAGCTGAAGGCAGCCCTGCTTAGGGAAGTTTTTAATGTCTGGTGCTGTATTGTTTTTAATATTCAGTTGGAAGCTGAGTAAACCCAGCCAGATGGGCGGGGTATAAATAATAAATTATTATTATTATTATTATTAAAATAAAATGTTATTTATATCCCGCCCTCCCCAGCCGAAGCCGGGCTCAGAGCGGCTAACAACAATAAAAGTAACACAGTTTACATAAAATCACAATCAGTTAATTGAAATGCATTCTAAAATCAATTCATTCTAAAATCAATTCAAAATCAAATGAATGGCAACCATTGGGTTAGAGTTCTATGCATTGGTCAGGCCACACCTGGAGTTTTGTGTCCAGTTTTGAGCCCCACAATTTACGGATCATGATTGAGAAGCTGGAACGTGCGCAGAGGAGGGCAACCAAAGATGATCAAGGGTCTGGAAACCAAGCCTTATGAGGAACGATTGAAGGCGCTTTTTTCTCCTGTAAAAGAGGAGACTGGGAAGAGATAGGAGAGCCATCTTCAAATATCTAAGGGGCTGTCACATGGAAGATGGAGCAAGCTTGTTTTCTTCTGCTCTGGAGGGTATGATTTGAACCGAGGGCTTCAAGAAAGGAGATTCTGACTAAACACCAGGAAGAACTTTCTGGCAGTTAAGAGCTGTTTGGTAGTGGAACAGACTCCCACGAGAGGTGGTGGCCTCTCCTTCCCTGGAGACTGAGGTTGGGTGGCCATCTGTCATTGATGCTTTAGTTGAGATTCCTTGCATTGCAGGGGGTTGGACTAGATGACCCTTAGGGTCCCTTCCAACTGCAGTTCTATGATTCTATGAAATACAATTCAATGTTTCAATTGAGGCAAAAGAGATCCCCGTTTCACGCACGCACTAATAGGGTCTCAACTAGGAGTGAATGGTCAGGAAAGAGGTAGTGAAAAAAGTGACTTTCATGTTGGGATTCATTAGGAAAACGATCGAAAATAAAAGTGCCAACATCATAATACCGTTATTCAAATCGGTGGTGTGATAGCACTTGCAGTTCTGATAATCATACCTGAAAAAGAATATTGTAGAGCTGGGAAAGGCTTAGGAAAGATCAGCCAAAATTATAAGAGGGCTGAACAGCTACTCTATGAGGAAAGAAGAGGCCGTATGCAGATCTATGGTGTTTGACACTGTCTTATTGGAAATCGATACGATACGATAATCTTTATTGTCGTACCATACAGAACAACGAAACTGAAAAAGGAAAAAAATCTACATAAGACATTCAAAACCAACAAGCCAGCTATCCCAGCCTGGTTAGCCCCCTAAAAACTCTGATACCCCATTTTTAAAATACAATACACTCCCCTAGAGACTCCTTACACTGTGTTTAAAACCAAAATCGCATTTGGATAGAAATGGTTTCTCAGACAGCTAGTCCTAGTTTTTATAACCCTGTACCTTCTTCCAGAAGGGATGCGGGTGGTGCTGTGGGTAAAACCTCAGCGCCTAGGACTTGCCGATCGCATGGTCGGCGGTTCGAATCCCTGCAGCGGGGTGCGCTCCCGTCGTTCGGTCCCAGCGCCTGCCAACCTAGCAGTTCGAAAGCACCTTCGGGTGCAAGTAGATAAATAGGGACCGCTTACCAGCGGGAAGGTAAACGGTGTTCCGTGTGCTGCGCTGGCTCGCCAGATGCAGCTTGTCACGCTGGCCACGTGACCCGGAAGTGTCTGCGGACAGTGCTGGCTCCCGGCCTCTAGAGTGAGATGAGCGCACAACCCTAGAGTCTGGCAAGACTGGCCCGTACGGGCAGGGGTACCTTTACCTTACCTTTACCTTCTTCCAGAAGGCAGAAGCCGAAAGAGATCCTTTTTCTGGAGGGAGCAGAATTCCCCACCATAATCACCTAAGCACCCTTTTCTACGCACGCACGCGCGTACACACACACACACACACACACACACACCGCCTGCCCTTTGGTAGCATGACAGTTTTACAGCCAGCACTTTTGTTTCTAAGCAAACTGAGAGATCACAGACCACACACATAAGATATTGAAAGAGGTTAAGACTGGGGATGCTGTTTCTGGGGAGGCAGCTTTCAAGAACCAGACCCTCTTTTCCATTTAACAACCTGGGGCGGGGTGTGTACGTGCGTGTGTGTTCCTTTTAAAAAAAAAAACAGCAATCTCTTGAGTGCAAGTAAAGTTCCATCTGGGGCAGAAGTTTGAAAATGCGGGAAACCATTTCAAATAGCTAAGATTTGCTATGTTCAGGGGGACTGTTAACGAAATGGTATTTTGTGGCTTCTATTCTGCAGCCTCAGTTATGGCCCATCAGATTCGGGAAAGGATTTTCCCCACTCCAGCCCAGCCTGGGACATTATCTCTTGGCATCAGGGGCTGCTGTGACCAGACAGGATGGCACAGAGTTCCATCGGGAAGACCATGGCATTTTCTCCAGGCACCAAGATGCTTCTACCACTGTCTGGTTCACAGGAAGGTTTTTGAGTAGGGGGTCTTTTGAAAAATAGTTTCTCTGCATTGAATGGAATGGAGTCTCTGCCTGAGGTCCACTGGATTGGTGCGATCCTGGTAGCAGTGCCCATAGGGGGCTGTTGCTTGCAAGAAAGGAGTCCTCATGCCGGCTGCTGACTTAAGGCAAAGCTGTAAGTCGGGCCGCATTGAGTGCTTTCCAAACGGGAACTGGAGACTTCCAAAGAGCTCTTCCTTTGTAGGTCCCTCAAGGAAGTGACGCAATTCCAGGGGGATTTTGAGGAGCAAACTGGGTTCCTATGGAAGAGTTTACTCATGCAGGAAATAAGTAAGAGTTGCTCGTCTCAGGCATTGGCATAGGTAGGCTGGGGCTTTCCTCTGCGCATCCTTCCACCCTCCCCTGTAATGCGCGTTCACCATGATGCATGCACAGTCACGAGGCACACTGGAAACCTGAAGAAGAAGCAGCAACAGTAGAGGTGCCCCAGTTGATGCTCACGTCAGCTTGGAGTGTGTTTTCATTTCCACTGATCAGATTAAAAGGACCTGAGTGTGTCTCTCCTCCCTTGCCGAGTATTCTTTGAAAACTAAAGTGCTTAATGATCTTTGGATTTACCTTTTTCTTAAGTTCTTGTGGACCTATCATTCCCATTGAACACATGGGGAACTAAGATCGAACAATGACTTTGTGGTTTGATTTGAACTCCGGTCTTTCCGATAAAAGTCATCTCTCCATACACCGGTCTGTGTTGTCGGCCATGGTTAGGATCCCCAGGAGGACTAACCCAACCCTTCTTTTCTTTGCAGCTTGCTCACCTGGGTTCTTCAAAGAGGACATCTCCAACAACGCCTGCTCAAAATGCCCCTTGCACACTCTGCCGTCTTCCGAAGGTTCCACCTCGTGCCCTTGCGAGGAAGGCTATTTTCGGGCTTTGACTGATCCTGTTTCCCTGCCATGCACAAGTAAGTGGGAGATCTAAGCGCTACAATTGCCCAGGAAATGATCAAGGCTTGCTCCAAGGCTATCCGCTTGGAGATTCATCAATGCCCAGAGGCAGTTTGCAAGTATTTAATGAAACCAAGCAACCTCGGATAAGCTACTGCTGTTTTATTCAGTTTGTGTCAGTCACAGGAGGGAAGGCAGGAAGCGACAAAAGCAGTAGGCTCGCTCCTGGGGCAATGCGAGAGTCCTTGTGGACAATATTTGGTGAGGGGTGGGATAGATAGCTGAGATGGAGAGAAGGCCAGAGCGAGGAGAGAGGGATGGAGGATAGTTCCAGAGAAAGAGTCAAAAGTTGGAAGTGAAGGCTTAGGATTGCTGAGTTGCTGGGCTAACTGGGGAGTGGTCTTCTGCCTTGCATCAAAGAGACCTGTTCATTTTTTTCATTAGGCTCTTTTTTTTCTCCATTCACAGGACCCCCTTCTGCTCCCCATGCTGTCACAGCCATAGGCTTGGGCGCCAAGGTTCAACTGCGCTGGTCCTCACCCCGGGACACAGGTGGCCGCAAGGACATCACCTACAGCGTGTCGTGTGAGCAGTGCTGGCCGGAGTCGGGAGAGTGCCGGCCCTGCGATGCTACACTCCGGTATTCGGAAAACCCTCACAACGTGGCCGGCACTTCCCTGACCGTCAGCGATTTGGAGCCACACGTTAACTACACCTTCACGGTAGAGGCCCAGAATGGAGTGTCCTCCTTCAGCCCACGGCGCAGCTACGGCGTCACCAGCATCAGCGTCAACCAGACAGGTAAGGGGACCCAGCATCACAGACGAGTGAAAACGATGCAGATGTGCACTTTATGGTATGAGGTGCCATTGGCCCGCATATGTATCGTCCTGAGAGCTGTTGCCTTCTGGCGCTGCTTTCCGGAAGCATAGGGCGAGTGCTATTGGTGCAAAATGTGGTCTGATCCAAGATGGCCGCTCTTGCAATCGATGCCACTGTGCAAGGGGGATTCCCTGGTTCTTGGTTGGAGGATGGATGGCGACTAACAGATTGAATTTGAATCCTGACAAGACAGAAGTACTGTTTTGGGGGGATGGAGGCGGGCAGGTGTGGAGGACTCCCTGGTCCTGAATGGGATAACTGTGCCCCTGAAGGACCAGGTGCGCATCCTGGGAGTCATTCTGGACTCACAGCTCTCCATGGAGGCGCAGGTCAATTCTGTGTCCAGGGCAGCTGTTTATCAGCTCCATCTGGTACGCAGGCTGAGACCCTACCTGCCCACAGACTGTCTCGCCAGAGTGGTGCATGCTCTAGTTATCTCCCGCTTAGACTACTGCAATGCGCTCTATGTGGGGCTACCTTTGAAGGTGACCCGGAAACTACAACTACTCCAGAATGCGGCAGCTAGACTGGTGACTGGGAGCGGCCACGGAGACCATATAACACCAGTCTTGAAAGACCTACACTGGCTCCCAGTATGTTTCCGAGCACAATTCAAAGTGTTGGTGCTGACCTTTAAAGCCCTAAACGGCCTCTGTCCAGTATACCTGAAGGAGCGTCTCCACCTCCATCATTTTGCCTGGACACTGAGGTCCAGCTCTGAGGGCCTTCTGGCGGTTCCCTTGATGCGAGAAGCCAAGTTACAGGGAACCAGGTAGAGGGCCTTCTTGGTAGTGGCACCCGCCCTGTGGAAAGCCCTCCCACCAGATGTCAAAGAGAACAACAGCTACCAAACTTTTAGAAGACATCTAAAGGCAGCCCTATTTAGGGAAGCTTTTAATGTTTAATAGCTTACTGTATTTTAGTGTTTGTTGGAAGCCGCCCAGAGTGGCTGGGGAAACCCAGCCAGATGGGTGGGGTATAAATAATAAATAATAAATTATTATTATTATTATTATTATTATTATTATTATTATTATTATTTTGAACATGTTGGTCTTTTTTTCATGCGGCAGCCACAGCAAACAAACTTCTTGGCTGCTAAGGACGGGACTAGGGATTGCCTGGAAGAGCTGAGCCCTGGGTGTTTTGTGTTAGGTTTCCCAACCACCACTGCCTTTTAAAGCTTTGTTTTACCAAAAAAAACCCCCCACACACCTTCTTACAGGATCCTGCAGAGCCCAATGCACCATCCAAATTTGCCCAGAGGCTCTTCAGATAGCTGGATAGGACAGAGGAGGAGACAGCTGTGTGTGTTTTAGATAAAGGTAGCAGTGTTCAGTTGTTGAGCAAGTTTAGTTTTAGTTTTAATATGCGCATAAAGCAGCCAAGAGGTTGCAAGCAGGGCAGAGGGCCCAGTCCATAGAGTCTACTGGATCCAGAAAATAGTTTTAGCTCAGAGCTTAAGCCCTGTTAGTAAAAGCTAAACACACACACAACAGCCTGTCTAAATTTGAAACTATCTGTATAGATTAGCATATGCTAATCTCATGCTAATTTGTGTCATTTGCCTTAAGTACTTGGCCACACCCTTGTTATGAAGGCAGCTGTGCAGAGTGGGATCTTGTGGTTTGTCTGTTGGACTTTATTTTGGACCTGGGTATTCATCAGTTCTGCGAATGTAATTTGAACTCTGAAGTCGTAAGATGCCTCATTACAGATGAGGCTTTAAGAGTTTGCAAATTCTGTATGGATCTGGAGCTACTGGCTGGCTGGTGACTGGGGCAAATGGTTTTAGCTGCTGAGGGTGCAATCTACTGCAGCATGCCAGACTTTCTCCTTCTTCCCCATGCTCAGAACCTCCCCGAGTGACCTCAGTGACCATGGATGGCCGCACCACAACCAGCCTAAGTCTATCCTGGGCTGTCCCACCCCGGCAGCAAAGCCATGTCTGGAAGTACCAGGTCACTTACAAGAAGAAGGTATCTGTCTCTCCTTGGTACTTCTCTGCTCTTAACCTTGAGCAACGCCCCCCCATTCCCCCAAATTCCCCAGCCCATTTCACGGGGAGAAACTGAGCCATGCGAGTTTTTGTGTGTTCCTTTCCTTGCAGAAGGATGAGAACAGCTACTCTGTACTGCGCTGCGAAGGGAGCTCTGTGACCCTCCCGAAGCTCACCCCTGGGACCAAGTACTTGGTGAGCGTCCAAGCGCTGACCCAGGAGGGTCAGGGAACCAACAGCATGGAGCACGAGTTCGAGACGCTTGATGAACGTGAGTTTTGGGGAGGCAAAGCTCCTCTCTAGTTAATGCCGAAGCAGGGAAAGTAAATTTGGGGGCGGGACTGGAGCAAAGTCACCAGAAGAGAACGAACACACACACACACACACACAATCTGTTTTCGGATAGCAATGTTTTCCTAACCACCACCTTTTTCTTCTCTGCACCCCACAGGCTCTGACGGCACAAACACCGCTGCAGTTATTGGGGGTTCTATCGCTGGCTTCGTTGTCACGGTTGCGGTGGTGGCGCTGATTGTCATGCTCATTCGCCGAAGGCATGTGCTTTATTATTATTATTATTATTATTATTATTATTATTATTATTATTCTGTTTGTTTAAGGCAGTGGGGCAACAATGGCATTTAGGAGAACTGGATGCCGGCTGTTCCTTTGTTTCCCACAGCGCGCAAACAGGCAACTTACGGCAACCTGTTACCTCCAGTCTAGCAGGCTTTGCAGGGTTGGTTTTGTTGTTGTTTTTTTTAAATGATACCATAATCTATTTTTCCAGAGGCAAAAGTGGAATGAGTGTAGACTTCTCCCAAGTGCCTTCAGTTTTCAGAGAAATGGTTTACAGCAAGTGAGCATTTTTGCCAGATGGCAAACTGTCTGGCCTTTTCCTTTTTGGGGGGGTCTCCTTTATCAGAAGCTGTTAAAAAAACCAGTTGCAGCGGGTTCCAATGGCTCTTCCATTAGCACATGCAAATATAGCACTCCATGTCTAGCAACATCAGCATCCATCTGATGTCACAGTCAAACCAGGCTGAACATGCTAGGCTTTGGAGATTCCCCTCCTGGTTTATTCCTTTTTGTGTTTTTAAACTCTTTTAAGATAAACCATCAAGAGTGAAAGAGGGAGAGAAATATGCTGCTGAGTCGTGGTGTCCTTTCCCCAGCCCCATGTGCTCTCTACTCTGGGGTTGTATTTTTAAGCCATGAATTTGCACTTTTGCATTCGTAGGCCTGCTTGCACGTCCATTACATTGGTGCAAAGTGCCAAAATTTGGGAGGGCAGAACCTTAGGGGGTGAGGCTTGATCAAAGAACCTGACTTGATAAAGCATATTTCCCAGAAATCAGTGGAAAGGTCTGACACAAAAATTCTTTTACTAAGTTAAAAGGCCTTTGAGAAGAAATGGGACAGAGTTTACAAAGTTTGATGCAGGGAGGTCTGTGTCTAGTGGAGAAGGTATTCTGTGGGAGAAGGTGCGGATAGGATTGCCTCACAGGATCACTCAAGAAAACCTTTATTGTTGTCGTTTAGGAAAAAGAACTCAAGGGCCCGGCAGACACCAGAGGATGTTTATTTCTCCAAGTCTGGTGAGTAATGGTCACTGGCCACATCAGTGCATGTGGTGGGATTTGCTGGATCTGAAACATCATACAGAACAGAAAAGGGCAAAAAAATTACAAGCTGTTTAGACCTCGAGAATGAGCATTTATTGTTAAAGGGGTGCATTTGCTGTGTCTGAACCCACATGCATGTCCAGCACTCACGTGTATTCGCGCACACACAAACCAACAAGAGGTTTGGGGTCTTTTGCTAGAGTTATAGCATGCGTACATTTAGGAATACGTGTTTGCCTCTGTTCCTGCCTAAATAAAACTCCTGACACCTGATACTGAATTTTATTCTCAGCTGGCAATCCTAAAAGGCCTCTTAAATGCCAGACAGGCAACCCAGTAATTTTTAGAGGCAAATAAACAATTTTTCCATTAAGATTCTTGAGAGGCACATCAGCAAACGCGGCTTACTTTATTACACACAGTGTAATAAAGTTTTTCTGTTTTAGGCAGAAAAATTTAAATATTTAAGTAGGGAGCAAATCCTAGCATACACCTAAATCTAAAGAGTGGAAGAATCCCTGCCTATTTGCAAAAGCGGACTCAAACTGATAGTAGGTTAAGAAATGGAGGGAGGGGGAAGAAGACTATTGGTGGCGGGGTTTGAGATGAGTAGCTAGTTTCATTGTGCTTTTGAATTTAACCCAGAATTTCCTGCCTGCTTCTCACCTCGCCCATCTTGCAAATTAAGTGTTCGACTGAAAATCATCCTAGCAGGCTGTGACTGAACTGGCCGTCTTTTTCTCTGCTCCATTGCCGGATCATAGACTAACTTGGCAGTGGGCGATGCTTGAAAAGCAGAGAGTTTAGGCATGGAACTGCTTTATAACAGCCTCTGCCAAGAGCTCCCCTTAACTGTGTTGTTCCTCTTCGCCCCACAGACCAGCTCAAGCCCCTGAAGACGTATGTGGATCCCCACACCTATGAAGACCCCAATCAGGCAGTCCTGAAGTTCACAACTGAGATTCATCCTTCGTGCATCTCCCGGCAGAAAGTCATAGGGGCAGGTAGGGTATCTTCCATCTACCCTTGCACAATGCAGTTGGCTGATGGAGGTGGAGAGCATGTCTCTTCTCCCATGTAGTCAAAGCTAGTTTCAGAAGGAGCTTTCGGAAAGGAAAATAGTAATGCTGACTTTATTTGAAAATAGTATTATTAAACACTTCTACTTTTTTCTTTTTTTTTGCCAGGTGAGTTTGGGGAAGTCTACAAGGGAACGCTGAAGAACAGCAAGAAGGAGATCCCAGTGGCCATCAAGACGTTGAAATCTGGCTACACAGAGAAGCAACGCATCGACTTCCTGAGCGAGGCCAGCATCATGGGCCAGTTTAACCACCACAACATCATCCGCCTAGAGGGAGTTGTCTCCAAATGTAAGAAGCCCTAGATAGGATTTAAGGACCTTGGTGGCTGTTACTGATTTCCTGTTCCAAGCTACCTCTTTCTGCTGGGCCACTTCCAAGATACCAAACTCCTGGGCAACTGCATCAGAGTTTGGAATCTACTTGGATCTCATAGGCCAATCCTCTCTCTGTTTCTCTTTCCAGATAAGCCGTTCATGATCATCACAGAATACATGGAGAATGGTGCCCTTGATAAATTCCTGCGGGTAAGTAGTATTCTGTTCATCGCTGGCCTCCTTCTCATGTATACTGTGAGTAAGAAGAGCCTGTTGGATCAGGCCAGTGGTCCATCTAGTCAGCATCCTGTTTGCAATGTGGCCAGCCATATTATGGCCATCATTGGAAGCACTAAAGCAGAGCCTGAGAGCAACAGCGCTTGCCCCTCCTGCAGTTTCTGATGCTCTGAAGCATGCTGCCTCCAACATAATGGGTTTTTATGGACTGAAAGAGCCTTTAAAGGCAGCATGTACATATTTTAAGTCAATAGGAATAAAGCTTTTGTTTAAGAAGCTAGCATTTAGCTTGCATTGTTGTTGTTGTTTAGTGTGTCCAACTCTTCATGACCCCATGGACCAGAGCACGCCAGGCACTCCTGTCTTCCACTGCCTCCCGCAGTTTGGTCAAACTCATGTTAGTAGCTTTGAGAACACTGTCCAACCATCTCGTCCTCTGTCGTCCCCTTCTCCTTGTGCCCTCAATCTTTCCCAACATCAGGGAGTCTTCTCTTCTCATGAGGTGGCCAAAGTATTGGAGCCTCAGCTTCAGGATCTGTCCTTCCAGGGAGCACTCAGGGCTGATTTCCTTCAGAATGGATCGGTTTGATCTTCTTGCAATCCATGGGACTCTCAAGAGTCTCCTCCAGCACCATATTTCAAAAGCATCAATTCTTTGGCGAACAGCCTTCTTTATGGTCCAGCTCTCACTTCCATACATCACTACTGGGAAAACCATAGCTTTAACTATACGGACCTTTGTTGGCAAGGTGATGTCTCTGCTTTTTAAGATGCTGTCTAGGTTTGTCATTGCTTTACTCCCAAGAAGCAGGCGTCTTAGCTTGCATAGTAGGTCCTAAATCCTTCCCTTTTTGTCTCAACAGGAAAAAGATGGGGAATTCTGTGTTATTCAGCTGGTGGGCATGTTGAGGGGTATTGCCTCTGGTATGAAGTACTTGGCCAGCATGAATTATGTCCACCGGGATTTGGCTGCCCGCAACATCCTTGTCGACAGCCAGCTCGTCTGCAAAGTCTCTGACTTTGGTCTCTCCCGCGTCCTGGAAGATGACCCTGACGCCACCTACACCACAAGCGTGAGTGATAATGGCTGCTGTCCCGTCACGTTAAGTTACGGTTCTGTCCCACCATGGCCAAGGAAGCTGCAACGGGTGGGAAAGGGGATGCATCTTCGCCAGCAATATGAGAGCCAGGGCTGGCATCTGGAGGAGCTGCCCATGGTATAGGAGGAAGAAATAGAGAAGCCAGAAAGGGGGTCCAAATGGGAGGAAGGAACTTCTAACTTGCTGGCAGCGGATGATCAATGGAATGTGTGTGACCAGTAGCAGGAAGTCTGCTTTACCGCTCAGTATAATAGGGAGCCAGTGGGAATTAACCCAGGATCTGGGAACACCTGAAGACAGAAGAGGAAGGAAGGAAGGAATGCTTGTTTCCCATGACTCTTAAGATGGCTGCTGGCTAAGGTCTCTGCCCTTGTTCCGGAAGGATTTGACTTCTAGTCATCAACATCTGCCACTTGGCTAAAACATGAGACCTTGCTTTTCTATCAGGAACTTCAGAAGTTGCCTGAACGGAGGAAAGCACATATTTAGAGAGCCTGGGAATTTGAAAGTGTTTTCTCCCCCAAATCAGTGAGTGCTTTGGGAGTCAGAGGTTCTGAGGGTTTTGGTGTGCTTGTCCCTTGCAGGGTGGGAAAATCCCGATCCGGTGGACGGCACCGGAGGCTATCTCTCATCGCAAGTTCACCTCGGCTAGTGATGTCTGGAGCTACGGAATAGTGATGTGGGAGGTGATGTCCTATGGTGAACGGCCTTACTGGGAGCTCTCCAACCACGAGGTAAGCGATTGGATGTCCTTGTGTGGGTGCTAACTATGGGGCAAATGATGCCTCTGCAGGTGCTGTTGGATCCCTTGTGTTTGGAGTTTTCTGGCTAATGGAGAAGAAAGCTAATTCTAGGAGATACATTCGAAATATATATAAAAATAAAAAAATTGTCCAGTAGCACCTTGGAGACCAACTTAAGTTTGTTCTGGGTATAAGCTTTCGTGTACATGCACACTTCTTCAGATACACTGAAACAGAAGTCACCAGGCCCTTATATATAGTGGGAGGGTGGGGTTTTTTGTTGACTACTGTTAACGACTACAATTAGTCCCACAGGAAAAAGCAAGGGATAGTATGCAGGTGATTAGCGTATGTAATGAGACAGGAATCCAATATCTCTATTAAGACCAGGTCTCTCCATAGTTTTCAGTTTAGTGATAAGTTGTAATTCAGCAACTTCTCTTTCAAGTCTGTTTCTGAAATTCTTTTGTAATAAGGCAGCTGCTTTGAGATCCTGTATTGAATGTCCTGGGAGATTGAAGAGTTCTCCTAGTGGCTTCTCTGTCTTGTGATTCCTGATGTCAGATTTATGTCCATTTATCCTTTGGCGTAGGGTTTGGCCTGTTTGTCCAATATAGAGAGCCAAAGGTCACTGCTGGCATTTGATGGCATACACAATGTTAGAAGATGAGTAATTAAATAGGTGCTGAGATGCTATGTTTGATGTTTGCTATGTTTGATGTTGTTGGGTCCAGTTGTGGTGTTGTCTGGGTGTATGTGGCAGCAAAGTTGGCATCTGGGTTTATTGCAGGCTCTGGTACCAGTGTCCAGTTGGTCTCTAAGGTGCTACTGGACAATATTTTTATTTTTTTATATATTTTGACTGCATCAGACCAACACCTACCTGAATCTAGGAGATACAGTCCCAGTTCCAGAATGCAAATGGAGTTTTGTCTTGAGGTCCATTTTTTTAAGGAAGCAATGTTACGAGGCACACACCTCCCCCATCCCACCCTAGCTGTGTGTGGAAATGTCTTTGTCCCCAGCATGGGCTCAGTCTTATGATGTAAATTGCATCATAAGTTTTGCCCAGTCACCTGTGAATCTATCCATCCGTTCTGACTGAAGTTACATAAAAAGGTGCTTATTGCTTGGGTTCCTCAAAGTTTATGTCTGCAAGGCTAGGGGTTGACTTGCAATCCTGCCTGCCTTGGATGCTGGTTTTTATGCTAGGATGGTAAGACCAAAGGGGTGGTCTTTCCAAGCTGAATCCCCTTCACTGTTGTTCACTTTCTCTTCCCAAACAGGTGATGAAAGCAATTAATGAAGGCTTTCGGCTCCCAGCACCCATGGACTGTCCTTCTGCCATCTACCAGCTGATGATGAGGTGCTGGCAACAGGAGAGGAGCCACAGACCCAAATTCAATGATATCGTTAGCATCTTGGACAAGCTCATCCGTGCTCCTGAGTCACTCAAGACTTTGGCTGAGTTTGACCCTCGGTATGTGCCTCTCTTCTGGGCCTCCTGCTCTCAGAATCCCTAGATACAGTTTGGGAACTGTTGTCTCCGAACATCCCCTTCCCCTCTCCAGTCCTCTGAGACGGAAGCATGTAAGAACAGTGCCAGGAAGGGGGGGGGGAATTCCCAGCCCATAAGCCTCCCAAGAATTCTCCCCATCCACTTGGGCTCCCTTAGACAAGACCGAACTTTAAAGAGCCGGGGTCCCCTTTTTTTGTCGTTGAAGGATCTCCATTCGCCTACCCAGCACCAGTGGCTCAGAAGGGATCCCTTTCCGAACTGTGGCCGAGTGGCTGGAATCCATCAAAATGCACCAATATACAGAGCACTTCGTGGCCGCTGGGTACAATGTCATTGAGAAGGTGGTTCAGATGACCAATGAGTGAGTGTGGCAACTTCCACTCTTCCTCCATTTTTTCACCCCCATGCCTGCTGAGAATGCTTCTCCTGTTGTTTTTTCCTCATGTTCTTTCTTCTGAAGCCTGTGTTCCCCTCCTGAGAGAGGAGGTAGCTGGAGTTCAGGGTCCTCTCTGAAAAGCCAACTCAGCTGGCTGTGAACATCATGGCCCATTTGACCCCTTCCCAGTTCACAGCGGAGAATGAGGCTGTTTTCTGCTTTGATTTCCAGAGAGGAGAGATCTCCCTTCTTTTGTCACATGACTTCACTGTTAGAATCCTGCAGGATTCGTAAATTCACCTTTCCACTGTGTCGGGGCGGGGGCTTACACATCTTGTTGTTGCTGCCTCTTGTTGTTCTCCCCTCTCTCTTGGGAGAGGCTGATTCAAGCCTGCACCCTATAATTAAGCCACTTTATGAGGCCAGGAAAACGAGGAGTGGCTCGTTAAAAGCAGACGGGTGCCCAGCCTCCTTGGATCATGGCAAGGGGAGTCCACACCTTCTCAGCACGGGGACTGCCGAGAACCTTTGTGTGATATTGAAGCTGTGGCTTCAATATCAACCTCGGTTTCTTTTTTAATGATACCTCTGCAAGAAAGATGGAGATACTGAGTGTCAACTTATGCTGGTGGGAGTTAAAGGAATACACTCCGGATTTCACAATATTTCCCACTAACCTGGTCACATCTGTTTTCTTCCCGTTCCCAGGGATATCAAGAGAATTGGGGTACGTCTGCCAGGACACCAAAAGCGCATTGCCTACAGCCTCATGGGGCTGAAGGAACAGGTCAGCACTATTGGCATTCCGATCTAAGGGGGACGGATCTTGCTCTCTATTGGTAGCTTCCTTGCCTAACTTCAGCTACCCAGTGGCCGGGCCAAGAACCAATGGGCCGTTGTACTTCCTGATACATACTTGAAGTGGAGAATTCAGGAGACCTCTCTCACCAAGGATGCCGGCTGCCAAAGAAGGAGTCGGGTGCCTGCTTTTCCACTGTGCTTCCTCAGCAAAGCTCTGCGTTTTATTGCATGGCCTCGTGACTGCTCTTGTCTGCTGGAAATAGCAACGCTGCGGCGCTGGAAGTTTTCAGACGAGGCATTGGGCTGCGCCGCACGCTGACTGTGTGTCGCCAAGCAGATCTGCCAAAAGCCACATTTCATTCCTCTCCTGGCTTGGATAGATCCTGGGACTACTGGATGCCTGGTTCCATCCTTCCTGCCATCTGGCTCCCTTCCGTTTGCAGCCCTGCTACACAGAAGACCAAAGCATCCCTAGGGCTGTCCATCCCATTGCCAGCTCTGCCATCTTGTCTCCGAGAAACCTGCAGGCCCAATGCCGTATTTATTTACCTGTTTGGAAGTCAAACCTCAACTGGTTAAGACTCTGTGGATTTTGGGAAGTGGGAGAGTTTTCTCATGCCACAGCAACATTGTTGAACGTTTTTGGACGCTGAACAGTTGCTCTGTTCAGTCACAGATGGGCTGTTCCTTTGTTCTTCCTTTTTAAGAAGCCAAACGTGGTTGGATCAAGAGTAATGCTTGTGCAGAGTCCCCCCTGGCATTTGCGAGTTTCAGCTTTGAAGTGGTTGTGCCAAGGATGACCGAAAATGACTCTCCACAGAGTCATCTCAGTGTTTCCTGCTCTCTATTTATTCATCTTTTCCAACTGCTGCCCCTTCTCCCCGTTCCTATAATGCACTCTTGACTTATTGACAATTGTTCTCCTTCCATATTACTTCAATTTTTAATTTATTTTTTTATATTTATTGATTTTTTTAAAAAAGCAAGACTTTGCTGTTAAGGGTAATCATGCACAACTTGAACAAAAATGTTTACCTTGTGTGCAGGAATATTTCTAGCTTTAATAAAATGTTTTTATTCTTGTTTTGTTGTGTATACTGCACTGTATGGAATGAAATGTGAGCACATAACTACCTTGAAGGAGCTGGCTGTTGGCCACCGTTAGTAACAGACTTCCCAAAGGCATCTAGTTGGCCATTGTGAGAATAAGATGCTCGACTGGATGGGATTTCGGCCTGATGTAAGAGCCAGTTTCACTGTTAGGGCTCACAATCAGCTTCTAGAATGTTATAGGTCCACCTCTTGCATTGAGGTTCTTTATCGAGTCCATTTAAGTGATGTGGAAATTTAATAAACCTTTCTTGCAGAAGAAGATGGTCACACATGGTTAACCCCATAATCTTCCACCAGCTGGTCACCACAGCGTTCGAAACTCCCATTGTTCTAGGCACATTTTGCGACAGGGAATTTTCATTAGCATGAGCAGTTTCTGAGCTCTGGGCACAGTATTGCGCCTAGGATTTCAGATTAAAACAGCAGAGTAGAAGGAAAGGAGGATCTTTTCCTGCCTCCCCACTTACAGCCACTCTCTGAAGACTGGAGAAGAGACCCTCTTAAGAATACGGTGGTGCCTCGGGTTACAGACGCTTCAGGTTACAGACTCTGCTAACCCAGAAATAGTACCTTGGGTTAAGAACTTTGCTTCAGGATGAGAACAGAAATCGTGCTCCGGCAGCGCGGTGGCAGCAGGAGGCCCCATTAACTAAAGTGGTGCTTCAGGTTAAGAACAATATCAGGTTAAGTACGGACCTCCGGAACGAATTAAGTACTTAACCCGAGGTACCACTGTATTAGGGGGGTGGGCAAGGGAAGCATGGCTTTGTTTTTTGCAGACTTCAGATGAGGACCAGACCATGTGAAAAACGAACTAGAGATATTAGCTGCAGTTCACTCATTTTCAGCTTTGTATTCTTATTATAAAAAAAGAGTGCCTAGGCATTCTGTTGTTGAGCCCATAACCTAGGCTTAAGGTACCATTTAGCTCCTGGCTTCCCTATCTCTGTTTCTAACACTGGGTCACCCTATATGTCAAAGTGCAAGAGCAGACAGGTTTCTGGGAGTGAGGGGTTGGCAACGGGTGGGAGTAGAGTCATCATGGTGGTAATAATAATAATAATAATAATAATAATAATAATAATAATAATAATTTATACCCCGCCCATCTGGCTGGGCCTCCCCAGCCACTCTGGGCAGCTTCCATAAACACCAAAAATACAGTAAAATATCACACGTTAAAAACTTCCCTGAACAGGGCTGCCTTAAGATGTCTTCTGAATGTCAGGTAGTTATTTATCGCTTTGACATCTGATGGGATGGCGTTCCACAGGGCGGGTGCCACCACCGAGAAGGCCCTCTGCCTGGTTTCCTGTAGCTTTGCTTCTCGCAATGAGGGAACCGCCAGAAGGCCCTCGGCGCTGGACCTCAGCGTCCGGGCAGAATGATGGGGGTGGAGACGCTCCTTCAGGTATACTGGACCGAGGCCGTTTAGGGCTTTAAAGGTCAGCACCAACACTTTGAATTGTGCTCGGAAACGTAATTTCCCTCTTGCTGTGGAAAGTGGGTAGGAAGAGGTGTCTCCCTCCCGCACGCCCTGCATTGATGACCATCCAATGAAAATGAGTGGCAGGAGAGCCAGGCAAAGCCAAAAAAAGGGGGGGACTTCTTCCAATGATGCAACATTAACTTTATTGGAATTTGCTGTCATAAGAGGTGGCTGCAGTCACTCCCTTAGGAAAAACGCAGGGAGGAGAAAGAAGAGGGTCTGCCTATGGCTATTAGCGAGGGACGCAGGTGGTGACAGCAGTCACGAAATTAAAAGACGCCTGCTTCTTGGGAGAAAAGCAATGACAAACCTAGACAGCATCTTGGAAAGCAGAGACATCACCTTGCCCGCAAAGGTCTGTATAGTTAAAGCTACGGTTTTCCCAGTATAGAAGTGAGAGCTGGACCATAAAGAAGGCTGATCGCCAAAGAATTGATGCTTTTGAATTATGGTGCTGGAGGAGACTCTTGAGAGTCCCATGGACCGCAAGAAGATCAAACCTATCCATTCTTAAGGAAATCAGCCCTGAGTGCTCACTGGAAGGACAGATCCTGAAGCTGAGGCTCTAAGACTTTGTCCACCTCATGAGAAGAGAAGACTCCCTGGAAAAGACCCTGATGTTGGGAAAGATGGAGGGCACAAGGAGAAGGGGATGACAGAGGACGAGATGGTTGGACAGTGTTCTCAAAGCTACCAACATGAGTTTGACCAAACTGCAGGATGCAGTGGAAGACAGGAGTGCCTGGCGTGCTCTGGTCCATGGGGTCACAAAGAGTCAGACACGACTAAACAACAACAACAACAACAACAACAACATAGCTATTAGCAGCAATGAACAAAAGTGTTCACAGGCAGCCTTCCTCTGAGTAAAGCAGCCCTCTTAACTCTCTTGCCCAAGAGTCATACTCTGGAATCTGCCTTCTGCTAACCAGCAGCTGTTTTCCAGCATTTCAGACAGGAGTCTCCACTAGGCATCACTGGGGACTGAGCCTGTGGTCTTCCGCATGCAAGGCAGACGAGATCCTCTGCTGCTGAGCTACTGCTGTCCAGGAACAAATGTCAATGCCCAGAGTGGGATAGCACCTCCTGGGTCTGCAGCTGCAGTGTGGGAAACAAAATAGTTTTAAGAAGAATCTACGCATGCGAAAGCTGGCATGGTTAGGAGCTTCTCTCTGACATATTAGGCTTTGACATGAGAATAGCTGAGCTCTGCCTGGTTTCTCTCCTCCGCTCCCCCTGCTACAATCCCTCTCTTCACCATTCCCTTACTGACTTGTGTATACAAGTCAATGTGGACTGCAAGCCTTGCGTGCTAAGTCTGTGTCACTCCCTACAATACCTGTTAGTCATGCTACAATTCTAACCCTTCATTTCATGACAATACCTGTCTGCAAAAGGTTGCAAAACAACTGTAATGTTTTAATTCCATGGTGGATGCCAACCCCAGAAGGGAAGAGATGGCAAGCATGAGAGAGACAGAGAGGATGCCAAGCTACAAATTAGTTCCGAATCTTTCTAGTGAGAGGTACATAGCAGCCCTGAAAACTCCGTCAAGCTGTGTCCCCTGACCTGGCTGCCAAGTGCAGTCAAGCCTGTGCTCAGCCAAGGCTGCCAAACTGGTTCTTGCCTTGTTCGCTGGGATTTCGAAGAGGTGGTTGATCCAACCAGGATGGTGGCGCATCACATTTTTGGGGATTGCAAAATGCTGGGGAACGAAAGCTCCTGTTTACAACTTGCTCAAGCCTCTGGGCTTGGTTAGGGCAAGTAAGGCCACTTGGCACAAGGCAAGCAATACAGGCAGCCAAGACTGGAGTGTCATAAGCCTGTGGGAGACCACTCAGAAACTTCCAACTGGTCCAAAATGCATTGGCCAGATTACTGGCTGGGGTTCCATTTGTGTCTCCTATAACCCCTGTCCTAAAACAGCTGCATTGGTTGCCAATTTATCTCCGGGCTCAATTCAAGGTGCTCATGCTTAGCGACTTAGGTCCCAAATATCTGAAAGGCCGCCATCTTCCCTGCAGACCCTCTCAAGTGTGAACATCAGGAGAGGCGCCTCTGTTTGTTGTTCCACCACCCTCAGAAGTTGTGAGGTGTCCTCTGCTGCAGTCCCTAAGTTGTGAAACTCCCTGCAGAGGTGTGTCTGGTACCTTCATCATCTAGCTTTTCCATATGCTAAAGATCTCCCTCTTCACGCTGGCCTTTTGACACAAGAGAATAATTTTTTTGGGCCCACTCTAGTTGTGATGATGACTTGTTTTAAACTGTTCTTAATGTTGCATTTTGCTTTTTTGTAACCCATCCTAGGACCTCATGGCGAAGGCTGGGTAATAAATCTAAACACAAACAAAACAGCAAGGTGCCCTGGAGCAGGCACGTCCAACAGGTAGATCGTGATCTGCCAGTAGATCACTGGATGTCTGTGGTAGATCACTGGCTCCCCCCAAAGCTCAACATTTTTGCCCCCAAAATACCGGGCCTTCCACTTCCCTAAAAAAAGCTAAACAACTTGGACCTGAACCCCTAAAAAACTGGGCTTTCCTCCTCACGAAAAAAAACCAACTTTGACAAGGGGGTAGATCACTGCCAGTCTTT
Source organism: Podarcis filfolensis (assembly GCF_964270895.1). Classification (NCBI taxonomy): domain Eukaryota; kingdom Metazoa; phylum Chordata; class Lepidosauria; order Squamata; family Lacertidae; genus Podarcis; species Podarcis filfolensis. Next base: position 9,625,242 of record NC_139611.1, on the reverse strand, counting down.
GTGAGTAGATCTCAGTCTCTTGGAAGTTGGCCACCCCTGCCCTAGAGCAAGCAGGTCAGGTTGTTTGCCTTTCTAAATTAAAACTGTCTACTTACACTCTTTCCTGCAGTGGCTCTTAAGAGTCTCAAGCAGGGAATGGTATTTGCCATCACTTGTCACCTGCTCCTTTTAACTAGAGATGCCAGGAGATTGAACCCAAGTCCGTGTGTGTGCGCACGCACTCGTGTGGCCCCCCCCATGCTTCCCATCATTTAGGCCCCTAAGAAAGTGGGTAAAGGTAAAGGGACCCCTGACCATTAGGCCCAATTGCGGACGACTCTGGGGTTGCGGCGCTCATCTTGCTTTACTGGCTGAGGGAGCCAACGTACAGCTTCCGGGTCATGTGGCCAGCATGACTAAGCCGCTTCTGGCGAACCAGAGCAGCGCACGGAAACGCCTTTTACCTTCCCGCCAGAGTGGTACCTATTTATCTACTTGCACTTTGCAGGGAATCGAACCGCCAACCTTCTGATCGGCAAGTCCTAGGCTCTCTGGTTTAACCCACAGCAATGGGTAGACAGAAAGAAGCAACAGAGACCTAGCAGGCTAGTGTGGGTTGCTGCTGGAGAGGCTCAGCGATTGCCTACAAAGAACTAGTTTTATATGCATTTTTTACTCCGAGGCCTTGAGTGAGGCCTAGAACAGTTACACACAATTCCCAGGCATCAACGTCCCTTTGCGTGAAGGCATCCCAGGCACCATGACCTTTTTCCTTTATAGGTTTGTGGGTTCCTCTCTGACCATAGGGGTTAATGTCTTAATTGAAAGCGCCCCCCTCCCCTCTGCTCCCTTAATCTTCTCCCCACCCCCCACCGGTCAGCAACCCAATGCCCCTTCCCCTCTGCCATCCCCTTTTCATTGTTCTCCTAAACTGTCCTGTGATCCCAGCAAAAAGGATGCGGCTTGCTCCTGCTCCCTCCCTCTCTCTTAAGATCCAGCAGCCCATTTTCTCCAGACCCTCCTTTGTCCTCCTTCCTCTAGGCAAGCAGCTCCTTTGCATTTTAATGCCTGCTTCCAAGGGAGCATGCGGCCACTAGCAATTACAGATCCCCGTAACAAAGATCTAAGAGACAGAGGGAGGAGGGTTATTTTGACAGAGGGAAGGAAACACAGGGAAGGCTCCCAATGAAAAATCAATCGACTGGCAGGCTGAAAACAGATCAATTTGTATTGGTGAGCAAGCAGGAGTGTGTTTTATTCTGCCCAACATTTAAACATGCCGTGTCCCATGAAAGATGGAACAGCCACCCCAGTCTTAACTGTCTTTCAGTGCTGATTCCATCACTGCGTGGCTGGTTTCTTCTTGCCGTTGAGGTAGACCTGGATGTAGCCTCATCATAAAAAGATGGGCTTGACCACAAACCTTTACTTATGGGAATGCAAAATCAACATTTGCAGTCCCATTTGCGGGAATGCACAAGGTGCTTCAGCATATATTGAACCCAACAAAGACCAGGGTAGGAATATCAATAGAACCACCTCCTCCTCCTCTTCTTCTTCTTCTTTGACAATCACTCGTAGCTGAGTAAGATTGTCTTCCACAAACACGGTTTTAACAATGAGTCCATAAGTGACCGTGGAGGCCAGTTCTGGACCCACACGTCCTTCCACAGTGGGGACATAGGTTCCCAGGCAGGAGTTGATCACTGTGTGGATTTGCCAAGCATGCCTTCCTCCTAGCACGTTTCTCCCTTGTGTCCTGAGTTCGAGTGTCTTCCAAGCCCATGACACCTTTGGTAAAGGCTGTTCTCCAATTGGAGCACTCTCTGTTTCCCAGTTGTCAGTGTTTATCCTAATTTTTTTAGATTTGCCTTGAGACAGTCTTTAAACCTCTTTTGTTGACCACCAGCATTACGCTTTCCATTTTTAAGTTCGGAATAGAGTAGTTGCTTTGGAAGATGATAATCAGGCATCCGCACAACATGACCAGTCCACCGTGGTCATGGGGAAAGGCACCCTACTTTTAGGATCCAACTTTACTTGGTGCAGGAGGGGGGAAGGTTGGGTGAGCCCCTAGACCTGATCCAGGAGGACATCCATGCAATCAGCTTGTTTTGATGATTGGAGCTCATCTTTCTTACTAAGCATCATGTTATGGCTTTCTGAGTCGCATCCAGCAGTGCACCTGGCTATGCTCCCTCCCACGTGCCTTTGGCACCACGGAGGGCACAACCTGAAATACCTGCAATGTTGCCAGGAAAGAGGTTTCTCCTTTCTGTACAAAGGACAGTGGGACGCAATTGCCACCCAGCTAGGTGCCATCCAACTTGTACTACCACTCCAGAATGTAGGGTTGCCATATTTCAAACTGTGAGAATCCGGAGCTTTTTTTTTGGGCAAAGTTTTGCCCAAAGTTGTTGAGCTTTGCTAAATAAAAAAAGTTATTGAGCAGTGCATAAGCGGCACTGCAGACATGGGCTGCCGTACATCCAGATTTGCCCAGACATTTCCCCAATTTCTGCCCAGACACTGCTGCTGACTGCAGTATTCTGGATAAAGGTAAAGGTAAAGGGACCCCTGACCATTAGGTCCAGTCGTGACCGGCTCTGGGGTTGAGGCGCTCATCTTGCTTTACTGGCCGAGGGAGCCAGCATACAGTTTCCAGGTCATGTGGCCAGCATGACTAAGCCGCTTCTGGCAAACCAGAGCAGTGCACGGAAACGCTGTTTACCTTCCCGCCGGAGTGGTACCTATTTAGCTACTTGCACTTTGATGTGCTTTCGAACTGCTAGGTTGGCAGGAGCAGGGACTGAGCAACAGGAGCTCACCCATTGCGGGGATTCAAACCGCCAACCTTCTGATTGGCAAGTCCTAGGCTCTGTGGTTTAACCCACAGCGCCACCCGTGTCCCACAGTATTCTGGATAGGTCTGGGGAAATCCGGGTGTACGGCAACGCTATAGAATGGTAATGGTGATCACCAGCTGTTATCACCCATAGGATGGGCTTTGTTTGTTTTTTGTTTTTTATAAAATATTTATTAAGGTTTTACAAAAAACAGAGGTTTACAGAATAAAAAGAAAACAAAAAAGGAAGAAATAAGAAAAAACACAAAAAATACAAAAATACATAGAAAAAAAGAAGAAAATACAAAATACAAAAAACAAATAGATAGAAAAAAATTAAAAACAAATCCATTTTTTGAAATCTTTAAGCTCATTTGCTTATTTCCTTGACCTCCTCACACCTCCCCTTTTTGTATTCCCATTTACATAATCAATTCAGCAAATTCTTACCCTCTTTCATTTGTCTTAACTCTATATCTTAACATATTATAGCTATATGATTTCATCCATTATCAATCCACTTTTGCATATTCTTATTAACCTTGTTGCTAATGCCACTTAATTTCAATCCAGCATCATTTTAACATTCATTAATTTTACAATATTTCTGCAAATAGTCTTTAAATTTGAGTTGGTGGAAGAAGATTGGAGGATGGGCTTTGTTTGAACACCAATGTTAAGAAGAGCCTAGCTGCTGGATCAGAACAAAACACTCATCTAGTCCATCTTCCTGCCATGGCCAAACAGATGGTTTCCAGGAAGCCCACAGGCAACACATGGAGGCGACAGTCTCCTTGTACCCTACACACACACACACACACACACACACACGCTACTGCCCATTCAGTGGCACATTGTCTCTGAAACTAGAGATTCCACTTCGGCCTCCTCCATTAATTCATTATTTGTACCATAATGAATAAGGCAGTCACAGGCCATCACCACATCCTGTGGCACTGAATTCCATAAATTATATGTTGGATGAAGAAGTATGTTCCTTTGTCTGCCTTGACTCTATTACCAATTTAACTGGGTAAGCCCAATGTCTAGTATTATGGAACAGCGGGTGGGGAGGCTGTGGCTCTGTGACAAGAGCACATGCTTTGCAAGCAGAAAGCTCCAGGTTCCATCACTGACAGGTAAGGCTGTGAATGTCCCCAATCTGAAACCCTGGGGAGTTGCTGCCAGCCAGTGTAAACAATACTGAGTTAGATAGACCAATGTTCTGTAGGCTGCTTATGATGTGACAAGTCCCAAGTTCAAATCCTAGACAAGTCCCGCTCTATATGGGGAAAGGTGGTTCTGAAAATGTGCATATTTGCATTCCAAAGGTCCCAGGTTCAGTCCCTGGTAGGGTCTCCAGGTAAGGCTGGGGAAAAATCCTGCTTGAAAGCCTGGAGAGCTGCTGGCAGTCAGTGCAGACAATACTAAGAAACCAATGGTCTAACACAATGTTAGGCAGCTTTCTGTGTTCTGTCTGCTTCTTCCTGAAACCTTGCCTTGGTACAAGAGTCTTCTAAAGTCCTTTGGCAGCCATACACACAGAATGCCTCAGATTCCATTGTGTGGCTTTGGGCACTGGGTTTCTACAGGAAAATGTTTTGGGGTTGTTGGATTTTTTTTTTTTTTTGGTTTAAATTGCCTGTCACAATTGGTCAATTCTCAGTCCTTCGTTATTGTTGCTATTTTTGATGTACCGAGTTGGGACACGGCAAAACTTCCAGAACTCGCTTCATTTCCCTTCCCATCCTCTCCAAAAGGGAAAGGGAAGAGACCCAGAGACCTGCACGGGTCACTTGGCACACAAAAAAGCAGCTTGGAAGCGCAGTGACCCTTTCAAGCTGAGAAAAAGCAGTTAGCATGAGAGCACGTTCAGCTTGGCTGAAAAGGAGGCCAAACAATACCGCGCCATTCCCTTGGCATGTGGCACAGCAGGCTCTGGGTGCTCAGCCACTGAGCTTCTAGATGCCATAGATTGGCAAAAGGGCCTTGTTTTAGCTGAGAGTGGGAGCAATTAATGGTCTGATCCTGCATCAAGCAGTTGTGATATCTGTGTGGTTATTGTGACGAATCGGACGGCAAAACAACATAGGAAGTACACACTTGAATGTGCATGTGGCGGCACTAAGGCCAATGAGATTGAAAATTGTCACTTGCAACCAATGATTCTGCACACTGTATCACCTAGCAAATTCGGCTAACAAACTGTAGGACCGGCATCATGTCCTGTCCTGGTCTGCAGCTCCATCTCCTTTTAAGCTGTACTTTTTTCCATACCTTCCTCTCTAGGTAAAAGTGAATGAATCATTATTATTTTAAGGTAAGTCAGGCCACAGTTGCTGACAGTACTGTACGTACCGTGAAGTTTACATCGGGAGCAACCAGCTGAGTCTCAAGGGATTTTATTTAAGGCGAAAGATGCAGCCACATTTGCGAAAGCCAAGCAGGTCTGGGAGTGGTCATTCTCTGGGTGGGAGACTACCTGGGCAGCATACACACTGTCTTGCATTCCATCATCGAAAAAAGGCAGGATATACAGTGGTACTTCGGGCTACATACACTTCAGGTTATCCAGAAATATTACCTTGGGTTAAGAACTTTGCTTCAGGATGAGAACTGAAATCGTGCTCTGGTGGCGCGGCAGCAGCAGGAGGCCCCATTAGCTAAAGCGGTGATTCAGGTTAAGAACAGTTTCAGGTTAAGAACAGACCTCCGGAACGAATTAAGTACTTGTCCCAAGGTGCTTAGGTTTTGAGCTTTGACAACGGCGGGGGGGGGGGGGGACAAAGTTAACAGAGGATGGATATCTGTACAGACAATTATAGCAAATATCAATGGCTGACTTCCACATAAGCATTTCTTCCTCACCAGCTTGGGTTGGCCATCCGCCAGCTCCCACCATAGCTGTCAAGTGTCCCTTATTTGAAGGGACAGTCCCTTATTCCAGCGCCATGTCCCGCTGCTGTCCCTTATTGATGGATGTCCCTTAAATGTCCCTTAAATGATGTCCCTTAAATTTCAAAGGAAGCAGCTCCTCTCCCTCCCTCCCTGCCGGCCAGGGCGGAGGGAGGCTCCAACTGTGTTGCTTGGCTGTGTTGCTCACCCAATAAGAAGTCTAAGAACGACTGGGGGTGGAGCTTGCATGCCTTGTGTGTGACTAGTTAATGCAAGCTGAGGGGGTTTTTGAATGCTGGACGCCATTTTGTTGCATGTGCTGCTGCAAACTTTGCAGTGCAAAGCCAGGCCGGGGAGCCATCTTAAGCTGAGGCTGCATAGGCCTTGTGGTGCATGTGATTCAGATTCTAGTCAGTTGAACCTCTGGTTACAAAGTTGGTTGGACAGTGTTCTCGAAGCTACCAGCATGAGTTTGACCAGATTGCAGGAGGACAGGAAGACTGGAGTGCCTGGAACAGGTGAGGCTGCAGGTCCCTTATTTTGGCTGCTGGTCCCTTATTTTCAAGGCTGCTGGTCCCTTATTTTCAAATCTGTAAGTTGACAGCTATGGCTCCCACCTTTCTGCCTTCTTGCTCACATCCAGGCCAGGATGTCACCGGCTCTCAACTTCCTCCTCCTCAGTCTCATCTGTGCTGCCATTTGTTATACAGCCTATTGTGTTGAAATGTAGCAGAGTCCTTAAGCAAACTTAAGTTGTAAAAGGGAATGGAAAGCCCTTCAGTCACTGTGTCATATACTAGACAGGGAGCAGTAAAAGGAAGCAGTTGCTGTTTTGGGCCAAATGGGCACTGAACGCTCCATGATGCTGAAATAAAAAAATTAAGGTCTTTTATATATACCGGTATATAATAGATGTTCATAAATGTACCAAGCAAACACGTACATAAATATATAAACCACATGTCTGAAGCAGCACAGGAAAACAGCCCTGAAACTATTTTGACTCCAAAACTGACCAAATGATTTTTCTGCAAGGTCAAGGAAAATGGAAAAGCCTCCCCATTGTCTCCTCCTTCACAAATCCTGTCTTAAGGGTATGTCTGTGTATGAATAGGGTGAGCCTGTGACCTGGCTCAGGAACGAAGTGTTTATCATTACAAAAGACTGGCCAGGCTCCCCAGGGTATCCAATCAAGTAAGCATTAACAGGCAACCTGCCAGACAGGAGGTAAACAATGCACTCAGATTTCTGTTGTAGACCGCCCTTTCTGTGATGTAGGTATGATGTGTCTGTGGGGTGGTTTTGCGCTACACCCCTTTCTGTGATGTAGGTATCATGTATCTGGGGGTGGTTTTGGACTCCAGGCCGGGCAATTAAAAATGTCTATATAAGGATGGGCACACCTTGGTTTGGGGTCCTCCTTCTTCTCCTGCGTGTGAAGGGGGCACCCTGTTGCAACAATTCAATAAAGATCAGGCTTACTAGCTGCTTTGCTTCTCAGTATTCTCTGGTTGGCCTCTTATTTTCTCTGACCGATGGAGAAGCTGCAAAGGACTCTATAAGGGCTCTTGTGTCCCCCATAAGGGAATAACAGCAGATCTTTGTTTATTACAATGCCAATCACTGTCTCCACCTGAACACCAACATTTAACTCCTCAGGGCTTAACCATTGCAACCACAGGCCCTTTCTCCATTTGTCCTGCAGCCTTTATAGATCTGTGATTGCTACCGGCATGTGAACCATGATGCAAAGGCATGGGAGCAGACTTCCGCAGTTGCACCAGCTGCAAAGATGGGTGCCAGGCAGACCAGCTGTGGTTCTTCGTTTCCGCGGTCAGCAAATGACACGCTGGAAGCAGCAGCTTTTATGAGTCTCCCCAGGGCCTGGGAGTCTTCATGGATTCCATTCCTTTTTCTCTCTCTCAGCCTTGCCACTGACCTTGTTGGGAGTCACATGCTCGCTTCCCTTCTGGCTGAGTCATGAATACCCTTGGGTAAAATGGGTCTAATCCAACCGCACCATCTCCTTTCTAAACTCTGTCTATAAAGTGCCTCCAGTAACTGGGATTAAAAACTTTGCACAGATATATGTTTCCATCATTCGCAATTAACTGCGCTGGCAAGGGCACCACAATTGGAATTCCAAAGCTTAGAACATCAAGAAGGTGATGGCACGAGAGACGGGCAGGTATGCAAAATGGCTGGTGTTGCACAGAGCAGGTGCAGGGAGAGGGGATTCAAACCATAAAATGCAATCTCACGTATCACCCTATCTGACATCATTGTTATGAACACAAAGACCTGCCTTATATTATTGGCTCATTTACCACAGCCTTGTCCATTCTGAGTAGTAATAGCCCTCTGAGGTCCAGGCTGAGAAAACCCTTTTCCAGCTTTGCAATCTCTTCAGCTCTAGGCTACGAAGGGGGGGAATTCCTTCATTAGACGGTTGTTATGAGATTGTTCCTCTCCCCCAACACAGTAGAAAAGGTATCCATGGAACAGTTTATTTAGAAACTGCTGGACTTCTCCTAAAGACTCCTGGGAATTGTAGTTTGTTAAGGGTGCTGGGAATTATAGCTCTGGAAGGGGTAAACCACAGCTCCCTGGATTTGTTGGGGAAAGCCATGTGCTTTAGATGTATGGTGCATATGCAGCCCTAGTCTTGCTTTGAAGATTGCAGTGGGTACCAGAGATAACCTGAGCGAGGGCATAGTACTCTTTAATCAAGTTCTGGGGCAAAGGCTCACTTCTGCGGCATGTCAGGTCATTGTCAGTATCTGAACATATGAAGAGTAGCAGCCAGTCCAGTAGCAGCATGGATGTGCTTTGCATCTCAAAGGTCTCAGGTTCACTCTTTTTGGGTGGACCTAAGAACCACTGTGTCTCCCAAGCCTCAGCTCCCAGCATTGCACAGCTAAGACAGAAACTTCTTCTTCCACAGGCCTCACCTGTCGTTTGTATAACAGGTTTCTTTCAGGGGTGGGGAATGTTATTACTGGAGCCAAATGCATCCTGAGTGATCACTTGCTTCATGACAGTGACCCAGATAACCTACTGTAATCAGTCTCATTAATCGATTAGTCCCATGATACCCCCCGGGAGCAAATGCAGATTAGCAGTAAATTGCTTTCTCCAAATCTAATTTAAATTGAAGCACGCTGCTCTCTGTAATTGGGAGTTTCTGCAGGGATTGAAGCATGAAGGAAAGCTTCCTTTTCTTAAAGAAGGGAGAGAAAGGAAGCAAAGCAGCCATCCCCCTGGGAATGGGCAGACAGGGTGGAGGGGGATCTGTGCAAGTGACTATGGCAAAGGAACTGTTTGATTTGGGTCATTTCCCAGTGTGGGGAGGAGGGAGGTTATAGCAAAGGCCAGCTTGATCACCAGGGGGAAACCGTTGTCCCGGGAATCAAAGCACAAAGGACAGTGAAACAATCTCTCGCGGAGCTGCAAAGTCAAGGTTGAGCACCTATAAATGGACAACGCTAGCTGGCACGTAGAGGGTTCAAGCCTTGAACAATGGCTTCTCTGCACACTGCCGCAACCTCCTTTTGTTCATTCACCTCCCCAACTTGGCACCTATCCATGTGCCTGTGACTCATCCCCATGGCTCGTGCTCCCTGGAGGCTGGCGCCTTGCTGGTGCAATTTGTCCCTTTTTATTTCCCTGGCTTTCCATTCTTCTGGGGGTTGGAGAGAGCCTTGGGGATTGTGGCACCTTGTTTGCCCATTGAGTGGGCCTGGTGTGAGGGCACATCCCATGGAATAAAGCAGTCATAAAACTGCCCTCAGAAAGAGGAGATGCTCCCTGAAAAGGTTTTGCAAAAGTGTGAGCCTGTAAAGGAAACGTGCTTTCTTTTTTGAGAGTGGGTGGATAAAGAAGCCATGCGTATTCCATACTATGTTCACATTAGCAATCCTAAATACCTTGAAAACGGGTGTACTGGTGGGGAGAAAACCACAACCAGCTCATGGGACGAGTCAGAGTTCTGAAGCAAGGACTGGTTTTCTCTATTCACACTGAAACTGCATTCACACAAAGGCAAACACAGCTGGCTCATCCACACTGCAGTTTAATGTGGATTTGAAGCTGCTTTTGTGTCTGTTGTTGTTGTTGTTGTTACTTGTGGCAGATACAACGATAAAATAATTTTAAAAAACAACAACTAAATATTGTTTAAATACATTTCAAAAAACATTCTCAACCAGTGATCTCCAGGTCACCAGGAACATGCCTGGGAATGTTTTAAAAATTCATCAAATTGCCTGGGAGTTTAAAAAAATTTCCCTGAAACTCAGTGATGAGACAGACACACCTCACTAAGGAGGGCATTTCACAAGGAGGGAACTGCCACTGAGAAGGCCCCGTCACAGGGAGGCTGTTGGAGGCTGAACCAGGGATTTTCTGTATGCAAAGCACATCCTCCAGTTACTCAAGGTGTGCACGCTCTCCATAGAGTTCCCCATCCTTATCACATGCATGTTTGCTCTATTCAAGGGCAGGTATCTCTGCCACGCAGGCCTCCACACCCACAAAGCCACAAAACTGCACAAGCAAAGTATCTTGACACCAAAGCAGCCAGCAAATCCTGGCCTTTAATGCAGCAGCACCTGACTTGGGACTACACTTGGACACCATAGGCTCAGGCTGCCTCCTTGTTTCTTCCAAGCACGGGCCTTGTCTATTTGTCTTCTGCATCTAGAACAGAGCATCCCACTGCTCCCCCATCGCTGCTTCCATCCTTTGACCTTTGCCTGACTCAGCCCTGCTCTGCTAGCCACAGGGCTTATGGCCCTGGCAGCTGCCTGGCCTTCAGGAATGTCTCAGCAGAATTCCATTTACAAGAGAGATTTACAAGGGGGCCTCTCCCTGCTGAGGATTCACAGAGGGCCGCAGTCTTTGGGGAAAATGGAGACCAGAGGCACACAAAAGCACCTTCCCCCTCCCAGACATCCCCACAGAGAGGGCCCCTGTTTCCTCCTTACAATAGGGTATGATGCCACTGCTGTCCTGCTCACAACGAACTCTGTTTCTTCCAACTGGGCTGCTGCCCCTCCCTTCACAAGAGACCCTCCCTATGTCCCCATGACCAATTACTATACTGCCTAACTCCATCTCTGGCATGTAGACCTGAACATCCTTTCCTTAAAGTTCTCCCGGTAGTCTCCCAGGTGGGTTGATCTGTTAGTCAAGTGCTGGGGTCAGCAAACTTTTTCAGCAGGGGGCCAGTCCACTGTCACTCAGACCCTGTGGGGGGGCTGGACTATATTTTGAAAAGAAAAAAAAATGAACGAATTCCGATGCCCCACAAATAACCCAGAGATGCATTTAAAATAAAAGGACACATTCTACTCATGTAAAAACACACTGATTCCTGGTCCATCCGCGGGCCAGATTTAGAAGGCGATTGGGCCAGATCCGGCCCCTGGGCCTTAGTTTGCCTACCCATGGCAAAGTGGTTCTTCATAGTTAGCAAAAATGTACCTTCCTGCACCATCAGCAGTCTGCAGTCGAGGTCTCCCTGCGCAAAGCCCAATATGCCATCTTTAGAAGAGGGCTCTAGAGACTTAGAATTAGATCTGCTATTCTAGGACTCGGTAACTTGGACTAGCTCACGTCAACCCTGCCTGTTGAACATAGTGTCTGTAAATGCACAACACAACTCTTTCAAAGTACTGGAAACTGGGGGGCGGGGGGAGGAAGTTGTTCAGATGTTTTAGGTTTCTCTCGGGCAGGGGGAGCACCAGGCTTCAAGCTGATTACAGTGGGAGACAGAGCGGTTCCCAGGTTGCCTCATTAATTACAGCAGTAGCATGTTTCCTGTCTTTAAGTCAAGAAGGCGGGCAAAGGGCCAGTGCAGAGGCTCATGTGTCTAGTTTGGCCAACAGGCTTCTCCCCACCACACACCCCAAAAGCTGCCATGGCGCTGGGTTGTCTCTTTCAGATGCCTCTATATCCAGACATTCCATTTTATAGGCAGGATTGCAGGGCCTCATTTTGTGTGTCAGCCACTGGGCATCTCAACGGGAGCTGATGAGCCAAAGCTGAATCTGGAGAGCTCACAAGGCGAAGGCTATGCAACGGAGACCCAGAGAAAACAACAGGAGAAGCTACAGTGCAAATCCTGTCATTTTTTGCTACCTGAAGCCCCAGCAGATGTCATAGAATCATAGAATCCTAGAGTTGGAAGAGACCACAAGGGCCATCGAGTCCAACCCCCTGCCAAGCAGGAAACACCATCAGAGCACTCCTGACATATGGTTGTCAAGCCTCTGCTTAAAGACCTCCAAAGGAGGAGACTCCACCACACTCCTTGGCAGCAAATTCCACTGTCAAACAGCTCTTACTGTCAGGAAGTTCTTCCTAATGTTTAGATGGAATCTTCTTTCTTGTAGTTTGGAACCATTGCTCCGTGTCCGCTTCTCTGGAGCAGCAGAAAACAACCTTTCTCCCTCCTCTATGTGACATCCTTTTCTATATTTGAACATGGCTATCATATCACCCCTTAACCTCCTCTTCTCCAGGCTAAACATGCCCAGCTCCCTTAGCCGTTCCTCATAAGGCATCGTTTCCAGGCCTTTGACCATTTTGGTTGCCCTCCTATGGACACGTTCCAGTTTGTCAGTGTCCTTCTAGAGAGATGGTGAGGCAGTTTAGCTGCCTTCAGAACAGAACTACTACAAGAAATTCCTTAAATGCAGAGAAAGGGAAAAGAGAGGGGGATAAGGAAGAATACATGGGATAGATAGAGAACCAAAACCAAGACAGGCACTTCTCTTTCCATTTGCCAAGCCTGAGGCTCTCTGGCTGTCAAGTGTTAGGAGGCAGCAACTGGGGAAGCAGGTTGGCACATCTCTCCAGGGCACAGACATACTCCCAGGGCACTGTAGTGGCTCAGCCCAGGACGAAGAGCTACTGAGGCTTCCTGTTCAGTCTCGGATTTGCCTTGGAAAGGGTAGTCTTGACTGCCCCCGCCCTACTGAACCTGTTCTATGTTTCTCTGGTAGTGAACTCCCTCTCAGTGGCTGCCCATGCAGCAGCTCTGCAGCTGAACAGCAGGATCTCAAGTGTCCCTTTTGCTCAAGTCCCATTTTCACTCATCTGGGCATCAAGATTTCAACTTGTTGGTGGCTGTTTTCAGGCCAACAACTTGATCCTATGTGGAATCAGGGGAAGAAATAGGCTGGTCTAGTCAACCATAATCAAAACATGTTTCCTCAGTTGTTAGTAATCTAGATTACTCATCTACAATATCAATATACCCAGTTTTACTTGACACAGAACGTGAGTAACTATTTTCCTGTTTTGAATGCTAGACGGTCTAGTTTTACCATCCAACACCAGCCTAACTATGAAGGCTCTGTGCAGTTGATAGAGTAATCTGATGTCAGCAAGTCACAGCATATCTGGAGGTCAGGAGTATTTGTCACATTCTGCTGTCACTTGCAGAATATTATGGGATGAACAATGGATCCCTGCTCACAACCCAGTGCTGCTGGAAATGCCCTTAGATTGCATCTAATATCTAAGAGGTGCAAACTTTCACAAACTGTGCTACAAGGCATTCTACACATGCTCAGAGGCGTACAGCCTTGTACATAAATCCTTCACAGTTCCACAATTGGACTCCGACACCTGGCCCCTGTTCCCTATTTGTGAGGCAAGGCAGATTGCAAAAAAAAGAGAGCCAGCTCCCATCCCATTTAATAATGCATTTCTATGTGGTTGCTAAGAGGCGCTGTGCGGCTGCCGGATGGGATCAGGAGGGTGGCTGTTTACAAGCTTGCACTATTAACATTTCAGGTTTTCCAGGGATGTGTCCTGGAATTCTAGCCTAGTCCCAAGGAGAAGCCGTCCTTGGCCCTGGCTCAAGTTAAGCCCTGTTGCAGCTCCAGGTATACATACATCTCACTCTCTGACTTGGCAGAGCCAGCATGGCAGGAAGAAGGGGTCAGATCAATTTATATTCATCTTATCCAGTCTGATCTTCCAAAAACATTGCATGAACTTCCCCCTTCTTTTTAATAGTTCTCTATACTTGCCAATCATTTACTCATGCAGCCACATTCTCTGCCCAGGATGGAGCCAGTGGCAAAATTGTTCCTTTTTGTTTTGCGGGACCTTGCCACCAGCTCCACCGCTGGCTCCCTGCCCTGCCCTTCCCTTCCCCTACCAACCCTCACCCTGTTTCTGAGGAGCAGCCACACACGCCAGAACTTGTGCCCACAAAGGAGGAGGCAGCCAGGCGCCTGGCTTGTCAGGGGGAGTGATGGGTGTTCGAGTGATGGGTGTCATCTGAGAATGCCAACCGCACTGCGGGGGAAGCAGGGACACATTTGTGTCTGTGTGAAGGAGTTCCTTCAAGGTGCTCACTAACACCTGCCTGCCAACTTTTGAAAGACTGTAACCCGCCCCCCTACTTTGCCCACCAAGTGATTTATTTCAAAAATCAAGATTATTATTTTTTTAAAAAAAATAATTATTCAGCTGTTCTAAATAAGGAGGTTAAATGTATAAACTAATTTATTCCACCCTGTTAGTAAATTCTCATCCGGGCACCTCCTGTATGGCTTGAGAGAAACTATAGCAAGACACTTTCAAGAATGCAGTTCATCTCCTCTCAAAGCCCTTCAGCTTATTTTCAAACAAAGCAGCTTGCCTGCATCTTGGCCGCTGGAAAAACTATGGTCTGTTTAATCTGGCAAACTCACACAACTGCAAGAACGGGTGCAGGTGGTTTAGAGGAGGGTATTTATGACACCAGGCTGGTGACTTTGAAGATCTAATGCTAGGGGGAAAGGTGTCAGATGGCATCACAATTAATTTGGCTTTCAGCTCAGTATCATTCAATTTGTAAAGTTGGCCTTGGACACTCTATCCTGCTCCCACAAAGCACTTGTGAAAATCAAGATAGGGTTTTATTGTGACCTGCCCTGTAATAGGGCAGGGAAGAAAGTTGCACTGCCTGGTCTGGGTCACGGCATATTGCTCTCAATTACGAATCCATTAAGATGGTGCCAGCCCTACAAAATGAAACAGAAAGGTAATAATGAAGCTCCGTCTGACCACAGCGCAAGGACAGGAGGTTCTTTCCAGCCCCAGGTGAGTCACCTTGTTGGCCGTATCAAGTTGAAGCGTATTTGCACGGAGGTGGGTGGGGAGCTTTTGACTGCATTCTTGTCCGGCCACCGCCCCGCCAATTCCAGGGAGTTCTTTGATAAGGTAGAAAGAAAGCGGAAGGAAGTTTGAGGTGGCACTGTAGGTTTCCTCATACACACCCTTCTCCTCCAGTAGGTGAGGGGATGCCTCTTCCAGTTGGCAGAAGGCCCAAGAGGTTCCAGATCTGATAAGAGGCATTGCTATAATAAAAAGGCCTCAGTGAGATTAGCTGAGGGCAGAGCAATTGTGATAGCTAGAAAGATCAAAGCAACTGGCATATGACCAACAGAATAAGCAGCTATTAGACCAGCGCCACTCCCCACCCCCAAACAGTCATGAGACAAGTGCCCAAGGTTGCCTCTTGATGACTCCCAGCACAGCTACCGATTGTCGCTAGTGTTTTGGAATAGGAAATAGGTGCTCCCCATCTTCAGCTGCTGCACCAATTATGAATGTTAATCTATCTAGAGTTATACATATTTTATACAGTTAAAATATGGCATTTGGGGTGGCGCTGTTCTTGAAGTGACGTGGGAGCTTCTTTAAGTTTGTACATTTTAAATATTTGTATACAGATGTAGACTCTGGAACACTTCCTTCCTCCCCCGCCCCTCTCTTTAAAGCAAAAAATAATAGAAGTCATTGTGATTCACCCAGAGTCACAGGTATACTGCGTGAGAGATAAATGTACACACATTATACAGGTAGATAAATAAACAGAATGGGATGTTGTGAAGCCAGGCTGAAGCTGCAGCCCACACACCCAGGGAAGCGTTAAAAGGTTCTTCTCTGTTTACCCTAATCTGCCAGAACAACTCATCCGGCACTGTTGTCCTCCAGCTGTGCTGTGGCTTTAGAGCAGGAAAACTATGTGATCTGCCTCTTTCATTAAAAGGCACAGAAACCATTCTGCACTGCGGCCCCTAGGTGTGGCCGAGTTACTCAAAGCCACTCCATCTCAACAGCTGTGCTTCATTTCAAACCATTAAACTCAGGGAATAGGAGCTACTGTCTTCTCTGGTGACCGCTTGCTGGTTTGGAAACCCATCCAGCCAAATGACACCTAATAACACCGCGAAGGCACATTCCCTGCTTCCTTGCTCTACCCAAAGGGGTAACAAAGCAGGAGGAGGAGGGGAGAAAGAGTCTTTGTCCAAATATGAGTTGGACCAGCAAGGGATGCCAACATTTGCCGCATTTTCTCCCTCCTGGATGTTGTTGGTGCAGCACACAGGAAAGCACTGGCACAAAGCTGGTGAGGGCGCAAAAACCTTGTGGTCATCTATTGTCCATGCAGCACCTCTCAGGTCAATTTGGAGCTTCTCTTGTCATGTGGGGTCTCTCTGGGGTGCTCCACCCCATTCTCCTCTTTTCTGCAGTCTTGAGATTGCGGAGGCGACAGGGGGAGGTTCCTGGCTTTCGCCTTTCTTTGTCTCAGAGAAAGGCGAAAGACAGAGCTTGTCCACACATGCAAGTTCTCTTTGGGGTCCAACAGTTTTTGCACTGTTGGGGTTGAGGGCCTTTGGGTCTTTGCGGCATTCCTGTAAACCCAGCAAAGGAGATACATATAGTTAAGGCTGGCTCAAACGAAGAGGCAAGGTTGCAAACTAGGCAACTGCTTGAGGTACTAAAATCCCAGGGGCACCTGCTTCAGCTAGGTAAATATATTGGGGGGGGGCTTTATCCACCACCACAAAACATGCTTATGTGGATTCCAAACTACATTAGAGATTGTGCCCAGTGATGGGAGCTCTGTGCTTTGTCCAGATTACCTAAATACAGAGCACAGCAGTGTGATGATAAAGGTGATTAAATAAAGCAAAAATATGTAAACACTGTGAGCAACTGAATTCATCATCATTTAATGCACAATTGTTAGGCTGCTCAAGAGGTGGTTAGAGAGCAGAATTTTAATTCACTGAGGGCAACCAAAAAGTGAAACAAAAAAACCCCACAGCTGCATCCTTCATGTGACATGTGAACAAGGGGTAACTTGAAGAGACCTGAGGGAGACAAAGGGGGCATGCTAGATCCCGTGCTAAGGATTAGGGTGGATTCACAGCCATAGACTCCTGCAAACTCTTGTATCGTTTTTTCCCTCTGCCTTGATTCTCACAGTCTTCTCTAAAAAAAACACACTACAGAAACCTGGCAGCTGTGAAACACCTCCCCAAACTCCCCAGCATTATTCACCTCTTCAGCTGAAACACACTTCTCCCAGGCTAGCAGACAGCCATAATCTACACTGAGAGCCTGTGGTCAGCAGCTATAAAAATCCATGCTGTAAATCTGCCACAGTCGGACATTGCTATCTCTAAGGTTTGTTCAGGAGATTTTGAAATAATCCTTTAGTGAGACATCAGGTTCCTGTAGGTGATGACACAGGGTTTCTATAACCAGAGTTTCAGGCTGTTCTCCAACCAGCTACAGACATGGGCCTCCCATTGTTCCCTCCCTTTGCTTTTCTGTTTTCTTCTCTTAGCAGTAATTTTTGGTCTTTCCTGATTTATGTTCCTACCTTGACAGTGGTTGGCCTTTCCCTTTCCTCTCTCAGCTCCCCCCACACACCCCATATAGTCAACATAGCTATTAAGTGGTTATAAGGAATGATGGTGAAATGGAGACTCCGTCTTAAGAAGTTGTGTTACACTGAAAACCAGTTGCAAGAGCATGAGCAAAGACTACTGTGTTCAAGCCCTGCTTGTGAGCTTCCTAGCGGGAGCTGGATCGTCATTGTGGAGAAACAGAGCAATGGGTCAGATCCAGCAGGCCTCTTCTTTTGTTTTCAATGCCAAAAAACAACAGAGGGAACTCGTCTAGGCCTGAATTGTAATTTTTTGCTTTCTACTCCCAGGACCTTCATGCTAACTGCCCCTTTTCAAAATGCCCTATAAACATACATTATAAACACTTAATGCACACCCATGTACTGCTTGTTAGGATATAGTTCCATTCCACCTTAAAAGGAACAGGCATGACTTTTGTGTGTCACATGCCTGTTTACTTCCAGCACAAGTCTGCTGGGAACTTCCGTTTGTATATTGCTTTTGCTGTTTTGCTGGAGACAAAGGGAAGCAGACATGTTTTTCCTTTGTTCCTGAACTATGCTGAATAAATTGCTGTAAATAACACTTACACATGTCTCTGTCCGCCACTTCCGTTGTGAGGATTTATTCACTCTGCTGATAAGAGCGTGCACAGCTTCTAAAGGTTTCGGAGGCTTGTGTCGCTGATTGATGCTGCTCCGGGAACAGGAGATCGCCCAGCTGCCGGCCGGTGGCTGGAGCCAGCTGGGGGCCTGCCAAATGCCCCCATCTCCCCGGCAGTATCCCAACACTACCATCGCCTAAAATGGATCATAGAAACCAATTCTGACAACCCAAAAATGCTCAAAGGGCCATGCCTGTTAACCTTAAGTTCACAGCAAGTGGCAAGGGCCCCGAGCAGAGCTCAAACACAGAGCTGCTAGCCAAGGGCTACAAGAAACACAAGTGGGAAGGAGGGTGGGTTGTTGGACTCATACCCTGCTTGACAGCTTCCTATGCACATCTAGTGAGCCACTGTGGGAACAGGATGCTGGCAGGGCTTTTTTCATGTCCTTATTACTATTTTTATTATTTATTAAATTTCTATGCCCCCTTTCATCCAGGAGCACAGGGCGGTTTACAACATAAAAACAAAATGTACAAGCTGCTGCCATTCAGTGAACTGGGTGGAGCAATGAGCTAGCTCAGTATAAGGCAGCTTCTTGGGTTCCTAATGGAAAACTGGTTAGAAACAAACAAAATGAAATTCAGCAGAGACAAATATAAACTTCTGCATTTTAGGTACACACAAAAACCCAAATACATGGGTACAGGATGAGGGAAACCTGGTTTGGCAATAGAACAGCTGGGATTGCAGCTGATCACAAGCTGAACATGAGTTAGCTGCGTAATGTGGCAGCAAAAAAAGGCTAATATGATTTTTAGACTGCATTAATAGTTTCCAAGTCACAAGAAATTACTTTGTTCTGCAGTAATCAGGTTCATCTGGAGTGCTGGGGATGGACGGGACCACACACTCAAGAAGGTTGCTAACGAATAGGAATTGGTTCAGGTAAGGGCCTGCTGGCCAGTGGCCTACCTAGTCCAGCATCCTGTCTTTACAATGACCTACCTCATACCTGTGGGAAACCTGCAAGTAGGACTGGGGTGCAACAGCAGCGTTCTCCCCACCTGTGAGTCCCAGCAACAGCCATGTAGTTCTTATGAGAAGGAGTCTGGATGACAAGGCGCCTCTCAACTGCATGATAAAGCAGCTCATTCAGGAGTGCTTTAAATAAAACCTCAGAATGATCTGGGAAGTGGGGCGTCATTGTTTGTCTCTCCCAGCTTCTAGCAACTCAAGAGGTTTCAGAACATGCTGATCTTGACATTGTTGGCCAAACTAATTTCTAGTTAATGATGAACATGGTAGGAAGGATTAGGAGGGTTTTGTGTGTTTTTTTGCAGTACAACCTAGGACAGGAAGAAGACTGTCCAACTGAAAACACAAGGAATGCAAGCAGGGCCCTTTTGGCATTATGCTAGCTGTTAATTATGTCCTGTTTTTGCCCACATTGCTATGGTTTTTAAGATTTGCAGATTCCATGGTGCACAACCCTACAATAAGCTGAGCTGGTCTGTCTTGCATCCAAGTTATTTTGTGCCCAGATCCAGAGGTTTTTCCTACAAGAAGTCTGTCTGAAGCTACAACATGGTCAGTTTGCCAATGTGTCCAGAAGAGCCATTAACTCAAGTTGACTGCAGAACAGCCATGCGTCTGCACCACTAAAGGTGCATTTTTAGGGGAAGTTAACAATCTGATGTGCATCACAGTATGAGTAGAGGCTGCTGCATGTCTGGGGATGAAATCACGGGGCTCACCAAACTGGTTGTGCTACTGAAATTCACAGATTTCATATTTCTGCAAATGGAAAAGGGGGAAAAGGAAATACATAAATCAAGTGGGTTTTCACTCCACAACGGAGAATGTGGGAAAATGCTACAGCTACTGCACTTGCTTTCTCCACCCCCAACTCTGACAGTGCTGTCACCTCTGAAAATGGGACGAGGATGCTGGTCTTGAGATCCAATTACAACATGCAGCAGGAATTGCCCTCAGGGTCTGTGGCAATCTCAAACTCATGAAAGACAAGGAGCCATGCTTGATGGGTGACTGCAGCTCATTTCAGCTAAATTATAGAAGTGAGCAGAGAAAAGCTTCCCAAGAACCTTTTCTTCCTGTGGAAAGAACCTTGGTGTTCCAGAGATCTTTCCCATCCTGCGTAATCCTGACCTGCCTTGAACCGGCTTGGCCAGGGAACAAATGCAACAGTGCAAATGTTTATTTGGCCATTACTTGGAATAGAGAGATGTAGACGTTGATAAGGCAATACAGTTTATCTGTCTTAATCGCACAACAGCACTTCCATCTATCTTGTGATGCTCTTGATGCTTGCTGTTGTTTAGTCATTTAGTCGTATCCAACTCTTCGTGACACCATGGAACAGAGCATGCCAGGCCACGTGACCCGGAAGCTGTACGCCGGCTCCCTCGGCCAATAAAGCAAAATGAGCACCGCAATCCCAGAGTCGTCTATGACTGGACCTAATGGTCAGGGGTCCCTTTACCTTTTGTTGTTGTTGTTTAGTCGTTTAGTCGTGTCCGACTCTTCGTGACCCCAAGGACCAGAGCACGCCAGGCACTCCTGTCTTCCACTGCCTCCCGCAGTTTGGTCAAACTCATGCTGGTAGCTTCGAGAACACTGTCCAACCATCTTGTCCTCCTTGTGCCCTCAATCTTTCCCAACATCAGGGACTTTTCCAGGGAGTCTTCTCTTCTCATGAAGTGGCCAAAGTACTGGAGCTTCAGCTTCAGGATTTGTCCTTCCAGTGAGCGCTCAGGGCTGATTTCCCTAAGAATGGATAGGTTTGATTTTCTTGCAGTCCATGGGACTCTCAAGAGTCTCCTCCAGCACCATAAATCAAAAACTTCAATTCTTTGGCGATCAGCCTTCTTTATGGTCCAGCTCTCACTTCTATACATCAGTACTGGGAAAACCGTAGCTTTAACTATATGGACCTTTGTCAGCAAGGTGATATCTCTGCTTTCTAAGATGCTGTCTAGGTTTGTCATTGCTTTTCTCCCAAGAAGCAGGCATCTTTTAATTTTGTGACTGCTGTTACCATCTGCAGTGATCATGGAGCCCAAGAAAGTAAAATTTCTCACTGCCTCCATTTCTTCCCCTTCTATTTGCTGGGAGGCGATGGGCCCAGTGGCCATGATCTTAGTTTTTTCATGTTGAGCTCCAGACCATATTTTGCGTTCTCCTCTTTCACCCTCATTAAAAGGTTCTTTAATTCCCCCTTACATTCAGTTCCTCCTCACTTGATGCTTACCTAGTTCCAAATCAGAGATTGTGCCACCATCCTCCCTGAGTAGCTTTGAGTGGCTCCATGGACATTCAGGACTCAAAGGAATGCAGAAACTAAAGGACAGTTTTGGCAGCGGGACAAATCAGGTTTTCCAAGGTGCTAAATGCCATACCGTTTCCATGGTGCACCACATAAACTTTGGCATTTCTTTGCTGGTCAGAGGTCTCATGTAGTGCCTCAGCTGCGCCAACTCACATCCATCCCACCTCTGTCCCCTGCTTATCCCAAAACCATGAAATTCTACAAGGATAGAATGGATGCCCCATATTTCAAATGGCACTGACTCCTTAACTGGAGAAGGCAGATGGCAACAGGTCATTGCTGCAGCAGTCCCATTCCAGAGTGTCTCTCTCATGTCTCTCTCTTTTCTCTTCTACCTGGTACATTGCTTTGTTTTGGCAAGTCTGTGCCACATGGTAGACTGGGCGTGGAAGAAGGGGAGTTTATTTTTGGATATCTGCCTGCATGTGAGAGAAAGAAATATCTTGGAAAGGCAACCAGATGTTCCCTAATTGGTTTGATAAATACAGCAGATGTTTCATCTCCTTGATTTATAGCAAGAGTGGCACTGCCAAAGTTTTGTGTTGTGTGTGGCAAGGAGGAGGCAGCCCTCAAGGCTGCAATCTGGATTTAAGCAAAGGAGCAGCCCCACCATGAAAAGGTCCAATCTATCATTTTTCTGCAGCTTTCTGGCATCTGGAGCCTACCTTGTACCAATGGAGTGCAAGTGGGAACTGTTTGCAAACTCTTTGCACAAACTTCCAAAACTGGTTCAGAGCATCTAACAGCAGATCTCAAGGGTGTGATCCCCTAATTTGTGGCTGGGTGCCATTTTGGGTAACCAGATCCCTGTACACACAGTACAGTGCCCTTGAGGCTGTAACTTAGATTCTTATCTATCCCTGTTCCTTCTCCATGTAGCTCTGATGTTTGCCGCTTATTCCCCAGAGGTGGCCACACTTTTTCTGAAGGAAGAAAAACGAGCAATCCCTGTAATCGTACAAATAAACAATTTTATACTCCACTGAGACTAGAGCTGTCCTCTGTTTCCCATGCATATCACGAATATCTCCAGACAAGAGGCCACTGGAATGAAACTTGCATGGCGTGGGTGGAGAATAAAAGAGGCAGGCCCATAATAATGTTTCTGCTGATGCGTTACAAAACATTTCATAAGCTCAATAAGGGTAATTGTTGGAGAATTGAATAATGCTGACAGAAACAAAGGTGCTGCGGTTAAACAGTGTCAGTTTACTGCATTTGGAGACATTTAGCAGACACACTCAAGACCAGCTAGTGCGGATTAGTTACTCCCTGCTACGGTAATTCCTATTAATCACCTTCTTCAGGGTAGTTTAAGGGTAGATTTTTCTCAGGGTTTATCCACACTTCCCTATTGCCCCGCTTTTTTCCAGGCAGAAGTCCACATTTTAACGCTTCGAGTCCAAGCGTGTTGGTTTTTTGCCCTGTGAGGTTGCTATTTTCCTTAAGTTTGATGAGGGCGAGGGAAGACATGAGAGAGGGTGCAATGCCCTGGAATCTAGATGGGTCTTTGGGCCATAGCAATTCAGATTTCCCTCATTCTTTCTTTTTCTTTTTAAAATAATTTTTATGGTTACAAAAGCATGTGCATTGTCTCTTTTGTTTTTCCAGGTCTTGGTGTCTTTTCTACAGATCAGTTGCATTTGATATGAGGCATTAGTGTAGTATACCCCTCTCTTTCTTGCTTTCTTTCGTTCAGCTTTCCTTCATTCACTTTCTTGTTTTCCACCTCAGCTTCTTTAACCACCTTTTCTTCCTGATTCCTGCCTCATATTCCTCTCCCTGCTTATTTCTTGAAGCTTTCCTTCATCCACTGCATGTCCCCCTGCTCACCTTCCTTTCTTTACACCTCAGCTTCTTTGCCACCCTCCTTCCTATTTCCCTCATCTTTCTGTGAGACCTTTCTTGGCATGCCTTCGTCTAGCTGTTTTCCCCCTCAGCGCTCTCTTTCCCCCTTCTTTTCTTACGCTGCTTTCCCCCCACCCAACAAACTCTCATCTCCTCAGGTTCTCCCTCTTTCCCTTCCCTTGAGCTTCGAAATGCCGCCTTCTCCTCCTTCCTCAGCTTCCCTTTCCACCTTGACTTCTTAATTCCACACGCCCACAAAATCCCTTCAGAGCCTCAGGCAGGCTTCTTGCCATCCCTTTTCTCTTGAAGACTCTTTTCGAGCCTGGCATTCCCTCACTTTCATCTTTTCCCCCCTTTCAACCGCTTTATCTCCTCTCACCCTCCTGTTTCTTAGCCCTCTCCACCTCATCTGATTTCGTTTCCCTCAGCGGTTCTTACATTTTCTCTATTTCTTTTGAACGGCTTTGCTAATTTTCCTTCAGCCGCTCTCATTTTTCCCGCCTTTCCCCCCTCCCTCTCTGCCCCTCAGCAATGGGGAGGGGCCGGCAGCAAAAATAAAAATAAAAGGGCGAGAAAGAGAGACTGCAGGTGTAGTTTGCTGCCCTCTTACCCTCCCCGGCCTTGGGCGCCCCTGGCAGAAGGAAGGTGGAAGGGGGTTGAAATATACTCGGAGTCGAGAGTGGATTTCATGCTCTTTATTCAGCTCATAGTGGTGAGGAAGAATGGAAGTTCCCCCGGAATGTCTGCTTTATATACATTATTTACATAATGGGCCCCACGTGATTGGCTAATTCTGGGATTCACCTGTAGGCCAATCAGGTTGCGGATTCACTTCCACCTGGAGCTGGATTGGGTGACTCCTGTGGACCAATCTGACTGCTGCATTCTGGACCCTATTGTTCTAGGACCAATCAGACTGCTGCATTCTGAATCCTATTGTTCTAGGACCAATCAGACTACTGCATTCTGAATCCTATTCTAGGACCAATCAGACTGCTGCCTTTTGGATCCTATTCAACTCAGTACATAACAGGGGTAAAAAGGAGGAGGGGGCTTTTCATGGGAAAAAACAGCAAACTCCGGAATATATTGCTTCAGAGGTTGCGTGTTTCCCCCCAATCTTGAGCAGCAAGATTTCAGGGCATGGACGCCATTCCTGAGGGGCTGTGGGTCCCGGGGCAACGCAAACATTTTACTGTGGGTGCCCTGTTGGGCGACCCAACATGTCCTGTTGGGAATGGAGCTTGCCATATTCCAAGAAGTGAAAATCCGGACACAAAAGAAGTTGAGCTTTTTTCGACCATTGAGCTTTTTATTTTTGCGAAATCACAAAAAAGGAGCTATTTTTTCGGAAATTCGCCAAGAATTCAACCCTTCCTGTATGGGTTTCCCAAGACATTTAAAAATTCTTCCCGGACGCCATTTTTGATGGACATATCCCGACTACATCCAGGAGATTACGAATGTATGGCAGCCCTAACTTTAAGAAATATGGTGCATTGACTCATATTTAGAACCTGGGTGCAGAACAGAATAGGAGCGTCCCAGAGAGGGCACAGAAGGGCAGGCAGACTCCTAGCTGGAGTGGAGAGGTGTGATTTCTACACTTGGGAAGACCATGATGGAGCAGAGCAGTGAGAGGTGGGGCCTGGGCAAAGTCCTGAGGGCCAGTCAGGGAGGCATGTAGGGCCACATTTGGCCCTTCGCCAGATGAGGTTCCCTACCCCTGCCCTAGTAAGTGCCTTAATCTGTTTCAAGCTGCTCAAACTCATGAAACCGATCAGTTAAGGTTCTGAAGGTGCTGAGAAGTATCTTGTGACCTCTTAATTCAGAAAGCAAAGCAAGGAGAGGTGACTCCCAGGTGTGGAATTAGGAACAGAGAGGAGACAGGACAGGTTCTTCTCAAACTGACCACTTAAATCTTGCAAGAGGACGTGCCAGGACGTGTAAGCAAATTTTATCATGCATTTCCTGATTTCTAAGTGCATCAGAATCATTTGTTAAGCATGGGCTGATGATGCCCAAGGCAAGTCAATACTCATCAGGGCAGGCTTGTTGAAATCAATGGACTTAAGTGCCTTTGGGGAAAGGGTCTCCACTCAGTGGGCAGAGAGCACCTGCTTGGCATGCAGAAGGTCTGAAGTTCAATCCTACTGCCAGTCAGGATAGTACTGCACTAGATGGACCAAGGGTCTGACTCAGTATATATATATTTTTAATTTTTAATTTATGATGTTCACTTACATACATGTCAATAGTTTTACAATCATTCCAACATTTCAAAGCTCAACTTTCTTCCTCTTCTTTATGCAGTTCCTTAAATTTTTTTTTTTACATTTCCTGCATATTTTAAATTAACTTATTATTTTATTCATCTTCTTTAAATATATACTCTTATGAAACTGCAGGTTATTACAGTAATCCTGCAATAGGTTTACAGTTTGTTTGTAAATATTCAGTAAACCATTTCCATTCTTTTATGAAAAGTTTGTTAGCTTGATTTCTTATTTTTCCGGTAAGTTTCGCCATTTCTGCATATTCCATAAGTTTTTGTATCCATTCTTCTTTCATCGGGACTTCTTCTTCTTTCCATTTTTGGGTAAATAACATTTTTGCCGCTGTAGTTACATACATGAATAAATTTCTATACTTAGATAATTCTACCCCTAAAATCCCCAAAAGGAAAGCTTCTGGGTTTTTTTTACAAATGTTATTTTAAACATCTTTTTCAGTTCATTATATATCGTTTCCCAGTAAGCTTTAACCTTACTACAAGACCACCACATATGATAAAAAAGTACCTTATTTCTCTTTGCATTTCCAACACTGATTTGATTTTGATTTATACATTTTTGCCAATTTACTCGGTGTTAGATAACATCAATGGGTCTGGCTCAGAATAAGACTGCTCTCTGTATTGCTTAGGTTATTTCCAGACAGGAACCTAATTGTGTGAATGGGATGTTGCTGACAACGGGGTGTTGCTTTGTTCTTAATTAACTGGATTTTTCCTGGAAAATGTAAATCCAAATTAAGTATGGTGGGGTGGGGAGATGGAGACTGCATTTGATGTCAATGGTGTTGTGTGGATGCTGCAAAAAAAAATTGCATTCATGAGAAGCATCCATCCCATCATAAAAACCTGTTTTAAGCAGCCTTGCTTGGATTCTTTGGGGCCTGGGTGCCCAAGAACAAAGGGCATCTTTGCAAACATGCCATACAATGATTCCGCCGCCCCCCCAAAAAAAGAATATTGGGAACTGTAGTTTGTTAAGGGTACTGCTGTTGCCATGCATGCATCCAGAAACATAAATAGTCTCAATTTTTCCAGCCCCCAGAATGGTCTTCAGCAGAGGTCTTCAGCGTTTTTCCCGACTTGGCTTTCTGTACATGGAAATTGTTATGCACTGAAGTTCTCACCCTGGGCAAGCAGGAGGATACTGTAGATAGTTTTCACTCAGGTCCACATATGCAAATAAGGAATTGAAAGTGACGTTCAGTGATTGGATAGTTACAGAAAGTTGTTACTGTTGCGTTGTAGTGGAGCTCTATATAAGCAGGCTGGCTGAACCCTTCCGTTCAGTTCAGTTCTGGCCTGTGAATAAACAAGAGCTGTTTGAAGAATCGCTGTGTCGTCCGATATGTTCACCCACAACTTAACAGAAATAGCCATCATTCTTGTTGGGCCCCTAAATTCACATGACCAAACAGCCCAAGTATCCCTCTCTTTAAACAAAGAGAGGAGGAGATGCCAGTGCCTCAGTTTCCCTCCTGGAAACCGGTTTTGGATGTTTGCTCCTGAGTTGAGAATAACGGCGGTTTTGTAAACGTGACACTCCCCACGGAAGGCCCGTGAAGAGTTTAATGGATCACCGTTCAAGGGTCCCACGTAGAGCCCTTTAAAACTGCGGCGGGGATACTATTTACAAGCCCACAGTGGGCAGCGGGGGGGAACCACAGGTCGTTTTTCATTCCTCCACCCCCCCATCCAAACCCATCTGCGTTATGCATCTTGTAAACTGTGCGGCCTGTAGCGCTCCATATTTATTGGACCATAAATAAAACCTATTCAAAATTTTATGATACTCGCTGGATTCCGCGGCCCCCGCCCCCAATTTTTATGGCCCTTTTTTGCTTCTGATGTGTGATGCAATCGCAAGTAAGAAATGGATACTCTCGCCAGCTGCACCTTAATGCCACGGGAATCACTGGAGGCGTTAGAACCAGGTGGGGAGGGGAAGACTGGGTCCTTTCCCCACACACTTTGGGGAGAGAAGGGAGGTGGGGGGGCAAAGAGTGTGTAAAAAACCAGACCCACCAAATTCTTGTTATAAGATTGCTCACTGCTCCAACCTCCTGGTTTCTGACTCAGCTATTAAACCCTTAGACTTGCCACAGAAATATGAAACGAAATCCTTGGGTTACCCTCTTAAACCAGGGTTGGGGGACACCTGCCCCCTCCTGCGAGACATTGCTGGGCCGCAGCTGCCCCAACAGCCAGCATGGCCAATGATGGCCACAGATGATGATGGTGGGAGTTATGCCGTATTTTTCGCTCTATAAGACGCACTTTTCCCCTCCTGAAAAGCAAGGGGAAATGTGTGTGCGTCTTATGGAGCAAATGCAGGCGGGAGGCTCTGCTCAGCGCTCCCTTTAAAGAGCCGCATGGAGCATGTGTGCGGCTCTTGGGGGCTTTTCCGCTCTTTAAAGGGAGTGCGGCTCTTGGGGGAGCCTTAGCCATGCGCAGCCTCTCCCAGGCAGGGGATGAAGGCTCCCCTTGCCCGGGAGAGGCTGTGCGCGGCTATCCCATAAGCCAGGACAGCTAGCGGGATCGCTGCGCTGTAATCCCGCTGGCTGTTCTGGCTTCTGGGATTCAGAATATTTTTTTTCTTGTTTTCCTCTTCCAAAAACTAGGTGTGTCTTATGGTCTGGTGTGTCTTATAGAGCGAAAAATATGGTAGCTTGCTATAACACACTGAAGGCTAGCTCAGGGATGGGAAACCCGTGGCTCTGTAGAAGTTGCAGGACTCCCAACAGCCAGCGTGGAAGGACGAAGGGAGCTGGAGTCCAGCAACATCTGGAGGGCCGCATATGTTACCCCTTCCTGCTCTTGTGCTGCCCGCATAGAATGATGGTTTCTGGGCTTTTGTAGAGAGGCAGGAGTGATGCTCAGGGGGTCGCTCAGCCTACCTGAAACGCCCCATCTTAGGCCCAGAGGATGTGAAGCAATGACCTAGAAAAGAGTGCCCTGAAGGGTGCTTTACTTCTCCATGCTCATCGGTGGCAGCCAACCTTTGCGCGCTTCTGGCTGCCCGAAAGGTTTCTAGTTCAAAGAAAGGGGCTTTTCTGGCACCTCCTCGCTGGGAAAGGACCCCTCCTTGGGTACAGCTCCTCATGTATCAAGCACTGCGACTTTAAAAGCCAATCCGCCCGCAGGCTTGCACCTCCTGCCGTGCCCAGCCCTCAAGGTATTGGCCAAGAGGTGGGGAGAGAGGCAACCTGGGAGGGGAGCTAAGCTCCCCCTCTCCCATTCAACGGAGGAGGGACATGCCCCCAGATGGAGCCCCCTGCGTGCTGACAGGTTTTGCGCACACACCTGCACACACAGCTTCCTTTGCAGCTAGGCAGGCTCTTTTCATCACCTCCACATCTGGGAAACGGTGAGGGAGATGCAGGCAAGAGGAAGCTTTTCCACAGTTCTGGCACTGCTGCTGCTGTTGCTACCTGTGGCTGTGGAAAGTGCCACCCGCAGGGTCGCCCAGCACCCCAGCAGCCCTGCCAGGATCCCTCTTGGCACCAGGTGGTGCCAGCCATCTCCTCGAGCGCCTGGCAGCAGCATTTTGCCTACGGGCTGCTTTCGGTCCAGGCCCAAAGCAAGAGGGTTTCCTTCCAAGGGTGGAGAGACCAAGGGTGCTTTGCAGCGGGGCCACCTTGGTTGTTAAAAGACCCTCCTCAGATTTGAGGATGCAGGGCTGTGGCAGCATCAGGGCCTGCACACCAAGGATAATGGGCCATTGGCAGTTTTGCCCCTTGGCAGACAGGTCTGCTGTTTCAGTTGCCTTTCTCCAAGGGCCTAGCCTCTCTCATCTGGTTGACAAAAGAGCTTCCCCTGCCCAATGGTTCTGTGGAACAGCACCCCTCCTCTCAAGACACTACAGGAGCCCCTCTCGGTCCACACTTTCCGGAAACAGCTGGAGGCATTTTTGTTCTGAATGGCTTCATCCCCAGGTGGGTAAAGGGGTCTTTGTGATGGACTATATGGAATTGGCGGAAATGACTGGCAGAATCCGAGACTGGGAGAAGAGTTGGTGGAAGAAGACTGGAAGAAATTTAAAGACTATTTGCAGAAACACTGTAAAATTAATGAATGTTAAAATGATGTTGGATTGAAAATAAGTGGCATTAGCAACAAAGTCAACAAGAGTATGCAAAATTGAATGGATAATGGATAAAAATATAGAGTTATAATACGTTAAGATAAAGAGTTAAGATAAACGAAAGAGGGTAAGGATTTGCTGATTTGACTACTTAAATGGGAATACAAAAAGGGGAGGTGTGAGGAGGCCAAGGAAATAAGATAATGAGTTAGGGTTACAAAAAATGGATTTGTTTTTATTCTTCTTTTTTCTTTTTCATGTATTTTTCTATTTTTTTTGTATTTTTTTCTTTTTATATGACCTTTTAAAATTTATGTTTTTGTAAAACTTCAATAAATATCTTTTTTTAAAAAAAAAAAGGTAAAGGGGTCTTTGCCACAAGTGCCGACTTGTTGGGGTTTCAGTCTGGTTTTAAATGTGTTCCTTGTTTTTGTTCCCCCCGTGGTTTCTAATTATCACATGGGCAATTTGCCTTGAGATGGCAAGGCGATGAAGAAATCAATAAAAACAAGAATGAATCAACCAGGGCCAGGAAAGATGGCTGGTTCCGTCAAGGGGCATCTTTGCTCCTCGGAAGTGGCACTGTGAGAAATCAGAACAACCGTTCCCTGCTTCTCTTACAGGTGTTAACAGGCGTTTTTATTACTCCTAGTTGCTGTTGCTGGCAATGCTCTGTGTGCTTGTTTTGCATCTGTATGCTAAGCCTCAGCTGGATTTTCTCTGTCCTTTTGGCATTTCATCACCTCTTGACTCCACCATCTCCAATGTTCTCCTCTTCACCCGCCCGCTTATATATTCCTGCCAGCTTTGTGCACCTGAGGAGCACCTCGTCCACAAAAGCATCTTATGTAATAAAATTGCTTCCCTTTAAAGCTTATGTTTGTTTGTCCTGGCCAAAGGCTGTGACTAATGTGTAGCAGCAGCAGCAGCTCAGTGTACAAGAATGCAGAAGTCTGAAACCTCAAGCCCAGTTATCACAGCAGAAACACAGAGATACATAAAATAAGCAAAGTTTAGAAGTCAGATTACTAATTATTCTTAATAAACCTTTTGCACAAGAACGTCTGTTACTTCCAATAGATGAACATAGCTGCTCCCCTGGAAGTATCCCCCTAACATTCCTTTTGGATTTTGTTCTTCATTGGTCAACACAGCTATTTCCTGACTCCAGCTGGCCAGACTCACATCTAATTTCTCATTCTCAGCTTTCCATAACCAACGACCAAATTAACTTTCTTTCCTCAGCCAGGCCTGCCAACGGCAGTCAGAACATAGGAAGAAAATGAACCTTTATGCCTCATGTACCGTGTTGGTCAACACTGGCTGGCAGCATCTCCCCGGGGAAGCAGAGAAGACGCTGTTGGTGACTGAAGCTGAGTCCTTGACTTGAAAAGGATGACACAATGATTCAATCGTTTTTTAATAAAGACGGACACCATATAGCGTGGCGTAACCTTGGATGCCAGTTTTGCGTTCCTATCCAGGTGATGATAACAGCAAAAATCCCCTTCATTGGTGGCTGGTGCCCTTTGGGTCTGGTTGGGAAGAACGCAGGGAGCCCTTAAGATAGGCAGACTGGGGTGGATGAGGCAGTGCCCCATTTGCCCTAATGGGCCAGCCTGCTCTGCCCCAAGTCCGAAGCCAAGTCCTCCTCCTGGTCCTTCTCACTCAGTGCTGGTCCTCCTTGCACTGCCTAAGGACGCCTCTCCAGGGGTCCAGGCAGAGCGGGGAGGCCTGCCCTGGCTGGCCAGCAGATGCCATGTAAGGCTACACATATGTCATATGGCTTTCGCCAGCTGCAGGCACAATGACAGCCTTGGCTTGTTCTAGCTCCTCCAAGATCTGGCCTGGATTTGTCCTTTGCGGAAGAGATTCCTGGAGTTAGCTGACAGCGGAGGTCTTGTGTAGCAGCTCTGAGAGCAAGGGGCTGGGAAAGGGTCTCTAGAAAACTAAGGGCTCTTTGAAGAGGAGGGTGGCAAAAGGGCACCTGCCGTGCCTTACGGAAAACGAGGCTTTTGCATGTTGCCACAAGCCTTCCTGACGCATATCGTTGGGTGGAGCCGAAAGGCAGCCGAGCTGCTTTTTAAACATTTGGTGATCTGGCCTGATGAGAAATTGTGCACGCAACTGATGGGAGCATGGTTATGCGGTGACATCACGCAGAGTGAAACAGGGTGGTGATGACATCATGAGCCAGTGGCGCAACAGCAGCCTCAAGCCGTGATGGAGATATGATTCCTTTCCAAAGAAGACCTAGAGATGTGGGTTTTGGATGTGGTTGCTCAATGCATGCTCAGAGGCACTTTTTGTCCTCATCATTGCTCCATCTTCTTCCAGGGCCTGGCCTTGGCATTGCAAAGTGTGTCAGTGGCTCCTCTGGACAGTTGGGCCCCTGTGGTTTAGACTGGCTTCCTGTCAGGCAGAAATTCAACAAGTGCAGCCTTCTTTTGTTTCCATAGCAACTCCTGCAGGATCAATCCAGGGGTGTGTTTGGGCATCTAACCAGGCATCCAGTACAGATGCCTCTGGGATGGAAGCCAGAAGATGGTGCCTTTTCCTCCTATTAGTCCCCGGCAGCCTTTCAGGGGTCCACAAAGCTGGAGGCTGTACAGTCATACCTTGGATCCTGAACGCCTTGGTGCTCAGACGTTTTGGCTCCCAAACACCGCAAACCTAGAAGTTAGTGTTCCGGTTTGCAAAAGTTCTTTGGAACCCAAATGTCCGATGGGGCTTCCAATTGGCTACAGGAGCTTCCTGCAGCCAATCAGAAGCCGCCTTTTGGTTTACGAACATTTTGGAAGTCGAACAGACTTCTGGAACGGATTCCATTCAACTTCCAAGGTACAATTGTATTCTCATAGCAAACGAGAGCTCAAGAGGAAAGGACTGTTAGATGAAACCCTGGGAGAGCCCATATATTCCAGTACTCTGGGCTGTAGTAAACTCAGTCCTGCTCACAGATGACCTACTGAAAGTAACAAGGCCTAAGCTAATGTTGTCTGTTAACTTCAATGGGACTACTCTGAGCAGGAGCAACATTGGCCAGAACCCACTGTCTCCCTCCCCCCAATCCTACGTGTTGCAGTCAGCCAGTGTCAATCCTACTCAGAGTAGATTCAATGAAATCCATAGACATGACTAACATAGGTCCATTAATTTAAATGGGTCTGCTGTGACTTGGTTGGCTACAACCCTAACTATGTTGCCTCTGGAAGGCCAAGGAGCCTTTTTGACCCACCCACCCCAGAGCTAAACAGTCCTGCAAAATTTTCTTGACGCTTTGGAGAGGGGCATCTAAAGTTCTAAACACACCATATTCTGTGTGGGTGAGCTGCACCTGTTGGAATTCAGCCTGCCCCAGCTCTGCTAAAGGAACAAGTGTGTGTGTTTGGGGAAAGCAGCCACCCTCTTTGGCCTGGCATAAAGCACTCCCTGCCCCCAGGAAGAAGCAAAAGGAAACCCCACCCACTATTCACCCTGGCCTCAAGCAAGCCCTGAGCAGAACCAGGAAGCCAGGCTGATGGGTGGCGACAGCTGCTGCTGCTTTGAGGAAGACGCTGGCCAGGCCACACCTTGCACTACTTCCCTGTGAGTAGGGTATGAATCAGGGCCAGCTCCTAGGGGAGGTAAACAAACAGGGGCTGTTCCTCTCCACTCTCTCGCCAGCTCATGGTGCCCAGTGGGCAAGGAGGTGGCTTGCCATAGAGTGCAACTCCAGCACCCACCAGCAGGGCAGGCAAGTTTCCAGGGGGCCACCAGCACTCTTGCACAAAAGGGTAGAGGTTGCGCAAAAGAAAAAGAGGGATCGGCACTGTTTGTTTGTTTTAGGAATTTATCAATGCCTCGCCCTTTAACCAAAAAGGCTTGCAAAAGTCAGCATTAAGGTGGTCCCTGCCACCTTTTTAGACTGCCCTGACAGTCTAAAAAAGGCATGACACACAAGCTCTATATGCAATTCTTACAAAGCAATTATACGGCCTGCATAGATTCTGGCTATCTCAAAGAGCAGCAGCTCAGCCGTTGTTTAGGCTGCCTTGCCCCTGATGAAGAGCACACACAGAGAGCGGATCCAGGAGCAGAGGCGATGACAGGATCCTGGGCGAGAGAGCCTTCTTCAGCCAGAGGGCCACCTTCCTTTCTGGGAAACCTTCCAGGGGGGCACATACCAGAAGTGGGCAAAAGTGGCAGAGCAATAAATCTTCTCTTTGGACAGGAGGCTACTTTCTACAGCCTGGCAAAAAAGGTCAGAGTGTTCAAGGGGACATTCCAGACTTGCAAGAGCTGGTGAGGGGTGTGGCTTGAGAACAGTCTCAAGGGTCACACTGGAACCCTGAAGTGAGGTCGTCCATCCCTGCTGAAACTGAAGGCCAGGGCTGCATCCTGGAAGATTACCATGAAGAAGAGGGATCCCTTGAGAAAAGCGTGTGTTAAGCTCCAGCATTCCTGAGTCAGGCTGGGGTGATTTGCTGGTGCAAGATCTCCCTCTGCTGGCAAGTCACTAGAACTCGTGGAAATCCAACAAAACTGAGTGTTGGAAGATTCAGAACGGATAAAAGAAAGTACTTCTTCAAGCAGAGAATAGTCAGACTATGGAACTCACTGCCACAGGAGGGCAGAGGTGGCCACTTGGATGGCATTTTAAGAGGATTAGATAAATTCAGGGGGGAGAGGGCTATCAAAGGCCACTAGCCACGATACCTATACTCTGCCACCATAGCCAGCAATGCTTCTGAAAACCACAAAAGCAGGTTACTGCAAACCACAGGAGGGGAGAGGGCTGTTGTGCTCAAATTCTGATGGAGAGTTTCCCATCATGGGCATCTTGTTGGCCACTGTGAGAATAGGGTGATGGACCGGATGGGAAAGTTTTTCTCCCTCTCTCTAACTATCTACAATATCCCCCTGCTGGCCCAGGGTGAGAACTTCAGTACATAACAAGAACACTGGAACTCATCCAAGGTTTTTTAAACAGAGCCTGATATTCCTGTGTTGCATTGTCTTGTTTGTGGGCACACGCAAACCCTGTCTTACGACCGTAGCAGTGCCCGCTGACCTGGAATGCAAAATATTAGCCTGTAAGGAAACGTATCATTAACTTGAAGCCCGCTGACCTAGGATGAAATTATATGGAGGCAAGAAATTATTAATTTGAGGGAGGGTGGGTGGGTGGGTGATCCTGGAAGGAAGAAAACCAAAAGAGGCTTGGACAACGGGGTCAGCCTCTTTTCTTTGGCCTTAGCCCCACCCCTGGCCGGCCGTCCATTGTCCTCCCGGGCAAGGGTGGGTCAAAGGCTGGCTCAAGCACGGCAAGAGTGTTGTTAGCCCAGAAATGGAAACAAGAAGAAATTCCGACGAAAGAAGAATGGCAGACGAAATTAATGGACTATGCAAAATTGGACAAAATGACAGGAAGGATTCGAAACCTGCGCGACCAGAGATTCACAGAAGATTGGAAGAAATATACGAATTATTTGAAGAGCGACTGTAATCAACAAATTACGCTAGTAGGATTACAAGAAGTTTGGTAAGGAGAAATATACGAAGTGTTACAAAGTAGAAAAAGATAAGAGATATTGGTTATGAGATTGAAATGTAATAGGGAAGATAAGAAACACATACTGAGAGATTAGATTGGAAAATTTTCAGACAGGATTGATGGAAGTCAAAAAATTGAATAAGATGTAAAAGTATGTTTAATTATTGTTGAAAATGATATGTTAAAAAACTAATAAAAAATATATACCAAAAAAAAGGCTGGCTCAAGCAGGTGTGAGGCACCTGCCCAGGTGAGCCCAGGTGCAGCAAACCCCGCCCACCTGTGGGGAAGGGAGGGCGGAAATTCTGGGGAAAGGGTGGGAGGGGAAAACCAATTGTCTTAAGCCAAACAGGCTAATTGCCCCTTGGATTCGTCCTCTAAAAAGGGTCCCATAGCGCCCTCCTAAGGAGCAGCTGGCTAGCTTTGACCCCTTTAAAGTAGGCAATAAGAAGACGTCACACAAGAAACAGGAAGCGCTGCTCTGTACTGTAACCACCGGCCATCTTGCCGCTCTAGCCGAAGCTTCTCGCTTGTCGTCCTCAGGGAGGGGCTCCCTTTTGAACAAGCCGCTTCCCGGCATCCTCCGCGCTCCACCTGCCACCATTTCAGGGCGCGCGGGGGATGCCGGGAAACGGGAGGGATGATTCAAATAGAGAGGTCGGGAGAGGCGGAGCGAAAGGCCGGTTACAGCAGGAGTCAGATGGCGGACGGGTAAGCGGCTTGACCGCCATAGAGCTTGGCAGTGCTAGAAGGGCGTTTCCTGTCTCGGGGGCGGGACGCCTGGGATCCCTAGCTTCCCTTAGAATCAGAGACAAAGTCACTGGCTGTGAGGGCAGTTGACGCCGACGCCGCCCTGGCAGGAGAACATCCGGGGCTTTGGGGGTCGAGCTCTGATTGGCTAGCTGCGTTCTGCGGGCGTGGGAAAAACCCGCAAAACATTCCGAAGTCTTATGTGTGGTTTTTTTTTGCTTTGCTTTTCTCCGCTCTGGTGTTTTATGCGCGGGGGGGGGGGAGTGCATAAATACTTTAATAAGTACTTCCATAAATAAACTGATTAATTAAAATGAAATTGTCCTGCAACCGCAGCCCGTGCGCTTCAGCCTGTAGGTTTATGCAAAAAATAAACCTTCTCACCCCTTGCTTTTTCCTGTAAGACCTATTGCAGTCGTTAAGAGTCGTCAACAGGCTCATCACAGCTATCTGCCAATCACCCATTCCCACCACCCTTCTGAGTAATACCCCTCCCCACCTTCTCACTATATAGAAGGATCTGGCAACTTCTGTTTCAGTGTATCTGAAGAAGTGTGCATGCACACGAAAGCTCATACCAAGAACTAACTTAGTTGGTCTTTAAGGTGCTACTGGAAGAAAAAAAAAATTGTTTTCAAAAAATAATAATAATTGATACCCAGGGGCAGCATTTCAACGGGCAAGTTCCCAGAATGGCTTCTGGCATACAGAATTGTGCGTGTTTATTGCACCCATAGACGGTATAAATTAAAGCGGTAACTGTAAAAACACAAACCCATATAAAAATTCTGGCTTTGGAAACAGCATGATTTTTTTTCAACTCCTGAGGAAACTTGAAGTAAAGACTGCAGCAACCCTGCCCTGGGTAAACCTCTCTGGGGAGGGAGGATGGGGAGTTACAGGCAAGTGAAGAGATTGGAGTGGGTGGGAAAGGGAGGTTTGCAGTTTGTTCCAGTGGAGAAGAGAGTTGCCGCTGGGTGTGACCAGAGGCGGGAATCAGTTTTGTAGAGCTTTATATTAAACAAGGTTGTTAGAAGCATTTGTTTGTGAACGATGGAAGCATAATCCAGAAAGAATATGTAATAAACAAAAATCTGCCCTTATTCCCTTATGGGGGACACAAGAGCCCTTATAAAGTCCTTTGTAGGTTCTCCATCGGTCGGAGAAAATAACAGAGGCCAACCAGAAAATATTGAGAAGCAAAGCAGCTTGTTAGCCTGATCTTTACTGAAACTGTTGCAACAGGTTACCTGTTAATGGTTACTTGATTGGATACCCTGGGGAACCTGGCCAGGCTTTTGTAACGACAAATACTTAGTTCCTGAGCCAGGTCACAGGCTCACCCTATTCATACACAGACATACCCTTAAGACAGGTACAGATAGGTAGCCGTGTTGGTCTGCCATAGTCAAAACAAAACAAAAAAAAAATTTTTTTTTTCCTTCCAGTAGCACCTTAAAGACCAACTAAGTTAGTTCTTGGTATGAGCTTTCGTGTGCATGCACACTTCTTCAGATATCTGAAGAAGTGTGCATGCACACGAAACCTTAAGACAGGGTTTGTGAAGGAAAAGACAATTGGGAGGCTTTTCCATTTTCCTTCGACCTTGCAGAGAAATATTTGAGGTCAATTTGGGAGGGACAAAACGGTTTCAGGACTTTTTCTGTGGGGTTTCAGACGTGGTTTATATATGCAGTTATGAACATTTATCATATATCTTTATATCATATATATATCTATATATATCTATATATATATATATATATGACTTTAATTTTTTTTGTTTCAATATTAAAAGTAATTAAAAGCAGAGTATAGGCACAAACAAATCTTAGAGAAGGAAAATGTAAATGTACTTTTGTAAAATGCAGAAGGGAAATGTGATGGAAATGTAAGAAAATAAGAATGAAAGACTGTTAAGTGGTCATTACGTATATTGGTACACACCACCCCAATCTCTGAGCTGCGTGAGATTCCAATCATCTTGGCGTTTACCCAGGGTCTGTGTTTCCTTTGGAAGTTAGGCACAGCAGAAACTGTAGTGTCTTTATGATAATATGGTTTATTCACACACACACAACCTGAGTCTACAGGGGAGAGAGGGTTCAGAGCATTCATATCTGCAGAAGATTATTTGGTCTTCTGAATCAATTAGCTCAGTCAGTAGAGCATGAGACTCTTAAGATTGTAGGTTCACACCCAACGTTGAACAAAAGATTCCTGCATTGCAGGTTGGACTAGATGACCCTCATGGTCCCTTCCAACTCCACAATTCTATGATTCTATTATTGTTAGGAGCAGCAGGCTTAGGTCTGCAAGCAGAGGAACCAGCCATGCTGCCTGTCCCTTTGTTACAGCCTGCTCCAGCCAGCCCACCAAGAGTTCTACTGGCCCTCCTTCTTCCTTGCTTTTCAAGCCTCTTGCAAAATGCCACAGTTTCCCTTGCCATCCAAGCCTGAAATCCTAAACCTAGCCTTTGCCCGTTCACCATACCGCATCCGCTATTAGGCAGTACCACCTTCTTTTGTACTACATGATGGTTCTTCCCAGGTGATTCCTGGTCAGGAAGCTGATTCAGCACTGCTATATCTACATCTGGCACCCAGGCTGACTCCAAGCATTTATTAATACCTCACATTTACTCTATAAATTATGGGTGCCTTGAACCCACAAACGCTGGCACCCAAAACTTGTAGCAATATGTAAGGATTGCAATGTGCAAGATTAAAATTAACTACAATTTAAACTACATTAGCCCACCTAAATTCTACCAACTCTCTGGCTAACATTTATAACATTTCCAAGTGTCCTGACTGTATAGCATTTTAGTTTAAGAAAGGAACAGAGCTCCAAATTCGGAGTGGAATTCTAGGAAATAGAATCAATTTCAGATGGAAAGTAGTGGAGAGCAATATGGCATGCAGGATAGAGAATACTGGAAAATCTGAATAAAATACAAGTCTAGCCTAAAATAATGATTTAAATATAATATGTAATAGTGAAGGCTGACTCTCACTGTTTTCTTTTTGGCCAAAAGTATAGAATGAGAAATGGAAAACAACCCATATTTGAAGTTGTCCACAAGCCAAAACCAAAAAAAGTTTTAGTGCCGTAAAAATGATTGGGTACCATGTGATAAGAGAGGAGGAATGTCTGTGGAAAACGCAGCACAGAAACACCTAATGCAGCACAAATTATTCCAGCAGCAAGAATGAAATCTATAAGCGAAGGTATATTTGTGGGTTCCAGAGAAGAGATAAATTACAGAATAAAAAGGTATGGGGAAGGAGGCTGCTTATGTGAAAAAGAGATGAATTTGGAATCTCAGACTTCTTCACAACACATCCCTCCCCAAGTTTTACTGCTTGTGTGGCTGGTTCGTTTCATTCCCCCTTTTGCTTGCAACTAAAACTTCTTTTTGCCTTGGTAAAAGTGTCGTTTCCTCTGTGAGCGGAGCCCTGCCTCATCTTCTCAGTCCCTGCTTCAGGGTTGAAAATTTGTTGTTTCTCTTCAGGACACTGACTGGATTTCCCTTTCTAGGTGTACAGACAGCATGCAGACAGTTGACCTCCTTGAGAAGAACTTGGTGAGTTTCCCTCCCACCTTCTTGCTGTGGATGGATGGCTCTTTGGATGGGGGGGGCGTGCAACACTTCCCTCCTCCCTCCCTCCTTCCTTCCTTCTTTCTTTGAAGCCTTTATATCCTCTTGTGTTCATTCTTTCTCTACAATGTCTTTCCTGGGAGAAAAGGTGAATGGGAAGCAACTAAGGGAAGTCGCAGTGGGGTTTTCCTCTGGGATTGCAAAATGGTGGCTTCCAGCTCTGTCCTGGAGGCCCCTTATTTTCCCCAGATATATAAGCTGGGATTCCCCACTTTGTGGCCCGGCATAGGCAGACATGGGTCCCAGAAAGGCAGCGTGCTTCTGTTGTTGCTGCTGCTGCGTTTATTTCTTCTTCAAATGCCCCAGGAGCACACCTTGTCTAACTGCTGAAATGAAGGAGTGTCTCACCTGGAGCCTTGGTACATGGGGAGCGGGGGGGGGGGGGAGATTCTGAGCTTGGACTCCATTGATTTCTTCTGTCACCCTGTGCTCCTGTAGCTCTTAGAGCTGGATCCTTAAAGGGGCACTTGGAACTGCTGGGTAGGAGGCATGATTTGAACAAGGTTGTTGACTAAGAGAATCTGCCAGGAGCAGAGATTTTTCAGGCTGCTTCATACGTCCAGGATTCATCCGCCGAAAAGAGCATCCGGGCGGAATCCCCGACAATCGACAAAAAAATGTCCGGGAAAACCTGGGCATATGGCAACCCTTGTTTGCAAATTTCCCAAAAATAGTTTTTAAAAAAACTTCTTTGAAAGATGGCAGGCGTAGGGTTGGACCCTGCCAATGGCATAGACCGGGGGGGGGGGCGCAGAAATCGCACCTCTCCACTCTGGCTAGGTGCCTGCTTGCACACTCCCCGGACTGCTCCTCGGCTGCTCTGGGAGGCCAGGCGCAACTCCTTGCCAAGGGCACAAGGGAGCCTAGATGCACCTCCCTCAGCACCTAGTGTGGCCAATGGTCAGGGATGGTAGTGATGGAAAACAACATCCTTACCCCTGACAAAAGTTCTCTTGCCACTACCTAAGCCACCCAGGCAGCCTTTCCTGATCTCTCTGTGTGAGGATGGGGGTCCTGAGTGTCTGTCCCTTCACTGCAAGGGGGGGTGCTGGCTATATCGGGGAGATGGCCTTTGTGGGCGCTGATTCCAATCCTCACGCCTATATCTGTCTTGTTCCCCAGAAAAAAATCCAGGACCACTTATCCCTTCTAGACATGCTTCAGATGAAGGTGAGAGCAGGCTTTGCTCCTTGGGGGGGGCGGTGCAGGGTGGGGGGCAACAACAGGCAAGATATGGGACCTAGTCTTTCATGAGCTGGTGGGGGAATGGGCATCTAATAGGGGACCCTTCTGAGCCTTGTGGTGCAAGTTCAGCTTTTTGAGTTTGCCTGCTGTTGAAACAAACGGGAGGCAGCTTTGGAGAGTTAGGCAGGGAGGAACGGCAGTGCACAGGTGATAGGCAGGCCCAGACTGGTGGGGATCGTGACCCTCATTGTGCTATGTGGAGGAAGGACCGCAGCTCAGCACTAGAGCACCTGCTCTGCATGCAGAAGGCCCCAGGCTCAGTCCCCACTAGCAGCATCTCCAGGGAGGGCTGGGAAAAGACTCCCCTACCTGAATTCCTGGAGAGAGCAGCTGCCGGTCAGTGTCAACCATGCTGAGCTCGCAGGACCAGGGATCTGCCTCTGTATCGGGCAGCTTAACAGAGGGCCACCACTCTGTGGCAGAGCCCTTGCTTGGCTTGCAGAAGGAGCCAGGTTCAATCCGCAGCAATGTCTCCAGGTAAGGCTGAGAGTGTCTCCTGCCTGCACCCCGGGGAGCCACTGCTGCCAGGCCGTGTGGGCAACACTGAGCTAGACAAACCGTGAGAGTAGGGCTCTGATTATTTTGTTGTTGTATATATTTCAACAACTACTCAAAGCGTGAGTAGCACTGACGTGGTAAAAGTGGACCGTTGCGGTAACTTGAAAATGATAAGGCAGAGGAAATTTTCATTCATACCAGCGACTTGGACATGTGAGATAATCCAGTACAGTGGTACCTCGGGTTAAGTACTTAATTCGTTCCGGAGGTCTATTCTTAACCTGAAACTGTTCTTAACCTGAAGCACCACTTTAGCTAATGGGGCCTCCCTCTGCTGCCGCACCGCCGGAACACGATTTCTGTTCTCACCCTGAAGCAAAGTTCTTAACCCGAGGTACTATTTCTGGGTTAGCAGAGTCTGTAACCTGAAGCATCTGTAACCCGAGGTACCACTGTACAGCCATTTTAAGAAAAATATGAAATGTGGTTTATTTTTAATGTGATCTGTCATGGAATCCCATTGGAGAAGATAACAATGGTTATCCATATGTCATTGCTGGTTGCAAAGGGGGCCCCATTCACACTTCAGGGCCGCC
The DNA here is from genome assembly GCF_964270895.1 of Podarcis filfolensis. Classification (NCBI taxonomy): domain Eukaryota; kingdom Metazoa; phylum Chordata; class Lepidosauria; order Squamata; family Lacertidae; genus Podarcis; species Podarcis filfolensis. The sequence goes on along the minus strand of NC_139611.1, from coordinate 9,583,354 downwards.
ACCGTTCCTGTCGGAGCAACATGGCTCATGGGCAGGGAAGGTTGAGACTGCAGCCCAGCTATAGCTGGCGAAGGGGCCACAGACTCCCCCTATGTGTGCTCAGAGAAGGCCAGGTTGTGAGGAGGGCAGCAGGGGCAGCAAACAGGTGACGGTCTGCTTCAGCTATGGCCCCCCATATCTTGTTGGCCCCCAACTCCCACCAGTCCCAAGAGTCAGCATGGGTGGCCAGTGGTGAGAGGTGTTAATGGGAGCTGTAGCAGCTGTGAGCCCTGTTCAAACATATTTTCTGAGTTTTCCTTTGACATCCTAGGTGACAGATGTTTGTGCGGGGTGTGAGGAGACCCGCCGGGACATGGAGGCCGAGGAGGAGAGGCTGGCAGAGCTGGAAGCCCAGTTGAAGATCCAGAATGACATGTCGGACGAGGAAGACGACGACGACGACGACGACGAGAAGGATGACGACAACGAGGAGGAGGAGGACGACGACGACGACGATGACAGCGACGATGAGAAGGAGAATGGTATACTGGAGACAGTCAGGACCAACATAGCTCAGCTGAGGGTAAAGATAGAAGCCATGTCCCAGGAGGCTACTGAGCTGGCGGCAGATTTGACCAGGTGTGCCCAGCAGAAGATGGTCTTGGCAGCAGGCCTTGAGGAGGTCCTGAAGGGCAAGCAAGGTGCCCATCAGCGGCGGGCAGAGCCCCTTCCCTGTGACCTGAAAGCAAAGCGCCTGAAAGAGGATGGAGGAGAAGGAGACCAGGAGGTCCCAGCCCCATCTCTACTGCTGCAAGAGGAGGCGGCTGCTGACCTCAGAGCAGAGGACCCTTCTGTCCAGGAAGAGGTGAGCTCTGGCGAGGGCCTGGCTTGGCTCTGACGGGGTGTTCTGTGCTTAAAGGCCAGAGGGGCATATCCTGCAGGGGTGTCTCCTTGGAGAAGGGATGTAGTTCAGTGGCAGAGCAGATGGTCCCTGCTGGCAGCATCTCCAGGTAGGGCTGGGAATGTCCCCAACCACATGAAGAGCTTGCTGGGTCAGGCCAATGAGCCGCTTAGCAGCCCAGCATCGTGGTTGAACAGTTGCCTGTGGGAAGCACAGAAGCGTTCGACTGGAGCACGTTAGCACTTTCTCCCCTCCTGTGGTTTCCAGCAACCGGCATTCAGAAGCAGGAGCCTGGCATGCCACTGCTGCCCATCAGTGTAGGCAGTATTGAGCTAGATGGGCCAGTGGTGTGGCTTGATAGAAGGCATCTTCCTGTGTTCCTCAGAGAAGGGGAAGCCTCTCTTCCAGCCCCGATTGCCACAGGAAGGATAGCTCAGTTGGTAGAGCACGAGACTCTTAATCTCATAGCCATGGGTTCAAGACCCACACTGGGCGAAATATTCCTGCAGTGCATGGCCCCTTCCAACTCTTGTGATTCTGTGATCTAAGGCAGGGATTGGGGAGACCCGTGGCCTTTTCTGGACTACAACTCCCAGCATCCCTGGCCATTCATTCAGCTGGCTGCTGCGCATTTTTAGGGTCCAGCATGATCCGGAAGGCACTGGACTTGGCTCCACATAAGGCAGCAAGAGAACGGGGGCTTCCTTGTTCCGTCACCGGGCCCAAGCTGGCAAGCAGTTTTGGCTGCGGCCACCTGTTTCGTTTCCCACGATGCCCCAGGCCAATGCTAGGTTCAGGGGCATTATGGGTAATTTTAAAAGGGCAGCTGCATCTGGCCTGCTGCTTGGAGTACTTGGGCCATAGTGATGGATGTGGGGGTGCTCAGCAGTGCCAGGAAGTCTGTATATGAAGGGGTCTGAGTGAATCTTAGGGAGGCAGAGGAGAGAATGAGCCCTATATAGAAGGTGCGGCAATGTGAAGGAGGCCCCTGACTCATCCTGCTCAACTCTGGCGCTACCTGAAGCAAAAGGGCACTGGATCTATCGACTGTTCCCGACTGGCTGCAGAAGCTGAGTCAGTTCACTGGCCGGGCTGATTCTGAAGCCATGCCTTGTTGCTCCTGCAGGTCACGAGATTTATCTGAGCAGAGACGGGGGGTCTTCCACACCTCCCTAGCAGGCTCGTATGTTCTCCTCCTTTCTCACTGGGTGTCCCAGCACTGGGTGTGAAGAAGGACACTCTGCAAGCCCTGGTCGTGGTGGTGATGGTGATGTAGTCGTTAGTGTTGCACCAGGGTCTGGGGGAACCAGGGTTCGAATCTTCACTGGGCCAGGATGATACACCCTTGGTGTGACCTTGGGCCAGTCGGTGCCTCTCTCAGCCTAACCTACCTCGAGGGCATAAATTGAGGGAGAGAACTATGCACACCACTTTGGAGGAAAAGGTGGGAGATAAATTCAGTGAGTAACTAAAATAATAAAGTTCCTGGGTTGGGGGGTTGGGGCATGAAGAAACAGTGTGGCTGAGCCCAGGAAATGGGGGTGACAGGCAGTTGTTGTGGGGTGGGGGGCATTGCGGGAGCTGCAGACCTCTTGGCCCTAAGGACTCTGGTTTTCCCCGCAGGCTGACACTGGAGCCCTCCAGACCAGCTGCTCACCCCCTACTGAACAATACCCCATCCTGGCAACAGCGGGGCTGTGTTGTCGCGCTACTGAGGAGGAGGAGCTGGACTTGAGTAGTTGACCTCAAATGAGCTTCCAAATGCTGGGGTTGGTGGGGTGAGACGAATTGTGCTTTACACACAATTGGGAGACTTGGTCTGATACCTTTGGGGCAAAAGTGTTCGTGATTTACTTGGGAAGTTGCTACAGAGAAGAGAGTGGCCAGAATCCAGGACGAAAAGGCTCCAGCAACTTTAAACTCCTCTCCATCCCTCCGCCAACATCCCCTCTCAAGAATTAACGCTGACCTATGACCTTCCCCCATTGACCAAAAGTTGTCATCATTTAAGTGTGGTGCAACTGTGGACTGGCTGCTTGTAAGTTGTTTTCCAGTGTGCTATGCACATGTTTTTTGTTTTTGTGGGGAGAAAGACCCCAGTTGGGATTCTCTGCAAGCCATTTTAACAGGAAAATAATCCTGGCGGTTCTCTCTGTGCCAGACATGCTTTCTTCCCTTCTAGTCTGTCACAGTTGATCAACGGGAGGCAACAGGGCAGATCTCCAAGCAGAGGAGGGTCTGCGCTTTCAGGATCCCAGAGACTCTCAACAATTTTAGCACAGTCCCACAGTCAGGGCATTTCTGCCTAAGAAGGATTGCAGTGCAAACAGCTGCCTGCCTTTAAAAAAAGCAAAACAAAAACTTGTGCTTTGTTTTGAAGTGCATCTTGCTCTTTTATCAACAAATGCACTGTTTGCATAGCAATTTTCCTTCTGCTGAATATTTTTCTCCCAGTTTGGAAGTGGTTTAGTGCCCGAGCTCCAGTTCCCTCCTTGAGATCCTCCTCCTCCTCTTCCTCCTAAGACTTTGTTTTTGGACAGCCTCTGGTTTTGTACAGAGTGGTCTTATTTTTAAATGTGTCCTGCTATGTATAATTATCCTGCTTAAAATGTTTTTCATTTTCATTTTATTTTGGATTTCGAATAAAGTCCTTTGAACTTGCGCTGTTGCAGACATTTTCCTCTTAAGGACTTGCCCCGTACGCAGAGCTCTAAAAAGTGGAATCGAGACGTGTAAGAGCAGCCCATCTGGTCCAACACTGTTTTCCACACTGGCCCACCAGAGGCCCCAAAGGGAAGAAGCAGCAACAACACGCTTGCCTTCACTTGCAATCCCCATCAACTGGCATCCTTCTGCATTGACCACTGGGGGAGAGAGGTACTTGGGGCCCACCCATGTCCCATTGTCTCTCTTGTACAAAGCCAAGCAGTGGAGTCAGGTGTCCTCTGCATTCATGGGCTGTCTGGGGGCAGAGGGGCTCCTGCATCCCTTTCTAAAAGGGTGGTGGCTAAAGGCTGTGTGCATGCAGAACTCCCAGGTTTAATACCCTGCTGGCAGCATCTCTGTGTAAGACTCGGAGAGATTCCCTGCCTTCAGTCCTGGAAAGCTGCTGCCAGCCAGTGTACACAATACTGAGCAAGATGGACCCAATGGACTGACTCGTGCCAGAGGTGTCTGCAAACCTGACACAAATATCTCTCTGCCGGCGCCCAACCCCCGTTTCCCAGAGTTTTCAACCTTTTTTTAAGGAGGGGGGCACTTCGGTCCAGCTCGTTTACATCGCGTGGTCCGACGTGCATTCGGCACTGCATGTAGGAGATGCCCAGATCGCAGCCCAGGTGACCTCCCGCGAAGCCTCCCTCTAAGCGCCCGGTGCCCCTTAACAGCCCCCGCCTGGGGGAGTTTGCGCCACAGGAGGGCCAGCAAGCAGATCAGGTGGCCTGCCAGCTGTGCCGTCCTTGCTAGGTGCCGGGATAGCACAGGGCGCTTCCCTGCTCCGCTCGCAGACTCTGCAGGGAGGTGCACAGGCCACGACAAGGCCAGAGAGGGGCGCCTCACCGTCACATCGCGCCCGTCAGGCAACCAGGCACCCCGGCAGGAGGGGACGTGAAGGGGCTTCACTGAGCTGGACGCAGGGCTCTCCGATGGGTGGCTGAGAGGAGAGTAGTGGGCTGCCCCAGAGCGGGGAAGGGAGTGCCTCCTGACTCTCCTTCCCAGACTCTCAGCCTGTGGCGCCCTCCAAAATCTGGTGCCCTGGTGCCCCACGCCACTAACATCTATGGGTAAGACGCCCCTGGGCAGCAGCAACCCTGCTGGGTGAGAATCCCTTGCAGATCGCTGTGCATTTGTAGCAGTGACCAGAGGAGGGATGACTGCAGGGAGCAGTGCAGAGAGAAGAAATGCCAGGGTGCATCTGTTGCAACACAACTGGGTGCCTTCGTCTGCCCCAGCTGCAACAAAACATGTCTCTCTCCTGCATCAGTCTCTCCAGTCACAGCAGGAGCTATAACTCTTCAGTGGGTTGACTTCACCCCTGAAGGTGCACTCTGTTGTTGTCTCCCGAGATAGACGGATGCCAACCGAGCCATTCACCCTCTGTGCCCTGCCCAACATGCATGCGTGCCCTGGGCGCCAGCAAACTGTGCTACGCCACTGCCCTTCACACATACACACACCAAATTGAGGGGACTGCCCCCTTGCAAAGTTGATGGAAGTTGCAATTCAAACATTTTGTGTGCAATGTTTCTTGTGATCGATTATGCGCCCCCCAATATTTAATTCAAGTTAGCACCCCTGCTGGCGAGCCACTGCTGCCAGCCCGAGTAGGCAATCCCAGGGCTCATTTCCAAGGCGCGAGAGCTCCCTCTCCTGGCAAAAGGGGTGCCAGGTGAGGCGCGATGCCTGGCCGGGAGGCTGCTAGTTTCCACACTGACTAGGGGCAGAGCTCCAGGCAGACAGGTGTCTATCCTTTGGTTCTTGCTTTGGACTGCAGTAACTTCGGGGGCAGCTGCTTGTTCACAGGTGGCGCTATTCTGGCAACTTCGTCGCCCCCCCCCCGCCCCCAAAAGCTGTCGGTAGTCGCGACGGGTGGCGGCGTGGGAACCACCTGCAGGATGCAAATCCCGGCTCATCTGCCCAGCGGAGAGCGTCCGGCTCCCGCGCACGCATTTCAATGGGTCTACTCTGAGGAGCACCCAAAGCCCTCGCGCCTGACCCCGGAGAAGGAGGGGGCTGCTGTTGCGCGGAGGCTTTTCCGGCGAGGAAAGCGCTTTCCCGCCCCCCCCATCCCCGCCTCGGGGGTCCCCGGCGCTCCTCCCCGCCTTCAAGGCGGCTTCGTCGGAGGCGCGGCGATCTCCGCCCCGAGGAGCGCGCAGCGTCGGGCTGCTGGGCTGGGCTGGGCTGAGCGGGTGGGGGCGCCGCCCCTCGACGGAGGCAGCTCCGCCGCCGCCGCCGCCTCGCTTCGGGCGCCGCCGCCGCCGGGAAAGGAGCGAAGCGGGCGAGGCGGACGCGCGGGCGGCTCCGGGTGCCTCCTCGATGCGCCCCGGCGGGGAGGGCAGCGGCGGCCGCCATGGGGTCGTGCGTGACCAGAGGTGAGCCTCTCCGCCGCCGCGCCGCCCAAGGTCAAGGGGGAGAGGGGCTCCCTTCCTCCGGAGGGGCGCCCGCCGGGGACGAATGAGCAAAGCCGCCGCCCTTGGGGACGGGGAGGGAGGGCGAGAAGGGTCTGCTCCTCTCCCTCCCCATCCCCGGGACGCCCGGGCTGGAGGGGGAGGGGGCGCGCTGGGCTCACCTAATCCGCCCCCCACCCGCTTCTTGGCCCGCGTCTGTTGCGCTTCCTTCCGCGCGGCTGCTCAGCAGCGGAGGGACCAGAATCGCGCCCGGCGGGGGGAGCCTGTTGTTATTTTCCTCACCGCCCCCCCCCTTCGCAGTCGCTGGGAAGGGAGACGCTTGGAATACCGGAGGTGAGGTAGGTCCTGGGTTCGGATTCTGCCTCCCCGTCAAGGCCCCTGGAGAGACACGGGAGGGGGGCAGCCAGTGGGCTGGAGAGCACGTGGACTGGGAGGAAACAGGACCTGAGAAGCCCTGGCCCCCTGCTGCCCCCTCCCCCCCCAACCATAGCTGTCAACTTTTCCCTTATCTTGCGAGGAATCCTATTCAGAATAAGGGAATTTCCCTTAAAAAAGGGGAAACGTTGGCAGCTATGCGCCCAACCCAGAGCAGCAGCAGCTGGGACCCCCGGGCTCCCTCCGAATCCGGAGACACGCCCCCACAGCCATTGCCAGCCCCGCTAGCCTTCCTGTTGCTGCCAGCTGAGATGGCTAAGTGGGGCCTCCACACCCAGGAGCAGTCTACCTCTGCACAGCTGCAGTTGTGGGTTTCTAGGGAGGTTGCTTGGTCTCTCCAGGGAAGGAGGAAGCTGGGCTGAATGAACCCACCATGGTCGGATCCAACAGGGCTCTTGTTTGTATTTTACACATGCTCAGTAAAGGTAAAGGGACCCCTGACCATTAGGTCCAGTCGCGAATGACTCTGGGGTTGTGGCGCTCATCTTGTTTTATTGGCTGAAGGAGCCGGCGTACAACTTCCGGGTCATGTGGCCACAGTGGCGTAGTGTGGGTTGTCAGAACCCGGGGCAAGGCAAGTAATTTGCACCCCTAACCCGTGGATTTGCGCCCCCTAACCTGTGGATTTGCGCCCCCTAACCCTAACCCCCAGATGTTGCGCCCGGTGCGGCCGGGCCCCCCTGCACCCCCCACGCTACGCCACTGTGTGGCCAGCATAACTAAGCCGCTTCTGGCGAACCAGAGCAGCGCACAGAAACGCTGTTTACCTTCCTGCCAGAGTGGTACCTATTTATCTACTTGTGCTTTGACGTGCTTTTGAACTGCTAGCTTGGCAGGAGCTGGGACCGAGCAACTGGAGCTCACTCCATCGCAGGGATTCGAACTGCCGACCTCCTGATCGGCAAGCCCTAGGGTGGGATCCAAGCTGGTACTGGGGATCAACTTAAGATGGGGACAAAGCAGATCCCTAGGAGCAAGAGGCCTCTTGGAGTGAGCAGCCGTGAGTGCCAGCTTTTGACTCACACAGAGACCTTCCCCAAGCGTGGGGGCTCTCATGGTTTCTTAAGCAAGGGAGGAAACTTGCAAAGCAGGAGGAAGACTGTAAGCTAAGGGACTGTGCTTATGACATGGGAAGAAGGCCGTGTAAACAGAGGCTTAACTCCCAGGGAAGTGGGAGATGTTCAGAGCGGCAACAGGGCTTCTCTGTGTGCGATTCTGTGATTCCATCCCCTGCCGGCAGCTGATTTCAGCTTCTCTTGTTTGCACCAGACTGTCTGTGCTGAGACTGTTGAGACAAAGGTGAGGAGAGACTGAGAACCGCAGACCCTGCGGAGAGAGGGAAGCTCAGGGAAGATTCAAATCTCCCTTCCAAGAGGCACTTTTGGCCAAGTGAGTGAGGTGGGGTCATGGCAGTGAAGGAAATAGCTGCTCTAGGCAAAGATGGGACAAAATGGAGCGAGCCCTGGCTCCTTTCTGCAGAGCAAAGGACCGAAACAGGCTCTGTTGGAAATCAGTGAGGACTAGAACCTTACATTTAGTGCAGAGGGGGCGTGATGGCGGGGATCCTCAGCTCCTCCAAGCCAAGGCGGAACGAAACAAGCCCAAAGGTCAAGCTTTGGTGTTGACTTACAGAGCCAGTCCTGGGCATATGAAGGCGTAACAAAGAAAGGTGCCTCTGAGCATGTGCAAAATGCCAACCTCCTCCCTCCCTGACCTGGAATTAGTAGGTGGTGGGTCCTGGCAGGTGTTGTGGGGCAGCCGAGCTCACCCTTCCACTCCCATCACGCCCCTTTAAAGGTGTCTAGTGGTGCCTGCTGGTTCTCGGTCGCCACTTTTGTCCTGAAAGGAGCCCCCCACTAAAAAGGGGGGGGTTGATCCACGTAGGCACCTTTCTGAATGCAAAAAGAGCATCTGCGGAACAGAGCTTTTGGGTTTGTCCTGAGTTCCCCTGGCTCCCCAGCTCCCTGCTGGAAGATGCGTCATCCAAACCCATTTGAAGTGTGTTTATTTCATTGCCTCGGATGTGAGGTGACTCGAAAATTTAAGGAACAGGAGACCTGCTGGATCCAGCCAAAGGCCTCTGAGCCCAACCTCCTGTCCTTGCGGCAGCCAACCAGAAGGAAGACGACCTGAGCATAATGCCAGCGCACTGTGATTCCTCGTATTCAGACTGCCGGATTAGATCATAGCCATAACCTTTGGCAGCTGTAATCCTCCTCTATGAATTTGTCTAATCCTCCCCCCTCAAAAAAGCCATCTAGTTTGGTGGTTATCATTGCCTCCTGCTGGGGTGAGTTCCATTGTTTAAATCTGTGCAGGACATCTTTTTTATATGTACAGTGGTACCTCGGGTTAAGTACTTAATTTGTTCTGGAGGTCCGTTCTTAACCTGAAACTGTTCTTAACCTGAAGCACCACTTTAGCGAATGGGGCCTCCTGCTGCCGCCGCGCCACTGGAGCACGATTTCGGTTCTCATCCTGAAGCAAAGTTCTTAACCTGAGGTAACCTGAAGCTTAAGTAATCTGAAGCGTATGTAACCCGAGGTACCACTGTATAATAATAATAATAATGATAATAATAATAATAATAATAATTTATTTATACCCCGCCCATCTGGCTGAGTTTCCCCAGCCACTCTGGGTGGCTCCGAATCGAGTGTTAAAAACTATACAGCATTAAATATTAAAAACTTCCCTAAACAGGGCTGCCTTCAGATGTCTTTTAAAGATGAGATAGCTGCTTATTTCCTTCACATCTGAAGGGAGGGCGTTCCGCAGGGCGGGTGCCACTACCGAGAAGGCCCTCTGCCTGGTTCCCTGTAACCTCACTTCTCGCAATGAGGGAACCACCAGAAGGCCCTCTGAATCTCCCACCATTCAGCTTCGCTGGGTGACCCCACTGGGTTCAAATGTTATGAGAGAGGGAGGGGGGAAAACATTTCTTTCTCAATACCAGGAATAATCTTATATGTTTCTATCATGATCCTGCACCCCACGGCTCTTCTTCCCCCCCTCCTAAGCTAACAAGCCCCCAAACTTCATAATCTTTCTACCTGGGAGAGTTGCTCCACTACCGTCATCATTTGGGTTGTCCTTTTCTGAAACTTTTCCTAGCTCTACAATATTCTTGGTTTGCACTCTCCCTGCTTGAAAAAAACCTCTCCTCAGTTTCGTGGAGAAGCCGGGGGGGGGTTGCAGGGGACGGGGGGGGGGAGGTCACAGCAGGACAGCCCCCTCCCCACCCAGGAGGCCTTTCTGCCTCCAGAAGCTCTGCTGATGGTTTCTTTCTGCTCCTTCTTCCAGATTTCCTCACAAGCGCCCACAAGGACCAGCCTGTTGTCACCCCTCAGCTGGAAAGCCCCCCTGTTGCCCCACAAGAGAGCCATGGCCTTTCCAATGCCCCAGAGAAGGAGGGCAGCGAGGTAACTGCTTTTGGCATGACCCATCTCCCTCCCTTGGGAATGGTGGTGGACCTGTGGAGCTCCTAGATTTCTGGTCTCCTGTGCCTGCACTGACTGGCAGCAGTGGCTCTCCGGGGTCTCAGATGGCAGACGTTCCCAAGGACAGAACCCAGGCACCTTCTGCATGCCAAGCAGGTGCTCTTCCGTTAGCTCTTCCTTTGAGACATAAGAAATGTCCTTATCCTGAGTCAGACCGTGGGATCCCATCTAGCTCAATACTGTCCACACTGACGGGCAGCGGCTTCTCTGTGGTTTCAGGCACAGGCAGTTTTCCCCCAGGAGATGCTGCCTGGGATTGAACCCGGGACCTTCTGCATGCCAAGCAGGCGCTCTACCTCTGAGCTATGGCCATTCCTGGTGCCAGAGACCCCGAAAGAGCCACTGCAAAACAGAGCAGGAAGCAGTGGGCTAGGTGGGCAGATAACTTTCTCTCTTGCCTAAGGTGGCTTCTCCACCCAAAAGCAGGTGATGCACCTGTCAGAATGAAACCCCCCCTCTTTTCCCAGTCCTGCTCTTTCACTCCCCCCACTCCATCTGTTTTCTCTTCTTGCAGAAATGCTTCAAGCCCTCTGGCGGGCTCCTCTCCAGTGGAGACACCGGCTCCCCCAGCACCTACCACGTGACGGCCCTGGCCACCTCTTCCCTGGGGGGTAGGTACACCTGCTCTCCCCCTCGCACCCTTGACTTCCAGAACTGCACCATGTGTCCTGCTTCTTCCAGGCTCTGGCCCTCTCTCTGTTTCCAAATGTGCTCTTCAGAACATCTCTGGAAAACCAATAATAATAATAATAATTTATTACTTATACCCCAGCCACTCTGGGCGGCCCCAACAAAATATGAAAATACAGTAATCCATCAAACATTAAAAGCTTCCCTAAACAGGGCTGCCTTCAGATGTCTTCTAAAAGTCTGGTAGTTGTTGTTCTCTTTGACATCTGGTGGGAGGGCATTCCACAGGGCGGGTGCCACCACCGAGAAGGCCCTCTGCCTGGTTCCCTGTAACTTGGCTTCTCGCAGTGAGGGAACCACCAGAAGGCCCTCGGCGCTGGACCTCAGTGTCCGGGCTGAACGATGGGGGTGGAGACGCTCCTTCTGGACCGAGGCCATTTAGGCCTTTAAAGGTCAGCACCAACACTTTGAATTGTGCTCGGAAACGTACTGGGAGCCAACCCATAAGCAGGGCAAGACTTTAGCAAAACAATTCCACACGCATCCTTTCCCTGTGTCCCTAGCTCTGCTACTTTGGAACAAGGCATTTTCATTTAGCTGTCATGGCCAACGGCTGTTCCTGAACCAATTCTCCAGGAATAGCATTGTCTCCTCTTTTATTTTATTTTTTTTTAAGCAATCTTAAGTTTCCCATCGTTGCATTTCCATGCCCAGGAGTGCTTCACCTGTTGGATTTTTGGCTGCTGGCAAACCGTTCATAGGGGCCTGCTAGAAGCAGAGAGAGAAAATACCCACTTAAAGAGGTGTGTGTGGTTTGTGTTGAGAAAATGGTCCCGAGAGAAGCGAAGGAAGACATGAGGAAACAGTTCCTGCTATGCTGGATCACAATATAATTGGCTCATTGTGAAAGAGCTGGATGTCAACACTCCTGCCTTCTCGGGCCTGGGAAAGCACCAGCCCACAAAATAGAATAAAGGTAAAGGGACCCCTGACCATTAGGTCCAGTCGTGGACGACTCTGGGGTTGCGGCGCTCATCTTGCTTTATTGGCCGAGGGAGCCGGCGTACAGTTTCCGGGTTATGTGGCCAGCATGACTAAGCCGCTTCTGGCGAACCAGAGCAGCGCACGGAAATGCCGTTTACCTTCCCACTGGAGCGGTACCTATTTATCTACTTGCACTTTGACGTGCTTTCGAACTGCTAGGTTGGCAGGAGCAGGGACGGAGCAACGGGAGCTCACCCCATTGCAGTGATTCGAACCGCCGACCTTCTGATTGGCAAGTCCTAGGCTCTGTGGTTTAACCCACAGCACCACCCGCATCCCCACAAAATAGAATACTACAACGCAAAAGGAGCAAAAACCGACCTGAATGTTCTGCCTTTAAATGGTGCAGATTCTGAAACGTGTCGGGCATAGCCTGTAAATCCTGTCGTATAGCAGGCAGTTGTGTGAATCCATTTGGGAGTCCTGGGTATTACTTGCTTCCAGGGGCCCTTGTTGGGACTTTGGCATCTGGATCACAAAGTCACCCAGCACCCTTTCCAAGGCGTCCCTACAGGGGCCTGGACCACTGTCCCTTTTCTGCCTGCCACCACGGCAATCCCAGATTTGCAGACCCTGCGTCCTCTTGGCTCGTCCTCTCGCAGTGCAGCAGGGGGAGCAATGTGACCGAGTCCCTTTTGGTGCTGTTCTGAGTTCTGCTCCGTTTATTTCTGGCGGGTGCCAGCTTGACGAGGCAGGTGGGTTGCTAACCACAGAAAGGCTGAAATCTACTGTTCTCCCTTGCAAGCAAAGATGTGTCGGGCCGAAGGAGACGCAGAACGCAGTCATTTTCATCCAATACGTTTACTGCACTAGCCAAAGGCGATTCCTTGCAAGGTAGCAACCTACAAATATATGGTGGTTTTTATGATGTGTTTTTGTCTTGCGTTTTTATATTGTGAACCACCCTGAGATGTACGGTGTGCAAAATAAATAAATGTATAGAACATACATTCATCATATAAACCAGGCATTAGTAATATGAGGAAAGCAAAATCGGAATTACTGGCAGGGAGCTCAGCTTCCGATTTAACCTTCCAATCTACAAAACAGTATTATTGTACGGGGCATTTGTTCCCATGGAAACCTTCCTGCAAGGCTCTCAGTGGGGCTGGCATAGATTCCGTCCCTCTGTTCCCAAGTGTGCTTATTGTGCCTCCTCCATCTTTGCTGCTCCCCCCCACCTCAGGCCTCGTTCAGAGCATCAAAGACCACGTCACCAAGCCCACAGCCATGGCCCGTGGCCGCGTGGCCCACCTCATCGAGTGGAAGGGCTGGAGCGCTCCGAGGACGGGCTGGGAGCAGGCCCTGACGGAGGAGGAGATCTACGCCAACCTCACCGATGAGCTGAAGGAGGCCTGGTTTGCAGCAGGTCAGCAGTGGGGCTTGGGGCCTTGCAATCCCATAAAAGAGGCACCAGCTTAAGAACCATGTTCAAGTGATGCTGTCTGGGCGCTGGTGTCCTTGGGGCGCTGAGATGTCCTGCACCTCTCCTCATGAAGGCTGCTTGCGTACACTTCAGAGGAGGAACTGTAGCATGTCAAGGGGTGCTGGGAACTGTAGCTGTCTGTGAGGGATCTCCTCCCAGCTCTCAGCTCCCAGAATTCTTTGGGGGAAAGCCATGGCTGTTAAAAGTGGTGTTAAGAGCTCTTTAAATGCATGGCACAAATGTCACCTTTTTCAAGCATCCCGGAAGAGGAAATGGCCGTAAATTTTGGCCGAGTCTCCCTGCTATAATCCAGGCAGGAACCGGGTGACGTAGTCCCAGCTGCAAACCAGCCCTCAGCTTTGTTCCCAAGAAAGCCGGGACGTTCTAGATCAGGAGGGGCTCCCTTTTGGGGGGTGGGGAAGGTGTGAGGTTTATTTAGGCTAAGCCTGGCTTGCAGCTTCATTCTCCCAAGACCTGCGAGGGTCCAGGGAGGGGTGGCATGGGCCGGCTGCTTCCCTGACATCTTCTGCCCTCCGCCTTCCCCTGCCCAGGTGTGGCTGAGCAGTTTGCCATCGCCGAAGCCACGCTGAGCGCCTGGTCCTCCCTGGACGAAGAGGAGCTGAATTATGGGGGGCATTCGCAGGAAGGCCCCCAGCTCCAAGGTAACTTCCAACCCACCTCTGGTTCTCCCCATTTTTTTATGTTGTTTTTTGGGGGGGTTGCAGCCCAACATAGTAGACCCAGTGAAATTAATGATGCTAAGTTAGTTACGTCTGTCAGCTTCAATGAGCATTGGGTCTCTCCATCCTTGGAGGCTTTTGTGAAGCAGTTGCTTCCAGTTATCATTTGAGGATGCTATTGGGCCAGGTAGCCCTTGCTTCGCCCTGCCCCCCCCCCAATGCTCTTGAGCTTCCCCTCCCACCATCCCTCACCATTGGCCCTGCTAGCCGAGGCTGAGGAGAGTTGCACTCACAACATCATTTGTTGGGGGGGGGCACAGATTCCCCATCCCTGATATGCAAGAATCTGCCTTACATTGAATCAGGCCACTGGTCCATCTAGATCAGTGTTGTGTACTCTGACTGGCAGCAATGGGTTCAAACCCTACCTAGAAATGCTGCCGGCGGGGATTGAACCAGGGGCCTTCCGCAGGCAAAGTAGGGGCTCCCTACCCCTGAGCCACAGCCCCCTTCCCCAAATTTAATTAATAATAATATTAATTTCTCCTCCTTCCAGACCTGAGAGGCCTCTATCTGCCGCCAGGGACCTTTCTCCTCACCCCGCAGGGCACAGGGAGCCCCTCCAACTTGGACAGCAGCCTCCCAGCCTTCTCCCTCTCCAGCTGCAAGTCCCCCCTCCCCACCGGCTGGAGCACCCCGATGGACAGCCTGGCGAAGGCCTTGCCCCAGGAAGCGGGGCAGGAGAGCCCCGTGGGGTCCCTGTGGCTCCAGCGCAGTAGCACCTCCCTCCGATACGTTGACAGCAGCTCCCTCTCGGAGGATGAGGTGTTCTATAACTAGAGGACTCTGGAGGGAGGGCAGAGGCTGGGCTGGGGGGGCTTGTGTCAAGGGTTCCACCATCACATCCGGCGGGCGTTCCTGAGCGTTTGAGGAGGTTCTTCAACTTGTGGCACCCTTGGGTGACGTCTGCTTGCTCGAGCAAGCCGTGAAGGAGGTCATGACAGTTGAATCGCTTCAATCATACGTTCCTCCTATGGGTGCACCCCGCCCCCCAAAAAACTGTTGTTGCTTTTTTGGTGGGTATAATCTCACTGCTAGGTAAAAGGTAAAGGGACCCCTGACCATTAGGTCCAGTCGTGGCCGACTCTGGGGTTGCGGCGCTCATCTCGCTTTACTGGCCGAGGGAGCCGGCATACAGCTTCCGGGTCATGTGGCCAGCATGACTAAGCCGCTTCTGGCGAAGCAGAGCAGCGCACGGAAACACCGTTTACCTTCCCGCCAGAGCGGTACCTATTTATCTACTTGCACTTTGACATGCTTTCGGACTGCTAGGTTGGCAGGAGCTGGGACCGAGCAGTGGGAGCTCACCCCGTCACGGGGATTCGAGCAGCCGACCTACTGATCGGCAAGTCTTAGGCTCTGTGGTTTAACCCACAGCACCACCCGCGTCCCAATCTCACTGCTACAGCCCTTTTATTTAAACTGAACTTCCGGGGCCGCTCTGTTTACTAGCCCCAGGGTGCCTGGGTTTGGTAGGGGCAGCCAAGAAGGCCTCTCGAGGCGTTTCAGGCCATGTGCCCCACTCCCATCTTCCCACGCCTGCGAGAACCGCCAAATGGCCACCTTCCGTCTGCTTGTTTGGTTTGCAGAACGAGATTGGGGCAAACTCCTCACTCTTTTCCTCAAGGGGAGTCTGCTTGGCCGGCTGTGGGGAGATACCTGCTTTGAGGGACCTCATTGCTCCTCCACCCTGCCCCACACACCCCAGCTGACTGTGTATATTTGTAAATAATAAAAGAGATATTGCACAGAAATTGCCTCCCTGTAACCAGAGTGTACTAACTGCTGGAAAGAAGCTCAGAGCCCTGTTGCAACAAGGGACAAGCTGGAACATGGGCAGAGGAAGGTGACGGAGATGACAAAGGGCAAGCCATATGAGGAACAGTTGAAGGAGCTGGTTATGCTTGGCCTGGAAAAGAGGAGATTGAAAGGAGATACGAGAGCCATCTTCAGATATCTGAAGGGCTGTCACATGGAAGATGGAACAAGCTTGACTTTTCCTGCTCTGGAAGGTAGGACTCCTACCAATGGCTTCAAAAAAGGAGATTCCAACGACACATCAAGAAGAATTTTCTGACTGTAAGAGCTGTTTCGACAGTGGAATAGGCTCCCTTAGGAGGTTATAGACTCTCCTTCCTTTGAGGTTTTTAAGCAGAGGTGAATAGCCATCTGTCATGGATGCTTTAGCTGAGATTTCTGCATCATTGGGGGGGGGGGTTGGACTAGATGGCCCTCGGGGGTCCCTTTCAACTCTACAATTCTATGAGGGAAGCAGGGACCAATTTATATGTGATTCTTTTGCACTTTAAGCTGCTCTTGCAGGAAATCGGCTCTGGGCAGTCTTTGATTGCAAAGGAAATGTCACCATACAGCTCCCTCTTCCCCTTGCCCAGAGGTGGCGCTCCTAGGAGCAGGAGGTGGTTTTTAAAAAATACAACACCCCCCCATATCACATTATTCTGTACCACCCTGAAAACCACCCCCCACCCCAGAAATTCAGGTGGTGAATTTGAGGGGTCCATTTCAGCTCAGCCCAAATATTAGCACAGACCTTCCATCATATTGTAAAAATAATAATAATAATAATAGGGTTTTATATTTTTCAGTGGTTTAAAGGTTTCAGTTGTTAAAAGTTTCAAGACGTGCCAAGAGCTTACGCTCCCATCCTGGACCTCCCCACCCATCCTCATTTGCCACCGACGGTGTGAAAATACATCTTTAATTTGCTCTTGACACCAGGTAACATTCAACAGGAATCTCCTTCCATCGTGGTTTCGAATCCCCGCCTGGTCCTCTGTGGTCTTAATGCCTCTTCTCATTTTGCTGCTTTGGGATTTGCCAGGTCTTCGATGGCTTTCCTCACCTGAAGGAAAAAGAAGGAAGGAAGCTGAAAGCTGGATGGGAAGTGGGGTGGATGTTTTCACACTGCAATCAGCCTGGAAGGGGTTTAACTGCCCTAGTTTCCTGCAACCCCTGATGAGGAACTGGGAACTCCTTCCTCAAGAAACACTTATTCCTCCTACGTTTCTCCGAAGCACTCTGGGTGTGCTGGGTGTGCTGTAAGCTGTTCTCCCACCAACAACCCTTCGAGGTAGGTCAGGCTGAGAGCACGACTGGCCCAGAGTCATGTTTTGCGGCTGAGGGCAGGAGGGGATTCGAATGCAGGTCTCCCCGTTCTGCAGCTCTCTGAGTTTAGGATCCAGCCCCATCCTCTCCCAATCTGCCCCGCTTTAAGAGTGCCAGCCAGCTACCTCGTTCCTGGAGACAACGCCAACCACCTTCCCCAGTTGCGTGACAAAGGCTCTCTGAAGGTTCAGAAGCTCAAAAAGGTTGTGCACCTGTGGGGAGAAAAATGGGGAGGAGAGAGATGGGGGAAGGTCAGGATGGTGGTGTGGGGTAAAGGTAAAGGGTAAAGGGACCCCTGACCATTAGGTCCAGTCATGGACGACTCTGGGGTTGCGGCGCTCATCTCGCTTTATTGGCCGAGGGAGCCGGCATACAGCTTCCGGGTCATGTGGCCAGCATGACTAAGCCGCTTCTGGCGAACCAGAACAGTGCACAGAAATGCCGTTTACCTTCCCGCTGGAGCGGTACCTAGTTATCTACTTGTACTGGTGTGCTTTCGAACTGCTAGGTTGGCAGGAGCAGGGACCGAGCAACGGGAGCACACCCTGTCATGGGGATTTGAAACGCCAACCTTCTGATCGGCAAGCCCAAGAGGCTCTGTGGTTTAACCCACAGCGCCACCCGTGTCCCAGGATGTGGGGTAGCCTCTGCCTATAGCTCCTTTAACAAGGCTCCTTGCATCTTGAAAGGCCAGCCCATTTCCCTGGTGACAGCAACATCTTGTGAGAACTGCATGCACACACAGAGAATGCCCTTTTCCTTCATTTTCACAGAACGGGGTGTGTGCACAGAGGTAGGATCCTGTTCCACCCTCTCAGGAACCCTGTGAGGTAGGGTGGAGGAAGGGCCCGACGGCCAAGAATTCACAGCTGTGTGTTTTTTCCTTTTGCAAGAAGCAGCCCCACAAAGGCTGTGGCAGGAGAACAAGCGTTGGGAGGCAGGCAGAAAATGCTTCGCCTTTCCCCTCGCCAAAGGATCTTCCTCTCTGTAATAAAAATCAAAATCCCCTACTTCCACACATACACCCTCAACCCTGGCCTCTCCCCAAAGACCTATCCAGGCCTTTCGCCCTGTTTCCCAGGGTGGGAAATGTGCCCCCATGGTGCAGAACGCAAAGACAGCAACAACAGCCCTCCCTGCCATTATTCTCCAGCAGGTGGCATTTGGAGGTAGACTCCTCCTGGGTATGGAGGCTCCATTTCACTGTAAACAAATAAAGGGGTGTGCCAGAGCCAAGAGCACTTCCTGCCATTCTTCACCTGATAACCCTCGCCTGTCTGCCGGCCATTTACCTGGTGTAGGGACATCCATGGGGAAAGCTGCAGGGTCACAGGGCTGATGGTGCAGGATCCTTCCAAGGTCTGGGCAGATGAAGGCTGCAGGAGAGAGTGGGGGGAAATAAAATCTTGCAGGGTGTGGCAATTGGGTGGTGTGGGGCCCATGCAATTCTGGCTAAGCTGCATTGCAGAGAGGGTGCTGCCCCCCTCCCCCCCCACACACAGCAGAAGGCAGCTCCCATCTCAGCCTCGGGGGGCTTGTGACCCACCTCCTCCCCCTGTGCCTTGTGGGGCAAGCTGGCATCATCCTGGGTCTGGAGGAACTTGATCAGCTCGGATCTCTGGATCATCCCCAGCAACATGGCTGTCTCTGCGGGCGAAAGAAAAGGCCTTAAAAGGGCTCGACTGCAGGATCAGGCCAAAGAGGGTCTGTTGAGCCCAGCACCCCAGGAAGAACATGAGATGGGCTGGATTAGGCCCGCCTTAGTCTAGCTTCCTTCCACTTAACAGTGGTCACCCAGCTGTGCCTGATTGCAGGCCCACCCGCAGGACCCCACTAGGGATGCCCACTGGTCCTGCAGCATCCAGCATCCAGCCTCCCATAGTGGAATCCTAGAACTGTAGAGATGTAAGGGGCTCCCAAGGGTCATCTAGTCCAACCCCCTGCAACACAAGAGGTAGAAGAGAGCTAGGTCCCCTCCATCGAGGCCTATGCTGAAACAAGGGGGCAGCTCCTGCTGTAGATCTCTTCATGGACTGTGTCAGAGGTGTCTGGGTACGTACCCTGGCGCCTCCTGAGCATGGGCAAAGAGCAAGTCCCAGCTGCTTCTCAATTCCTGCTGTTTCTCCCCTTCTGTCTCATTTCCATGCTATGGTTTCCCCCAAAAAGTGAGTGAGACTGACACTGGCCAGATAGGCAGAAGCCTCAGGTGGGCCGCCTTGGCCAGACAGGGGCCTCAGCACCCCCACAAAGCGGGAAGTGAAATAAAGCCCCAGGCCCGATGCCCATTGGGGTTTGGGAAATGGCGGGAGGGGAGAACCAGGGCTTCCTCCCCCCTCAGAAAACCCATTAAGTCCCAGTACAGTGGTACCTCTGGTTGCGAACGGGATCTGCTCCGGAGGCCCATTCGCAACATGAAAAGAGCGCAACCCACAGTGGAGCGTCAGTGCACGCGCGGGTTGCGATTTGCCGCTTCTGCGCATGCGTGCGACGTCATTTTGCGCATCTACGCATGTGCGAGCGGCGAAACCCGGAAGTAACCCTTTCCGGTACTTCCGGGTCGCCACGGGACGTATCCTGAAAGAACGTAACATGAAGTGGACGTAACATGGAGTATGGCTGTACCAGCATTGTCCACCACCGGGTACTCGGAGTCGTCTGTCGAGGTGACCGTGCTGAGAATTTCCTGGAAGGTGGCATCCCTGGGCAGGTAGACGAATTTGGTGTTCATGAACTCCTCTGTGGTGACCTTGTAGGAGCTGCAGGCAGGAGAAAGTGGCGTCAGAATGACCCCAGTGAGAGCCCGGTAATGGCAGAGCAAAGATTCCCAGAGGGTCTGCAGGCTGTTAAAAGGCCTGTGAATTGACAGCATGCACACAGCCCCCCAGTAAATGTGTGCCCTGCCCTGGAATATAGGGACATAGGAAGCTGCCTTCTACGGAGTCAGTCCATCTAGCTTTGTAGTGTCCACACTGGTCGGCAGCAATGGCTTTGCGGATTCTAACCCGACCTGGCGATACCAGCAGGGATTGAACCCGTGTCATGGACTGGTTGGTGCAGAAGATCAGTGGGAGGAACCAGCTGAGAAACCCCCAAGGGTCAAAGGCTCAGAGCCTGGAGATTGGTGGTGGGGCGATGATGAGTGAGAAGACAGGGAGGAGGAGGTGTCGGAAGCTGAGGGTTTAGTGAGCTGGGAGAGTCTGTGGCAGAGAGAAGTCGTGAATCAGAGGCAGAAGCTGAAGCAGAAGCATGGGGCGAGGGAGGCCAAGAGGCAGAGATGAGTTGGGCTGGTGAAGAGTCACCGGTGTCTCCCTTGGGCTGTGGCAAGCTCCTAACTCTCCCCTAGTCTCCCAGAACCAGAAGAGGCATAAAAGGGGCAGAGGAGATGTTGGTCTCATGCAGGCGTAGTCTCCGATTCCTCGGAAGGAGCCCTGGAAGAGGAGCAGACCTAGATGGTTGTGGGGAGGTAGGGACTTTTAGTCTCGGCAACTGATTTCGTGGAGTAAGACCTACAGCATGGGTAGGCAAACTAAGGCCCGAGGCCCAGATCTGGCCCAATCGCTTTCTAAATCCGGCCCGCGGACAGTCCAGGAATCAGCCTGTTTACACATGAGTAGAATGTGTGCTTTTATTTGAAATGCATCTCTGGGTTATTTGTGGGACATAGGAATTGGTTCATTTTTCCCTTCAAAATATAGTCCGCCCCCCCCCCCACAAGGTCTGAGGGACAGTAGACTGGCCCCCTGCTGAAAAAGTTTGCTGACCCCTGATCTACAGGGAACGAGCTGCTGTGCGAAACAGGCCTGACCCTCAGCCAAATCCGTAAAGCGTTCACTCCCAACTATTGAAATGTGTGATTTACCAGCCAACTCACTTCGCGACAACCTTGCACCTTCCGCTCGCAAACCAGACTCTTTGCCCCTGAGCTACGGCCCTTCCCGATACGCAAAGCGGCATAAGGCAAGAGAGACTCTGAGCGTGGGCAGAGTGTCCTTTCCCTCATCAGCAAGCAGCATGTCTGAGAAGGCTCTTGGGATGCCCCTCAATGGGAGTGGGAGGGCGAGAAACAGTGTCCCCACCTGCTCCCCGCACCCTGCGACGTGGGAGGGGGTTTCACCTCACCCAATGTGCCTGCTCCGGATGCGCGGCAGGTAGGGCAGCTTCTTGACAATGATGGTGCCGTCGTAGAAGGAGGGCTGGAACTTCTGGGCGATGGCGTTGGCGATGAGCACGGCTAGGATGACAGGCAAGATGTGGGCAATCTGCCCCGTCATCTCGAAGGCCAGCAGGGCCGTGGAGAGGGTGTGGGTGACCGAGCCAGAGAAGGCTGCTGCCCCTGGAGGGAGGAAAACAGAATCTAGAGCAAGGGTTGTCCCTGAAGGCGGGGTCCTGAGGCAGGCCGGCGACTCACCCTGGGCGTGGGTCCCTTGTTAGCCGCCCCAATTCCTATTCCAAGTCCCAGAGTTGAGCTGGCTGGGGTCTGCATCTTGCTTGAAGAGGATGGCATTCCGCACCAGAGCAGAGGAGCTCAGTGGTGGGGAGGACAAGTCATGAATCGAACACAGCTCTGTCCTCCAGCCCTGCCTAATGGCAGAGCTGGCCCTCCTCTGTGCTGGTATCGCACCGGGATTAACGGTTGTGGCCTCCCCCTGCAACACGCCCCCCCCCCCAGTGTGTCTGAGCTGCGCGGGACTCCAGGGATTCCAGGTTCGGTTTCCTCTGAATAAAGGTCAGCGGAGACTGTGGCGTCTTCAAGATACAGTCATACCTCGGGTCGAAGTTGCTTCAGGTTGAGCGCTTGCTCCGGGTTTCGCTGCTCACGCATGCGCAGACGGTCAAAACGACGTCACACACATGCGCGGAAGTGCCGAATCGCAACCCACAGAAGCGCAGTCGCGGGTTGCGTTTGCTTCGGGGTGCGAACAGGGCTCCACTGTATACGGTTCTATTCACATATATGTATGACCTATGGAGGGGGGGGGGTCACGGCATCCGAAGAAATCTTGCTTCTCCATTGGTTGCCACTTTTGATCCAGCACGGAGCAAGCAAGTCCCTCAGTCTCTGGCCCAACCCAGCTCTTTCACACCTCTCTGGCTCGTGTTCTCCTACCTAGCAGCAAGGTGAGGGGGGCGGAGGAAGAAAGGCCCACCTTGGAGCCCAGAGGGGCCCCACCCCTCTTGCAACCTGGTCCATTTTTGCACGATGCTGATGAGGACATTTCAGTGGCCGGCCAGCTCCTCTAACCCTCCCTGTATACAGGACCCCAAGAATTGGGAGAGGAACCAAGGACATCCTCCAGACGCCCCCCCCCCCGCAGAATTGTAGTGAACAGAGGCACTCACTGTCATCGCAACCGTGAGTCCCTGGGGTGGAGGGGAAGGGGCCGTGTGGCAAAGTTGGCAAGTGTCTGCCAAGCCGTAGTTGCCTAGACCTTTGGCTGCCGTGGCTTATTGGCTTGCCCTGTAGCAAGTGCCCACCCCACCTGCGTTGCAGACTCACCTGCCAGTGCGTAGCTTCCAGGAGTGATGAGGCTGGAGCCCCCCTCTGATGAAATGCCCTGGGGGAAGAGGAAGGCGGTGGTCTCCCCCACCAGGCGCCCGAGCGCAGCTCCTGTCATGGGGGTGGGGAAGGAGGAGGAGGACGACGAGGCAGAAAGAAACCGGTTGCATCTCCGCGACAATCCTTTCCAGAACATGTCTACACTGCACGCTCAAACTGGTTTTGAACTGGATTAACTGTCATGGAGATCCCCTTCTCCAGCCCGTTTGGTACTTGGCAGATGAGACCAGCGAAACTGATCCTGCGTTTACCTGTGGCTCCTGCATTGCAGGGGGCTGGACAAGGTCACCTTTCCAACTCTCCAGTTCTTTGATTCTGTGACCCAGTATGGATGGGGGGGGGTCATCTGATGCAGGGAGATGGGGGGGCACTTACCATAAACAAAGACGGGCATGAAGTACCCAGCGGGCATCGGCATGGTGGTGGCCAGGATCAGCATCCAGAACTGTGAAAAGAGCGTGGAAAAGTGAGGCCGAGGGTAATGGCCGCTTGCTTTCAGACAGCCTGTGATGCCACGGCATGCCTGAGAACACTCCAACTCCTGAGGGTGAAAGCACCGTAACAGAAGTGGGAGGGGAGTCGCCTGAACCCTTCCTCCCTCATCAGAGAGCCACCCCCCCCCCGTGCTTCAGAAGCGGGCCAGGTACCTTCATGAACAGGAAGACGGCCAGCGTGCCAAAGATGGTGATGTTGGGGTCCCACCACTCGAGCCACAGGTTGTGGGTGTCGACTTGAAGGGGCCTGGCCAGCGATGCGTTTTGGGAAAGGGCGCTCCAGGTGTGGTTGTCAAGGAGGGAGGTGAGAAGTTCCTTCATGCTCAGCTGCAGGGGAGGAAAGATGGGGGTCTGGATGGGCTGGCGCAAACAGGAGCACAAACGCCCACCCACCCTCCCCCTTTTTGTCTGTGAGGGGGCCGGTGGGTTCCTCTTTCTGTGCCACCAGACAGGTTGGCCTTTGGCCAGTTCACTGGCTGTTATCAGTCCTGTGGGTGCCACCTGTTGTTATTCAGCAGGGAGAGGGTGGCACTCTGCATATGCTCCAGTGTGCTCTGTGCTGGGAAGGAGAGTGATACCCAGTATTTACCCTAGAGGCCATGAACTGCCCCAGGCCCGATGGGAAGGTGATGGAGGAGAGCAGGAGGGCAACCAGCACCGAGTAAAGAGGTTTCCTGGAAAAAGGTACCAGAAACAAACAGACAAAAAACTAGGGTTACTTTTCAGGATTGAAAACGAAAAGCAGGGCTTCCCTGCTCAAAGCTCACTCTGATGGCAGACCAGCAAGTCACACACAGCTCAAAGCAAAAATAGAAAAGATCATTTGGTGGAGGAATCTGTACATTTTCCAGGCATCACAAAGCTCTTCCACCAGGCAGAAGGTGCTGAGGATTTCTGTGCCACTTGAAAGCTTGCATAAAGGTAAAGGTAAAGATACCCCTGCCCGTACGGGCCAGTCGTGAACGACTCTGGGGTTGCGCGCCCATCTCGCTTAAGAGGCCGGGGGCCAGCGCTGTCCGGAGACACTTCCGGGTCACGTGGCCAGTGTGACAAAGCTGCTCTGGCGAGCCTGCACCAGCGCAGCACACGGAAACGCTGTTTACCTTCCCGCTATAAAGCGGTGCCTATTTATCTACTTGCACTTAAGAGTGCTTTCGAACTGCTAGGTGGGCTGGAGTTTGGACCAAACGACGGGAGCCCGCCCCGCCGCGGGGATTCAAACTGCCGACCATACGATCGGCAAGTCCTAGGTGCTGAGGTTTTACCCACAGCGCCACCCGTGTCCCGAAAGCTTGCATACAAGGGAGAATATTTTTTCTCGGGGTGATGGAGGAAGTAATAATAAAATGTTGGTCCATCTCTACCATGGGTAGACAGACTAAGGCCTGGGGGCCAGATCCGGCCCAATCGCCTTCTAAATCCAGCCTGCGGACGGTCCAGGAATCAGCATGCTTTTACATGAGTAGAATGTGTGCTTTTATTTAAACTGCATCTCTGGGTTATTTGTGGGGCATAGGAATTCATTCATTCCCTCCCCACAAAAAAAATATAGTCCGTCCCCCCACAAGGTCTGAGGGACAGTGGACCAGCCCCCTGCTGAAAAAGTTTGCTGACCCCTCTACTGTCACTCACTTTTAAATACCTTGCGCACAATATGCTTTTTTTCTATACCCTGCTCATTCTGTTCCCAAAGCCAGAATATATATTTTTTGTAATCCCTATGTCATGGAAAACCCAAGAAGACCCCAAATATGTGAAAGGAGAATGTCAGCTGCTACGATTCATTTATGCTTTCATGGAACATTTATCGCCCATGCAACAACCAGGCGAGGCAAACTTCTGTTGTTCCCGTTTTGCAGAGTGGGAAACTGAGGCTGAGAGGCAGCAGTGTGTTCGAGGCCAGTCGGTCGGTCCTTGCAGGACCTCACCCCGCATGCCCCCCCAGCGCATGGCCCCCACTCCCAAGGTATGACTTACTCCTCTGCAAGCAGCTTGGCTGTGAAGCAGTTCCTCCGGACGTAGCCCAGGAACCAGCGCTGGCAAAAGAGGTAAGCACAGCTCACCACCCCACAGACTGCACTGCAAAGAAACAGGGGAGGGAGGGAGGGAGGTTAGGGTCACTTTGGCTGCTGGGCACACAATACCCCTTCAGTGTCACCCTCACCCCAAGGCTGCATTGCAAGGAAGGAGATGGGTCACATCCACCCCCATACATTCAGAGCACATTTCAAGCACATGGTGCCCCCATGAAGGACCCTGGAAACTGTAGTTCCGCCCCCCCAGAAGCCTTGACACTGTTATAAGAATTCTAAGGTCTCAAATATAGAATGAATGTTCATAAATGTACAAGGCAAACACATGCACAAGTATATAAACCACATGTCTGAAATAGTACAGGAGAGCAATCCTGAAGTCATTTTGACTCTCTCAACTTGACCTCATATATTTCTCTGCAAGGAGGAAGGAAATGGGAAAAGCTTTCCAGTTGTCTTTGGACTGTAGAGGCTTACCTCCCTTTTCAAATACAGTCCGGCAAGTATCTGTTAAGCTGAGCAAACTATCACTATGTGTAAGAGATTCAGGAACTAAAGTATTTACCATCTCAAAGGAATGGCCAGGCTACCCAGAAAATACAACCAAGTAAGGCATTTATCGGGATGCGGGTGGCACTGTGGGTTAAACCACAGAGCCTAGGACTTGCCGATCAAAAGGTCGGCGGTTCGAATCCCCGCGACGGGGTGAGCTCCCGTTGCTCGGTCCCTGCTCCTGCCAACCTAGCAGTTCGAAAGCACGTCAAAGTGCAAGTAGATAAATAGGTACCACTCTGGCGGGAAGGTAAACGGAGTTTCCATGCGCTGCTCTGGTTCGACAGAAGCGGCTTAGTCAAGCTGGCCACGTGACCTGGAAGCTGTACGCCAGCTCCCTTGGCCAATAAAGCGAGATGAGCTCTGCAACCCCAGAGTCAGCCACGACTGGACCTAATGGTCATGGGTCCATTTACCTTTACCTTTAAGGCATTTATCAGGTATCCTGGCAGAGAGGAGAGAAGCAACACTCTCAAATATCTGCTGGGGACCACTTCTGTAATATATATATGATTTTTTGGGGGGTGTCTTGGGGTACAGGGTGGGCAATTTCAAAAGTCTTTATAGGGGCTTGTGCACCATTGTTCTGGGTTTCTCCTACCTCCTTGCAAGGAGAGGAGAGAACTCTGTTGCAACAGAAAAATAAAAATCCCCCTTGCTTTCTATGGATCTTGCCTCCATCCATTCATCTCTGACCGACCATTGACTTAGGGGACTCAGTGCCTTCAGGAGTTTGGCAGCAAAAGCCAACCCCCCTAGTTTCCCCTATAACAGCACACTCCAGTTCCCAGAATTATTGAGGGGATGCTTTAAATATATGGGGTGGACCTGACCCCAAAATCCCTCACCCATCTCACCCGAGGAACATGAAGAAGAATGTCTCTGGCAGGTCAAAGGGGAAGTCAATCTTAAAGCTGGTCTTGAAAAGAGCCATGATGGTCTCTGGGAAGGGAGAAAAAGCGAGGTGTTTTAAACACAAAACAGGGGTGCCCACAAAAATAGAAGCACCCTTCCTCGTCTACCTGTGTCCCCCCCCCACTTTCCTTCCACCCAAGACCCCCTTCCCCAATTTCTCACTTTCCCCTCTTCTCTCCCCCGTCTCACTTAAGCCCCCCACCCCACCGATGGCCGACATTTGCAGAAGGCCATTTGCTTGGGGCCAAACCCCACTTTGCTCTTGCACAGCCAGGCGGGGGAACCAGCGAGCCACATTGTTTAGCACCCATCACCTGCTCACCGTGGCTGCTGAGGTTTGTCCCCAGAGAGCCTTCCTCCATCACCAACATCCAGGTCCAGGGTTTTTCCCAAACTGGGGTCTCCAGTTGTTTTTGAACTACCGTTCCCATCATCCCTGACCACTGGTCCTGCTAGCTAGGGATGCTGGGAGTTGTAGTCCGAAACCAGACAAGTTTGGGAAACCCTGTTCTGGAAACATTTTCACGCAGCATCGGTAGTTGCTGGTAGGGTGGGAGGCAGGGAGCCCAACAGTAGGTGGCGCCAGAGCCAACGACAGGGAAACTGCTCCTAGCCTTGCTCCTTCCATCCTTCTTTTTCGCCTCCCAGCTAGTTCTTCTTCAAGGGCAACACTGAGGATTAGCTGTGGTTCCTGCATTGGTGGGTGGGGGTTAGAACTAGATGACCCTTTGGGAAAGGGAGGCAGGCAGGCAGGCAGGTGGGCCTGGAGGGGTGAAGACTGAGATTGGTGGGGCAAAGCCCCCCTTTGCACACATAGACCATCCTCCACTGCATGGGGGAAATGGTGAAGAAGGGAAGGGAAGGGGTTCTAGGGAGGGGGACCCACCTAGCCTGTTTAACTAGGGTTGCCATATTCGCAAAAGTGAAAATCCGGACAAAAGTTGTGGAGCTTTTTTTCCTTTAGGGGTGGGGGGAATCAAACATTTTTGGGATTTTAAAGGGTTTTTTAAAGTTAAAACAAACAAACATCCTACTTGCCATACATTGGGGTTTCCCCAGACATTTTGCCGATTCTGCGAAAATCTGCCCAGACGCCATTTTCAAGCGTATGGCAGCCCTAGTTTCCCTTCCATTTTGCAGCAAGGGTTCGGCACTGAGGGTTCGGCACTTCCAACAAGGTGGCCACAATTGCTCAGTCATCTCTTTCCAGGGCAGTTGTGGTCAGTTTAGAATATTAGTATACCTGAAGGAGCGTCTCCACCCCCATCGTTCTGCTCGGACACTGAGGTCCAGCGCTGAGGGCCTTCTGGCGATTCCCTCATTGCGAGAAGCAAAGCTACAGGGAACCAGGCAGAGGGCCTTCTCGGTGGTGGCACCCGCCCTGTGGAATGCCCTCCCTTCAGATGTGAAGGAAATAAGCAGCTATCTTCTCTTTAAAAGACATCTGAAGGCAGCCCTGTTTAGGGAAGTTTTTAATATTTAATGCTGTATTGTTTTTAACACTTGATTGGGAGCCGCCCAGAGTGGCTGGGGAAACTCAGCCAGATGGGTGGGGTATAAATAAATTATTATTATTATTTCCACATGTGAGGCTTAAACTGCTGTCTCCCAGCAACCCCCCCCCCCATCAAATCTATTTCCAGCCCATGCAAGGTAAGAGCCTAAGATTGTGCTTAGCTTGCCAGAAAAAGCAGCAGCTGGGCAGAGGTGTTTACTATGTGGATGAGCACGCTGGCCAGGGCGCCCAACACTGCAGAGCAAACTGGAAGCAAGAGTTTCTCTCCTCCCACCCGCTTTGCACTTCCCCAGCAACTCTGCTCAGCTTCCTCACCTTGTTCGCTGTTGAAGACAGCCAGCAGGCGAAACATGAAGGCCCCGCAAGTGGCTGAGAAGAATCCCCTCCAGTAGTCCCGGACGGCGAAATGGGAGGACACGACCTCGATGCTGAAGAGGACCCCTGGGTGGGACCAGATTAGGAGGAGAATGGGCAGGTGAAGAAAACAGGTAAGGCAGAGGTCGGCAACTGGCAGCCAATATGCCCCGACCAGAGGCAGACCTAGGCTCCCTTGTGCCTTGGCAGGGAGATGCATTGATGCCTTCAAAGTTGGGAGAAACCATAGATAAGAAACTCATAAAGTTTTGAAATAAAAAAATTAAGGTCATGTGTGTGTGTGTGTGTGTGTGTGTGTGTGTGTATGGGATATATATATATATATATATATATATATATATATATATATATGGGACGCGGGTGGCACTGTGGGTTAAACCACAGAGCCTAGGACTTGCCGATCAGAAGGTCGGCAGTTCGAATCCTCGCAACGGGGTGAGCTCCCATTGCTCGGCCCCTGTTCCTGCCAACCTAGCAATTTGAAAGCACATCAAAGTGCAAGTAGATAAATAGGTACCGCTCCGGCGGGAAGGTAAACGGCATTTCCATGCGCTGCTCTGGTTCGCCAGAAGCGGCTTAGTCCTGCTGGCCACATGACCTGTATGCCGGCTCCCTCGGCCAATAAAGCGAGATGAGCGCCGCAACCCCAGAGTCGGCCACGACTGGACCTAATGGTCAGGGGTCCCTTTACCTTTATATATATATATATATATATATATATATATATATATATATATATTATAATAATAATAAATGTTCATAAATGCACCAATCAAGTATGTACATCGATATATAAACCACATGTCTGAAACCCCACGGAAAGTCCTGAAACCATTTTGTCCCTCCCAGATGGTTTCAGGACTTTGACCTCAATTGACCTCAAACATTTCTCTGCAAGGTCAAAGGAAAATGGAAAAGCCTCCCCATTGTCTTTTCCTTCACAAATCCTGTCTTAAGGGTATGTCTGTGTATGAATAGGGTGAGCCTGTGACCTGGCTCAGGAACTAAGTATTTGTCATTACAAAAGACTGGCCAGGCTCCCCAGGGTATCCAATCAAGTAAGCATTAACAGGTAACCTGCCAGACAGGAGGTAAACAATGCACTCAGATTTCTGTTGTAGACTGCCCTTTCTGTGATATAGGTATGATGTATCTAGGGGGTGGTCTTGAGCTACACCCCTTTCTGATATATGTATGATATTTCTGGGTGTGGTCTTGGACTCCAGGGCAGGCAATTTAAAATGTCTATATAAGAGCGGGCACACCTTTGTTCTGGGTTCCTCCTCCTTTCCTGTGTGTGAGGGGAGCACCCTGTTGCAACAGATCAATAAAGATCAGGCTTACTAGCTGCTTTGCTTCTCAATATTCTCTGGTTGGCCTCTGTTATTTTCTCCGACCGATGGAGAAGCTACAAAGGACTCTATAAGGGCTCTTGTGTCCCCCATAAGGGAATAAGGGCAGATTTCTGTTTATTACAGTTTGCTGTTTGTCGCCTCCTGTGCTCTGCCCCTGACTTCCTCCACGGCCGTGACTGGATCCCTCAGCTGAGGCACCCAGAGGAGTCTGCATACCTTGTCTCGCTGCCCAGAGCTTTGGGGGGTCTCTTACCCATTTCAAACCAGAGTGGAGAGGTGTGGTTTTTGCAGGCCCCTCGCCAACACAGCCCCCTTCCCCCAATGACCACCGGTTTGCCGCTTTAGACATGAGCTGCTTGACAGCGCGACACAAAGCGTTTTCACCAAACACGCACAAACTCCAAGCTCTGTAAACTTTGCAAGCCACTTGCCAGCTAGGTTTACTGAATCTGAGCCACGGGGTAGGGCAAAGCTTTACTGGTCTGTGTGCTTGTTTCTCTTACCGCTGATGGGAGCCCCGAAGACAGTGGCCACTCCAACAGCCGCTCCAGCCACCAGCATCTCGTTCTGTTTGCTCTTATTCTAGGAGGAAGAGAGATCCGTTTGCTAAGTGCCTCTTGCATCTGCCTGAGAGCCAGCGCGGCTGAGCATGAATCCCCCCAGGGCTCCAGAATGGGTGCTGAGTGCTGCATTTGCCTTCCAAGCCAGCAGGAGCCACTCCAGTTTGACCCCTTTCCAGCTCTGTGCTCAGATTATTAATCTGAGCAAAGATTGGGGGAGACAATCCGTTCCTTCCTGTTCCTCTCCGTTTATCATTTCTCAACCTCTTAAATCCAGTTCTCATTTCAACATTAGTTAGTGATTTTTGAAAAATAAAATAAATGAGATCTGCAATATTCTAGTGCGAATGTTGTTCCTAGTTCCTGATAGGCTCATCTGTGTGTGTGTGTGTGTGTGTGTGTGTGATTTTGCCTAATGTACACATTTTTTTTTCTTTTTTTTTTTTGCAAAGCCATTTCTCTTAATATAACACATTTGTGTATGTTGCTTTTCCCTAATGCATGCTCTTTATGTACACTTTGCCCTGGTTCTATGCATTTCTGTACACCTGACACTGGCTTGCAAAATTTGGAAAGGTCCAAATTTCAGAGGATGGCTGCAATTTAGGTTTGCGTTGTTAGAATTCCTGCTCCATGATTGCAGTCATGGGATTTTTGTCTATCACATGACAGTATATGTTTTGACTCCACAGAGTGGGAAGTGACAGGATGTTTGTGTTACTGTGTTCCGTGAAGTGGGACTATTGTCCTTTGTTCTTTTTCTCTTTGCTGTCTGTTGCTAGAGAGAGAGAGAGCCATGTTGTAGTGCTCCGTGTGTGTTTATATGTAAATAAAGTAGATTAGCCAAAATGCTGAGTTGCTGAGGCCTGTCACGCAAGTTGCGAAGACTCTGCGGATCCCTAAGTGTGCCGGTGTCAATTGGCATTGGTCGCTGTGATGTTCGGGCTGAAGAAAGCTCTTGAAGATCCCGAACGAAATATCAGGAGGGAGAGAACATGCCAGTTGGGCATGTGTCTTTACCAGGGTCCTACTCGAGTGTAGGACGAGCTCCTAACATGCGTATTGTTCTGGACTCACCTCTAACGTGAATGGACTCGAATTTCTCCTCTGTCTCCCCTGCCTCAAAAGCACCCACTGAAAATGCGGTGGGGTGGTTATTTTGTGGGGGCAGAAATCACCTTTTCAGCCACCCTGGTTGTGACTGTAGGAAGGTGTCAAGAGGGACAATGAATCTACATGAAATATACTCAGAGTCGCAAAGTGATTTCATGCTCTTTATTCAGCTCATGGTGGTGAGGAGGAATGAATGAAGGTCCCCTCAAAGTATCTGCTTTATATACATTATTTACACAATGGGCTGCACATGATTGGCTAATTCCGGAATTCTACTGTAAGCCAATCAGGTTGTGGATTCACTTCTATCTGGAGCATGATTGGGTGGTTCCTGCCAACCAATCATACTGCTGCATTGTTCTAGGACCAATCAGACTGCTGCATTCTGAATCCTATTGTTCTAGGACCAATCAGACTGCTGCCTTTTGGATCCTATTGTTCTAGGACCAATCAGACTGCTGCAGTTTGGATCCTATTCAACTCAGTACATAACACTACATTTATCAATCTAGTGAAGGAATGCTTGGGCAGGCCCACTCCACCCCTTAGCCTTGGTGGGGGGTGGGGGGTGGCTGTCCCCTTGCTCCTTACCTCATATTCCCCAGAGACACTGGTCCGAATCTTCCCTAAGTAGGCAGCGATCATGCTGGAGAGGTGAACGAAAGGCCCCTGGAGGAAGACAAGAGGAGGGCAGATTAGTAGAGGAAGGGATTCTACAATTATATAGGGATGCTTGGGCTGCGATTCCTACATTGCATGAGATTGGTGAACCACCATCTGGTACACAGGCTGAGACCCTACCTGCCAGGGGACTGTCTCACCAGAGTGGTGCATGCTCTGGTTATCTCCCGCTTGGACTATTGCAATGCGCTCTATGTGGGGCTACCTTTGAGGGGGACCCAAAAACTACAACTAATCCAGAATGCGGCAGCTAGACTGGTGAGTGGGAGCGGCTGCCGAGACCGTATAACACCAGTCCTGAAAGACCTACATTGGCTCCCAGAAAGTTTCCAAGCACAATTCAAAGTGTCAGTGTTAACCTTTAAAGCGCTAAACAGCCTTGGTCCAGTATACCTGAAGGAACGTCTCCACCCCCATCATTCAGCCCGGACACTGAGGTCCAGCTCTGAGGGCCTTCTGGCAGTTCCCTCACTGCGAGAAGTGAAGCTACAGGGAGCCAGGCAGAGGGCCTTCTTGGTAGTGGCGCCCACCCTGTGGAACGCCCTCCCACCAGAGGTCAAGGAAATAAACAACTAGCTGACTTTTAGAAGACATCTGAATAATTATTATTATTATTATTATTATTATTATTATTATTATTATTATTATTATTATTATTGCAATCCCTTCCTACTTTACAATTTTATGATTCTGTAGGAATCCGGTGTATCTCCTGCAGAGGGTGGCATGGTCAACTGACCCAAGTTTCTTGAGTGAACCTGGAGGCAAAAGTTGCAGGCCGCCAACTCGCCTCCTCTCTTTTTTTTCTTTTTTTTAAGAAATATTTATTGAAATTTTACAAAAACAAATATGCAAGAACACATAATAAAAGAAAAAATAAAAATAAAAATACGGCATATAAAAACACAGAAAAAATAAGAAAAATTAAAAACAATTCAATTTTTCATAACTTAAAACTCATTTGCTTGTTTCTTTGACCTCCTCACACCTCCCCTTCTTGTATTCCCATTTAAATAATCAAATCAGCAAATCCTTACCCTCTTTCATTTATCTTAACTCTATATCTTAACATTTTATAACTCTGTATTTTCATCCATTATCAATTCATTTTTGCATATTCTTATTAACTTTGTTGCTAATACCACTTATTTCCAATCCAACATCATTTTAATTATGTTTTTACCTATTTATAACCCTTTTTTCATATTCTCTTAAAGCATTACAGCTGGAAACCACTTAATTTCTATCCAACATCATTCTAACATTCATTAATGTTACAATATTTCTGTAGATAGTCTTTAAATTTCTTCCAATCTTCTTCCACCGACTCTTCTCCCTGGTCTCGGATTCTGCCAGTCATTTCTGCCAATCCCATATAGTCCACCAACTCGCCTCCTCTCCTAGACCCAAGCTACCTTGCTCTAAAGCTGCTGGGGGTGTGAGCCTCTTTGCGAACAGTCACAGGGTGTAAACCAGGCATCCCCAACCTTCGGCCCTCCAGATGTTTTGGACTACAATTCCCATCATCCCTGACCACTGGTCCTGTTAGCTAGGGATCATGGGAGTTGTAGGCCAAAACACCTGGAGGGCCAAAGGTTGGGGGCGCCTGGTGTAAACAGTGAAGAAAAGCTCTGCAACCTAGAGGCCATGGGCTGCTTCCCTTTGACCGACCAACGGGTCACTTACGACTTTCCCAAGGAAGATGGTGCTCCCGCATGCCAGGGTGCAGGTCAGGCCCACGACTTTGGCGCTAAAGTTCTCGATGGCCAGGTATTCTTCCAGGATGACCCCCGTCAGGATGATCTTGAGCTCAGGAATGCCGGAACCTGGAAGGAGCACACAGGGAGGAGATTCCAGGTTGTTTTAGGACCTCCAGCCAGTCTAGGAAGATGTTCCTGGTGGCCTCCTAAGGAGGATCTGCCTCTTTTCTTTCTGCATTGGCCCCACCCAACAGCCTTCTCCCTGGCCCACCTCACAGGAGGCCTGTTATGTATTCAGTGGCCTGTGTTTGCCTGAGCTTAAGTCTGGAGTGAAGGGACACGGGTGGCGCTGTGGGTAAAACCTCAGTACCTAGGACTTGCCGATCGTATGGTCGGCGGTTCGAATCCCCGCGGCGGGGTGAGCTCCCATCTTTCAGTCCAGCTCCTGCCCACCTAGCAGTTCGAAAGCACCCCTAAGTGCAAGTAGATAAATAGGTACCGCTTTATAGCGGGAAGGTAAACGGCGTTTCTGTGTGCTGCGCTGGTGCTAGCTCGCCAGAGCAGCTTCGTCACGCTGGCCACGTGACCTGGAAGTGTCTCCGGACAGCGCTGGCTCCCGGCCTCTAGAGTGAGATGGGCGCACAACCCTAGAGTCGGACACAACTGGCCCGTACAGGCAGGGGTACCTTTACCTTTACCTTAAGTCTGGACTGAGGATTCTGAGCTCCTGTGTTCTGATTTGATACACGTTGTCCAATCACAGAACATTTCAGGATTTGGGCCTCTGCCATTGGCCCTTGAACCCTGAGTCGTGATTCGCAGTTTGGAAGTTTAGACAGCCAATCACTTTGGGAGTAGGAGTGGCCCAGCCTTTCAGGAATGTATATAAGCAGTTGCTTTGCCTCTGTTTCCCAGTTATGTGGTTCAATAAAGGTTCTTGCTGTTATCACTCCTGTTATCACCTACACTTTAAGGTCTTTGCTGAGTTAGCCAATTAGTCCATCCAGCTCAGTTCTGTCTACACTGACTGGCAGCAGCTCTCCAGGGTCTTGGGCTCCACTTGGAGTTGCCGGGCATTGAACCCAGGGACCTTTGGCATGCAAAGCAGAACGTTGTTCTTATAAGCGGCATTCCTTGCGAGCTGAGTGAAGACCCTTCCCTTAAGATGCAGGAACTAAAGAAGCCACTTTAGACCAGATCAGACCCTTGGCCTATTGAACTCCGTCTTGTCTACACTGACTGGCAGAAGCTCTCTGGGTTTCAAGCAGGGAGCCTCTCCCAGCCCTACCCGACGATGCTGCCAGGGCAGGGCTGGATTAACCATTAAGCAAAACAAGCACGTGCTTCGGCCATCGAGGGAAACAGGGCACCGCAGGAAATTTTCCACTGCCGGATTTTTAACATTAATGGCTACAAATTGCTCAGCTGAGCGTTCATTTTCTCAGTTGAAGTATATTACAAATCCCAACAGAACAACTATACAAACAAGGCATGCTGGATGCCTACTAAGTATAGTAGCAAAAGTGTTACGTAAGATGTTTTGAGAATCTGATCAAAGATTTTGCAATTAAAAAAAGCAGAAGAAATTTTTTCAAACACAAATAAAGTGGAAGTATACAAAAACAAGCAGCATTTTCCATCTTACTGTAGGTTTTGTTTCATTTCTAAAAGTGGAATTTTATTTTACTGTTTATTATTTATATTTTGAATTAGGTATACACAGGGGCAGTGCTTTTTTTCTAAAACATTCTTTAAAGGGTACTCTCATTTTGACTCAAGAAAGCCACCATTTTATAGGCTACCGTCACGGGTAGCAACGGAACTGACGATTCACCACGCTAGAGAAGAAACAAAAATTTTTAACATTTTTAGTTTCTTCTCCTGTTAGATTCACAAAATGTTTCGGGGTATGCATACCCCTGCGTACCCCCTGAAAAAAGCACTGTGCAGGGACACCAAAATCTATTAAATGCTTAGGGCCTCTAAAGCTCTTAACCTGTTTCCCAGCGGCATCAAGCTTCCTTTTGGAAGGAAGGTAAAGGTAAAGGGACCCCTGACCATGAGGTCCAGTCGTGGCTGACTCTGGGGTTGCGGCGCTCATCACGTTTTATTGGCCGAGGGAGCCAGCGTACAGCTTCCGGGTCATGTGGCCAGCATGACTAAGCCGCTTCTGGCGAGCCAGAGCAGCGTACAGAAACGCCGTTTACCTTCCCGCCAGAGCGGTACCTATTTATCTACTTGCACTTTGAGGTGCTTTCGAACTGCTAGGTTGGCAGGAGCAGGAACCGAGCAACAGGAGCTCACCCCGTCGTGGGGATTCGAACCGCCGACCTTCTGATCGGCAAGTCCTAGGCTCTGTGGTTTAACCCACAGCGCCACCCGCGTCCCTTTTTGGAAGGAAAAGGAGGTGCAAATATGACAGTTAAGACAGAAGTGGTGAGCAGGAGTACCTAATGTTCCTTCTCCTTCTCTTCCCTCTGCTGTTAAGTTGCCAGGGAATCAGGCAGGCAGGCAGGCTGCTGAGCTGCTGGCGGTTTGGGACTGGGGCAGGCTTCGCCCCTTGGCCGCCAGTGGCCGACTCCTGCTCCCACTCACCCACCCAAAGGCTCACCTGCAGAGTGTGGCGTGATGCTCTGGGCGAAGCCAGTCGAGAAAGCCGACAGCGCGATGGGGTACATGGTCCAGGAGAGGTACTTCAGCACGGGGTAGTCCCCAATCTCTTGGTAAAGCCACATGTGGGCTAAAGAAACAGAAAGGAAAATCGACATGTCCTTCTGGACGCATCACCTAGCAGCTGGTTCAAACTGGGCGGCTTAACACAAGGATGGAGGAACCCATGGCCCTGCAAACGTAGTTGGATTCGAACTCCCCTCATCCCTATCACTGGCTGGGCTGCCTCAGCAATGGCTGGAGGACCACACAGGCCATTTACTGCCCCTGACACTTGCCTTTACTGCCCCTGGCTACCCCCATCACTACTCTGCCTTCTTTTGGGGTTTTTTGGACTACAGTTCCCATCATCCCTGACCACTGGTCTTGCTGTCTGGGGAAGATGGAAGTTGTAGTCCAAAAAAACCAACACCCACAACCCAGCTAGAGACCCAAAATTGGGAAACACTTGTCTGAATGACTCTCAGGCTCCCTTCCAATTCTGTGATTCTATGAATGGACAGATGGAAATCATATGTGGCACTCTGGATGTTGCTGGACTCCAACTCCCATCATTCCCCTGACCATTGGTCATCCGGGCTGCTGAGGCTTCTGGGAGTTGGAGTCCAGCAGTGAACTGAAGGGCATCACACTGTCTTCCTCTGCCTTCGCATTTCCCCCAGTCCTTTTAAAAGCTGTGCAAGAAGGTTAGTTTTGTGAATAGCTCCTGAGGGCGGCTTTGTTCTAAGGGCTTCGACGTCCCACAATGTCGTTCTTATAAATGGCATTGCAAGTCAATAATTGCTGCTAATTGGGCCCAAAGGCAGAACAGAAGTCTTTTAAATGAATGAGCCCATTAAAGGGGATACATGCGAGGAGGCTACGATCCTTCCTGCAGGGGCTCTGATGGGAGAATATTCAACTAAGTACCCAACTAAGTCAGGGATTCTTTAGCATTGCGGCAGGCAGGCTAGACTAGATGACCCCTGGCTCCCTTCATCTCTGCAATTCTGTGGTTTTACTAAGGTTTACACTCACAATGAACCCATTGAAAACAATGGACCAATTTTGGCAAAGTCTATTAATTTAAAAGGGGCAACCCAGCCAGATGGGTGGGATATAAATAATAAAATCATCATCATCATCATCATCATCATCATCATCATCATCATCATTTAGCCCAGTGTTTCCCAAACTTGGGTCTCCAGCTGTTTTTTTCAGACTACAATTCCCATCATTCCTGGCCACTGGCCTTGCTAGCTAGGGATGATGGGAGTTGTAGTCCAAAAACAACTGGAGACCCAAATTTGGGAAACACTGATCTAGAGCAAGCTGCTGCAATGCAAGAATCCAATTAAATAAATCTGATGAATAATAATTTAGCTCTCCGTTCTCCTGGTTCCTCCTGCTGCCTTTCAGAGATTAGGAGCCTAAGGCTGACTGAGAGTGGTCTGAGGGTGTCTGTTACCGTTGGCCATCCTGGAGACGGTGAAGTCCATGGCGAAGCTGACCAGGGCCATGATGACCCCCAGGGCGAAGAGGAAGTACCAGTCGTCCCCTACGCGGAAAAGTTGCCGCTTGACAAACTCCAGGCAGCCTGCAGGGGGCAGCAGAGGACCAGGGTGAGTCAGGTACGTTGGCACCCATAAGAAGAGACGCCCAGCGGAGGTTTTTTTTTGGGGGGGGGCATCTACAGACCTTTCATTTGGCACACATTGGAATCCACCACCACACCCCCAAAATGCTGACATTCTTATATGCAAATTAAAAGACACCTGCTTCTTGGGAGAAAAGCAATGACAAACCTAGACAGCATCTTAAAAAGCAGAGACATCACCTTGCCAACAAAGGTCCGTATAGTTAAAGCTATGGTTTTCCCAGTAGTGATGTATGGAAGTGAGAGCTGGACTATAAAGAAGGCTGATCGCCAAAGAATTGATGCTTTTGAATTATGGTGCTGGAGGAGACTCTTGAGAGTCCCATGGACTGCAAGAAGATCAAACCTCTCCATGCTGAAGGAAATCAGCCCTGAGTGCTCAATAGAAGGACAGATCCTGAAGCCGAGGCTCCAATACTTTGGCCACCTCATGAGAAGAGAAGACTCCCTGGAAAAGACCCTGATGTTGGGAAAGATGGAGGGCACAAGGAGAAGGGGACGACAGAGGACGAGATGGTTGAACAGTGTTCTCGAAGCTACCAGCATGAGTTTGACCAAACTGCAGGAGGCAGTGGAAGACAGGAGTGCCTGGCGTGCTCGGGTCCATGGGGTCACAAAGAGTCGGACACGACTAAACGACTAAACGACAACAATGCCCATGCTACTGAGGAGTCATAGAATTGTAGCGTTGGAAGGGACCCCAGGGTCATCTAGTCCAACCCCCTGGGATGCAGGAATCTCAGCTAAAGCATCCTGACAGATGGCATCCAACCTCTGCTTATAAACCTCAAAGGAAGAGGAGAAAGTGGATAAGACTAAAATTCAGGGTCACCCGATTCAGCAGAGATTCCAGGCAGGCAAATCAAAAGGACTTGTCTGCACTGTTGTGAAATGTAACTGACGGAACTCCCTGCCACAAGGTTCTGATTCAAACTGGCTTAAATAGGGAGAAGCTGACACCCACCCACGGAGGGAGACGAGTCTGTTACATGGCAGGGGGTTGGACTAGATGACCCTGGGGTCCCTTCCAACGCTACAATTCTATGACTCCTCAGTAGCATGGGCAGCCAGGATTTTTGATGCTGGGGGGGGGGGGGAGGGGAACCTCAGATTTGTATTGGTTTTCATTGATTTTTTTTGGAGGGGATAGCTGCCCCCATGCTACGCTCATGCTCACTAGGCCTATATTTATAAACATTGGATCATATCATGACACACTCGGGGGTAGGGCTTTGAGATGGGACAGCGACAACAGAAAAGAACACACAGAAAACCTCTTCCCACCCCCTTTCACCAGTGCGCGCTGGAAGTTATCCAAGTTGTGCCCCGCAGGAAGGTTAAATCTACTGCGTCCTGAGATCTCAGATTCCTTTCTGAGCAATTTGGCACCAAATGGAATCAGCTCGGCTCTCAGTTTTGTCCCACTTGTGCTTGGGGGGGGGGGGGGAGACGCAGGAAAAACACAAAGTCCGGGACAAAGTCTCCTCTCCATTCCCCGCCGGGTGTATTTTGAAGCTGGCCAGACGCAGGAATGACCGGCCAGGGAGCGTGTGGGTCCATAGCTAAATCCCTCTCTGGGTCACCGCGTTGGAATCCCATTCCCACCTCCTTCTCTCCCCCCCCCCCCGCCCCAGGCGGCCACTTCCATCGGTAGGAGCAGGGAAAGGTCTTGTTCCTGCTTCAAAACATCTCTGGCGAGTTCACGGGGTTTCTTTTGGCTGGGGCGCAGCGCCAGTTTTCGAGACCGACAGAGCTCCGCCTTCATCAGATGGGACTGTTGTTTAGGGACCAACAAGCCCTGCCTCCATGAAAACAAATCGTGCATTTTCCATGACAGCGTTTTAGGCACATTGCCTCGCTTGCAAATTCGGATCATGCCCGTCTCTCTCAAAGGCTGGCAGGTTCTTCTTCTGCCTTGATTTCTGTCTCGCACTTGCTCAAAAACACTTATTGTATATTATATATTAATAACCGCTTGGCTGTTAAAAAAACAGCAACAGCAACCTCAAAGCAGTTTTGCAGAAAAGGAATAAAGCAATAAAATTACCAGTAGGGAAAATAACTATGATAATTCAAAACGTTCAGAAAGTTAAAATAGCAGTGGGCTGCAAACAGATTAAGACGTTGGCTTTCTAATAAACATCTGGGCAGGTTTCCTTAAACAAAAATGTTTTAGCGAAGGGGCCTGCCTGATGTCCATATGCAGGGAATTCTAAGTGCTGCCATAGAACACCAGTCTGAAAAGATCGACAGTACGTCAGCTCCCAGTACTTTCTGAGCACAATTCAAAGTGGTGATGGTGCTGACCTTTAAAGCCCTAAATGGCCTCGGTCCTGTATACCTGAAGGAGCGTCTCTACCCCCATCGTTCAGCCTGGACACTGAGGTCCAGCGCCGAGGGCCTTCTGGTGGTTCCCTCACTGCAAGAAGGAAGGTTACAGGGAGCCAGGCAGAGGGCCTTCTTGGTGGTGGCGCCTGCCCTGTGGAACGCCCTCCCACCAGATGTCAAGGAAATAAACAACTTTTTGACTTTTAGAAGGGACCTGAAGGCAGCCCTGTATAGGGAAGGTTTTAATGTTTGAAGTTTTACTGTGGTTTTTATAATTTGTTGGAAATTATAAAATTTATAAAAAGAGTGAGCGGAGTTCCTGTATTATTATTATTATTATTATTATTATTATTATTATTATTGCTGTCTCCTCCACGAAGTTCTCTGATCCTCTTTTCAAGCGATCTAGGTTGGTGGTGGTCACTGTGTGAAAAAGGACTTTCTCTTATCTGCCTTGATTCTTCCTGCATTCCCACCAGCAGCTGAAGGTTTTGAGGACCAGCATGGATGCTGCACAGGGAACCTGTCTCTGGATAACCATCCGGGGGATCCTCTGACTCTTATAGATCCCTAGATTCCTTTTCCCTTACCTCTGATCTTCCTCCGTGTTTTTGGCCAAGGTTTCCAACTCTGCTCCAGCATCAGAATCCGCTCTTCTTCCTCCTCCCTTCCATCCTTCCTCTTCTGCTGACCTTCTGCATCCATCTGCTGATAGGGCTGGCAAGCACCCCCTGTTGGAAATGGGGAAAGTCCCCAGCGGGTGACTACATGGTGGGGCAGGGAGGAAAGGCTGAAGCCCAAATTTGCTGCACTATTCCTCCCAACTCTGTGGGAGTTGTGATCCTGTGGGCAAGTTGGTGCAACTCTGTGGGGCTCTGTGCTGCTGAATTCACTGAGCAAGCAACTCTGGGCCCTTCCCCTAAATCCATCCTTGGCCCTCTTCCGGCTCATTCAAGCCTAGACCTGGGTAAAGTCAGCCCCACATTGCCATGGAATGTGCGAAGCAGGAGGGAAAGGGTGCCTCTAGGCATGCACAGAGTGCCTTTTCTCTGCACAACAGAGTTCTGAGTACTCCACTAGCACCTGGAGTTACGGGCCACAACTTCGGTCTAGCATAAAACAGGCCGATCCAGGTAGCCCCCCTGCATAATTTTAAGTGTAAACATGAAATATTCTGAAGTTCCTGAGGCTGCAATCCTGTGCACACTTAAGCTCAGAGTAAACCCTGCAAAGCGGACCTTCCTGCTTGGGAAAAGGTTGGGCTGCCAAATTACTCAAAAATTCAGAAAGTCAAAGCCCCACCCCACCTCCCACAGGGTTTATTTCTAAGAGAAAATGCTAGCAATTTACATCTCCTTCTCCTCTTTCAGCCTCAAGTAGGAATTCATGGCAACGGCTGCTGTTTTTTCTTGAAAACCACCAAACTGGAAAGAATTAACCCCAACAAAACACCCTGAGCAACCCTTGTCGTTTCAGCTACAGGAGCAACCAAGAGTCTTCTCTGAAGACCCCCTTGCAGGGGGTTTTCTGCAAGAGACTCCCACAGCTCTGCCCTAGGCTGAATTACACAAGAGTAAGACCTGCTATGTTTAATGGGCTGAATCCCAGGTAAGTGCACAAGTCACAGGTGGCTGCCTGAGTTAACAAGCTACAACCCCAGAGCGTGCAAAAGACTTACCCTGCCTCTCTGGTGGAAAAGTCCTGGTGTGTCCTCTCCAGGATCTTGTCTCTCTGCACCTGCGCTAGCCAGAGAACACACCTGTCTCCCTCCCTCCCCACCACACCCCTCTCTCTGACCTCTAACCATCTGCAGGTGATTTGGGACCTTGCAGAAAGTGCCCTTCAGGGATCCAGGCAGACCTGAGCTGGAAGGAACTGGCCTGGCAGCAACTCAGGAGCAAGGAAAAGGGCTGCGAGGGAAGAGCAGTTTGCCTGCGCTGGGATCCAGCCCTCCTACACCACAAGGGTGTCGTCTGAGCCAGATTCGAGGGCCAGCATCTGATTTCAGTTGCAGGAGCTCATCTGCGGAGTACATGCCTGCATTCCAGTTCCCAAAAGTACGCGTCACACTCTTGAGTGACCAAAAGACAGAGCCAAGGGCAGCGGGGCTGTG
This sequence comes from Podarcis filfolensis, assembly GCF_964270895.1. Lineage (NCBI taxonomy): Eukaryota > Metazoa > Chordata > Lepidosauria > Squamata > Lacertidae > Podarcis > Podarcis filfolensis. The sequence goes on along the minus strand of NC_139611.1, from coordinate 9,540,849 downwards.
TGGGCAGGGCCTCACTGCACCTCCGCGCTTTCCTTTCTCCTCTGTAAGCGTCATAAATAAGGTGGGATGGTGGCGACAGATTCAGTTTTATTTGTGTTTCAGCGAGAAACTGCCTCTCTGCACTTCTCTGAACTTCATGATATAATTCCCCAGCCAAACAATGGCAGTGCATTGGTTTGGGGAAAGGGGGCATTAGTGAAAACAACATACGAAAGCACATCATTTGCACAGTGCATAGTTAACCTATGGAACTCCCTCCCACAGGAAGCAGTGATGGTCACCGACATGGAGGACTTTGAAAGAGGATTAGACAAATTCATGGCTGCAAGTCGCAATGGCTATGCTCTCCACTGTTGGAGACAGGATAGCCTTGAAAGTCAGTTGGTGGGGAAATATTGGGAAATTTTGGAACAAGAGGGAGACAGATTAAAACTGCAGAGTTTTGAAAAATTAAAAAATAGAGTGCGAGATTGGCTTCACTATTATCAGATAATGGAGGCATATAATTTGGATAAAAAAATTGGCTTCCAGGTGGAAAAATCAAAACTGGAAACAGAACTGTTAGACTCCAAAACTAAGAATTTGTCAAGAATGTATAACTTGCTGTTGAAATGGAATACTCAGGATGAAACGGTGAAATCTGTTATGATTAAATGGGCACAAGATGTTGGACACAACATTATGATGGCTGACTGGGAACAGTTATGGACCACAGGTATGAAGTTCACGGCATGTAATGCCTTAAGAGAGAATATAATGAAAATGATATACAGGTGGTACATGACACCAGTCACGCTTGTGAAAATATATCACTTGCCCGATAATAAATGTTGGAAATGTAAAGAGACCGAAGGTACATTCTTTCACCTTTGGTGGACATGCCCAAGGATTAAGGCTTTCTGGGAGATGATCTATAACGAAATGAAAAAGGTATTTAAATATACCTTTCTGAAGAAACCAGAGGCCTTTCTCCTGGGCATGGTCGGCCAATTGGTGCCAAAGAAGGACAGAACTTTCTTTATGTATGCTACAACAGCAGCAAGAATACTTATTGCAAAGCATTGGAAGACACAAGATCTACCCACCCTGGAAGAATGGCAGATGAAGGTGATGAACTATATGGAACTGGCGGAAATGACTGGCAGAATCCGAGACCAGGGAGAAGAGTCGGTGGAGGAAGATTGGAAGAAATTTAAAGACTATTTACAGAAGTACTGTAAGATTAATGAATGTTAGAATGATGTTGGAATGAATTTATGTGATTTTAGCAGAAATGTAACAAAGATTTAAGAAAAATAGACTGTTAATTGTTGAAAGGAGGGAAAGTAAACTTATATCAATACCAAGATAAATTTTCAGGACAAAAATTTGAAAAGAGGGAAAGGATTTGCTGAAATGGATAATTGACTTAGAATACAAAAAAGGGAGGTGTGAGGAGGTCAGGGAAATAAGCCAATGAAAGGAAAGTAATGGAAAGATTTGCTGTATCTTTTATTATTATTATTATTATTCTTTTTGCCTAATGGATTACAATTCTTTGTTTTTTCCTTTTGATTTTCCTTTTTTTCTTTTCTGTATTTTATCTTTTCTTGTTTAAAAGGATGTTTTTCTTGATTTTTCTTTTTGTATTTTTAAAAAAAGCTTTAATAAATATCTTATAAAAAAAAAGAAAGTCAGTTGGTGGGCAGCACAAAGGGAAGGGTGCTGCTGCTGCTCTGCTCAGGTCCTGCTTGTGGGGCTGGACTAGATGACCCTTGGGTTCCCTTCCAGCTCTACAACTCTTACGATTCTATTATACCCTTTGGGGCATCTGGCTGGCCACTGCGAGGACAGAGAGAGGGGCTGGACTAGATGGGACTTGCTTTTGCCAGCTCCGGATGGGACAATACTTGTGTCCTTTAAAAAATGCCCCCTCATCACCAACTCTGTAACTGGGGGTGGCACTGGGGGTATGGTTGAACGATACAATACAATACAATAATCTTTAAAACCAAAATCACATTTGGGTAGAAACTGTTTCTCAGGCGGCTAGTCCTCGTCTTTATAACCCTGTACCTTCTTTCAGAAGGCAGAAGCTGAAAGAGATCATTTCCGGGGTGCACACTATCCTGCACTATCTCTGCAGCTTTCTTATAGCACCTGGAAGCATAGATTTGATCCAAGGTGGGAAGAGTGCACCCAATTATTCTCTCCGCATTCTTTACAACCCTGGACAGCATTGTTTTTTCCCTGACCGTGCAGCTCCCAAACCACACACAGACCATAAATTAATACACTCTCCGCAGTACAATGGTAAAATGCAGTGGCGTAGCGTGGGTTGTCAGCACCCGGGGCAAGGCAAGTAATTTGCGCCCCCTAACCCGTGGATTTGCGCCCCCTAACCCGTGGATTTGCCCTACCCCCAGATGTTGCGCCCGGTGCGGCCGGCCCCCCCTGCACCCCCCACGCTATGCCACTGGTAAAATGCCATCAACAGGTCCTTTAAGAGATTGTTTTTCCGGAGGATTCTCACAAAATATAACCTCTGCTGTGCTCTCTTCATCAGGTCTTTGCTGTTTTCTCCCCAGGTTAGGTTATCTCTTGTTACGGAAAGGGGGGGGGCATGTCTTCTTCACCTTCTTCTTCGCTACAATATATCAATTTATTTCCAATTGTCAATGTCAAAAGGGACTAAAATTTATAAAATTCATAGAAAATCAACGTGCCAATTTGCTCAATTTCTCTAGGACTCCATCACACCTCCCCTGTCCTCCATAATCCCTCAAGCAAGGTGTCAAGACCCTAATCCTGTCAAATCACTCTGCCAAGCCTTTCCTCCGGGCAATGCCAGGTGGCAGACTATGCATACATGGACCATTGTCTTCTCATCACCGGCACTCAGGATGTGCTTATCTGCGCATATCTCCAGCTCTGCATATTCCCCCCTCCCTCCTCCATATGTTAATCCGGTGTAACCCAACCTCTCCTTAATGTATTCATGATGTAATCTGTGTAACCCAACCTTTCCTTAATGTATTCATGATGTAACTGGGATGTGTTTTGCACTGTATTCTGGGACATGGGGGGAGTTTCAAAAGTTCATGTCACCCCTTTCTCGCTGTTCAATCTTGCCTTGAACCTGTTGCGCAATAAACTTGGATCTTCTGCAATTTGCTCCTGTCCGGCTGAGCTCATTTTCTTCCGCAGGGACCCGTGGACTTAGTCCGATGAGCTGGGTGGCAGAGTAGCCCCGCACCCAGATTTTAGCCGTAACACTCTCAACTCCATTCCCAGAAATTGAAACACCGAGACCTGTTCCACACACTTTCCCTCAATAATGGGTGAGGGGGCAGAGACGACATACCCCTGAACCACTTGCTGCAGGATGGAAAATGCCCCCATCACTCAGTGCCTTCTTGTTAAGGGCCGTGCTGGGTTGCTGAGCTGAATGGTGCCCATTGTGTACCTGGCAGAGAGGCAGGCTCCCTCTGCTCTGCCCAGAGACATAAGAACATCAGGAGAGGCAGCTGGATCAGGCCCAGGGCCCTTGTAGTTCAGCCTGTTGCTTTCAGTCCCCGTGGCCAACCAGATGCCCCCCAAGGGCAGTCTGCAAGCAGGACCCGAGTGCAAGAGAGCAGCCCCCCCCCCAAGTCTCCTGGAAATGGGGCAGGGAGAGAGAGAGGCCGCAGGCAGGAAAAAACACCCCTTTTACTGGGAAATGTGAGCCCCATCTTTTCTCAAGCATTGGGGAGAACTGTGTCAGATGGCTGACCCCAGGGTGTTCCATCTTTAAGTGTGGCAGCAGCGTCCACACTTTGGAACTCGCTGCCTATTGATGTCAGGTGCCTTCGAGGTGTTCTTTTTGGTGCCCGCTTTAAAAAAACAACACCATTATTGTTTCAACAGATACCCAGACTGTTGACATGGTTTTAATCAGTTGGTTTGAATTTTCCCGACGTTTTAAATAGCTGCTGATAATTTGCTTTTATTTTTGCAAATCCGAGTATATACGTTTTATGAAACAAAATACAGGGGGGGCAGCGTAGGAGCCAACTCCTGGGGCCAAGGTACCATCACCCCTTCAATAATTTTTTTGAGGGGACTGCCCCCCCAAGTTGATGTGTATTGCCATTCAAATGGTGTGCATGTGTGATCGATCGTGCAGGGTTTATTGTTTTGCGTACATTCAATTGTAAGGTAAAACATATGCGAAGGGACTTGACAGGAAGTCAAAACTGAAGAAAAGATTTTGTAAGATAAAAGGGGGGAAATATTTATTTTCATTAGTAGCATTATTATTATTTCTCTTGTGTGTGTGCGGGTGGGTGTTTTGTATGAAATGTGTGGGAGGAAATAAGACGGTAAATAACAAATAACAAACAAAATATTGATGCATGTCATTTTTATTTCTCAATAATATTTTGTGGTAGTATGGTTGTAATGCTTTTTGTATCATAAAATCATTTAATAAAAATTATATATATAAAAAAAGGATTATGCGGGGCGGGACTTACGGTACCTCCCCCAATGTTTTATTCTAGTTGGCATCCCTGGGGGGCAGGGCCAGTTTGCCTCCGAACCCAAATATGCCCCCAGTAGGTAAGGCGTGAATGATTTCTGTGCCTCCGCGCCACCCGGAGGAGGAGCCTGCCGGGCTCCTGGCTTAAGGGCGAGCTTCTCCTGCGGGAAGCAGCGGAGGGCGATCGGCGTGACATTGGCAGGCGTCCCTGGCAAGAGAGCGCGAGCAAAGGGTGACTAAGGCTTGAGCCGGGACGGTGACCAAGCAAGCCGGATTTAGCTCTGATCCAGCCCCTTCTCCTCCTCCTCCGAGCCGCCTGTGAAATGCCTCCCGCCTGCCTCATCTCACCCCTCCCAGCGCGCAACCGAGGCGCATTCCGGGCGGCCGGGTGCGCGGAAGCGCCCCGGGATGGCCTTGGCCCGGGATCCCGAGCTGGGAAAGGGAACCTTAAATGGGCGAAGGATGCAAGGGAGGGGGGGTCTGGCACTGCCTCCCCCAATGCTTACGGCGTCCCCTTTCATCCCCGCCCCCCAGGGCTGCAAGGCAGGCAGGAGTTGTACAGGTGAGGCTTTGCGCTTTGCCGCTTCCCCTGTTGGATTCCAGCCTGAGCCTCGCAACTGTTTGGAAATAGCTTCTTTCAGGACGCAAGATGCAAATCAAACAGGTTTCCTTTGGGCTTGTTTGAAGGGGGTCGTGCTTGATTTAGCTGTCCCTCCCCCCTTACTGAGGGATGTGGGTGGTGCTGTGGTCTAAACCACTGAGCTGCTTGGGCTTGCCGATCAGAAGGTCGGCGGTTCGAATCCCCGCAACGGGGTGAGCTCCTGTTGCTCGGTCCCAGCTCCTGCCAACCTAGCAGTTCGAAAGCACGTCAAAGTGCAAGTAGATAAATGGATACAGCTCCAGCGGGAAGGTAAACGGCGTTTCCGTGTGCTGCTCTGTTTTGCCAGAAGCGGCTTAGTCATGCTGGCCACATGACCCGGAAGCTGTACGCCGGCTCCCTCGGCCAGTAAAGCGAGATGAGCGCCGCAACCCCAGAGTCGTCTGTGACTGGACTTAACTGTCAGGGGTCCTTTAGCTCTTTTTACCCCCCTTACTGAACGACGGTGAGGGCCATCTTACCCATAGGTGCTAGGGGTGCGGGGAACCCGGATGCTGGGCTCTCAGGGGCACCAGGCTGAGAGTCCGGGGCCTGAGAGTTGAGTCCGGGGAAGAGCTGGCCCATCGGTCAGAGCGCCGCAGCGGGCTCTTCGGCTGTGGGTGGCTCTGCACCACAAGTTCAGGGGCGACCGAGCCAGCAAGACACTGAGGTCAGCCGACTCCGTCCTCCTGTACGCCTTGGACTAGGCAACGGGGGGGGGGCAGGTGGATCTTTGCACCCCGGTGCTGCATATGCTTAAGACAGCCCTATGGTATATATAATATACATTTTTCATCTTTGTGCTTCCACCGAGTCAAGCAAAAGCAGCAGGCACAAAATTTACATGGCTTTTAAAGTGGCTTCGAGGAGGAAAAGGGCTACTAGTTGCAATGGCTATGCCTGAACTGGAGCCAGTAAATGTTTATGAATCCCGTTGCAGGGAACAGCAGAAAGGGAGAATTGTTGCGCTCAGGGCCTGTTTAGGAAGAGGCATCTGGTTGGCCAATGTCAAGGCAGGATGCTGGACCCGGCGGTGGTCCTTTATTTATTTATTAAAATATTTGTATATTGCTGTATTGTAAATATCTATCTATCTATCAAAGCAGTTTACAGCAGTAAAAATATAAACCATATTAAAAAGTTTAAAAAAGGACATCAACGAACCATTTTGGAAGGATGTCTTCTTACCTGACGGAATAGGAAGAATTTAAACGTTGGCACAGAAGGCACCTGCTGCTGAATCTCCAGTGGCGGAGAGTTCCATCAGCCGGGCTGACGTTTCTCATAATCGTCAAGTGAGCCTCGCCAACTCCAGGAATGACCAGCGACACTCCCGTCAGTGACTCCCGTGACCGAGCTAGGATATGACAGGGAATTGGTCGATTTCAGTGGGCCAGACCCAGATCTACTGTGCCCATTTCTGGATATTGACAAACTAAAAGGTGTGCAGAGGAGGGTGACCAAGATGGTAAAGGAGATTCTGACTAAACATAAGGAAGACATTTCTGACAGCAAGAGCTGTTTTCGACACCCTTGGGAGGTGGTGGACTCTCCTTCCTTGGAAATTTTAAGGCAGAGGTTGGGTGGCCGTCTGTCAGGGATTCTTTAGCTGAGATTCCTGCACTGCAGGGAGTTGGACTAGATGACCCTTGCGGGTCCCCTTTTATCTCTACAATTACATGATTTTGTGGTCGGGCATCTGTGGGGCTCTCCTGACGTCCTGTCCCCAAGGTCTTGATCTGCCAGCCCAGATCCCAGTGGTTCTCTCTGCTCCAGCTCAGAGAATCGTCCTTTTAGGATCTGCTTTTGTTGCCTCCTGTCACACAAACTCACCCTCCCTGCCCCACCCCAATCCCTTGCCAGGCTCACATGCCCACTCATGCGCCTTTTTTTGGAAGGCAGGGCTAATCGCTGGGGGGGGGGAGCTGTTATTATCCAGGCCGGCAGGAATGCTAGTCATGGCGCTCCCCCACCTTGTTTGTTTGGAGCCCGTGTCCCACCCCCACCCCCAATCCTCCGGGGAAACTTTCCAGTGGGATGGTCGGAGGGAGTGACGATGCTAGAGTGCCTAAATTTAGAGACTTTGACAAGAGGCCTGGAAGTCGGCCCAGAGGCTCGGAGCGCCTTTATATGCGCCGCAGCTGTGGCTGAATACCTCACGAGCACCCAAGAGTGACTCAGAGCAGAGCAGAAAGGGCTGAACAGGGAAGGGAATTGCTCTCTCCTCGCCCACCCAACTTGGGTGCCTCCAGACTCCTTGGGCAGCTTGAATTAGGGCGCCTCCTTTTCTTTCTCCCGGATAAGCCCCTTCGGAGAGGTCGAAGCCACTGTTGGGGGTACAGCTCTTTCCTCAAGCAAGGCTCGCCGCCATGGAGAAGGCGCACGGGATATTCGGCGACAGTTTTGGGGGCTTCCTGAGGCCACGCAGCGAGCCCCTGGGCTTCTCAGGCAAGGCGGCTGTGGGAACGGGGCGTGTGTGTTTGTGTGCCTGGGTGTGATCCTGTCCACACCATACCTTTAAAGTGCATGGCTTCCCTCAAAGCAGCCTGGGAACTGTAGTTTGTTGAGGGCAGCGCTGTGGTGGGTAAACTACAGTTCCTCGGATTCTTAGGGAGGGGAGCCAAGACTGTTAAAAGTGGTGCAAAGGTGATCTGAAGGTGGATGCGGCTTCTAAGGCAAATTTGCTCCCACCTTCTCATGTCTTGAACCACAACAGAGCCAACCATAGATATATTAGGAGATTCGGCACTAAAATGCTGGCGATTTTCTACAGTGACTTTATTTATAAAAAGAATCTGCAAACTAATGTGGAGCACTGAACTTCCAAAGGGGTAAATGATAAACTGGAAGAATCGAAAGATGCAGATCATTCCATCCTTAACCCAATTGGACCTTCAGGTTGGACGTGGCTCCCCAGGACAGAAGGAACTACCTTGTGAAGTCTCTCAGACTACTGCTTCCTCCACCTCTGAGGTCTCAGGCAGAGGTCATTTGGCTGTAGATTGGACCTGGGACCACAGGAAGCTGCATTCAGCTGAGTCCAGCCACTGTTCCATCCTGCTCAGTATCGACTCCTTCCCAGCCCTGCTTGGAGATGCCGTTGTGGGAAACTGAACCTGGGGCGTTCTGCAGGCAAAGCATATGCTCTAACCACTGAGCAACCACTTATTCAGGCGGGAACAGGCCTGAAACAATGATGGGGGAGGGAGGGCAGCTGGGGCAGACATCTGCTGATTTTCTTACTGATGCTCCACTCTGGGGGTCTTTTCTGTGGCCCAAGGAGGTGTGATAGTATCTGGCACTCTGGACCTGGTCAGTGTAGTGTAGTAAATCAGGCCAAAGGGACCCCACCAATGTAGCCCAGCCTCCTGTTCTCACAGCGGCTGACCAGAAGCCCCCACCCCATGGGAAACCAGAGCATCTCGACCTCTGTGAGTGTAGAACATTGCCAATGTGGACGGTAAACAGGATTCACTTCGTTGTCCTCCAGAATTTGTCCAGTTCTCTTTTAAAGCCATCCAAATTGTTCGGCATTGCTGCTTCCTGTGGGAGGGAGTTCCACAGTTTAACTGTTGTCACTGGGTTTCCTTTTCGCTGTCTTGAATCCTCTAAACCGGCTCTCTCACTTCCAGCTCCAGTATTCGGAGAGGGAGGGAGACCTGTCTCTCTGTCCACTTTCTCCAGTATCCTGCCCCAGTATTCTGTCCCCAGCAGACAGATGTTCTGAACCCTTCCATATATATATATATATATATATATATATATATATTCATACAACAGAACTTCACATCTTATACAATATTTTTTTTTGGACTTCCGTCAACACCTCTGATGGTTTTCCGTTCTTATCACTTATTATGCATTTCTTAATTTCATATTACCTTTAATTATCTTTAACTAATAATTCTCCTCATTATCTTACCTACTAGCGTAATCTGTTCATCACAATTACTTTTCAAATAATCCGTAAATTTACTCCAGTCTTCTGAGAATCTCTGGTCCCGAAGGTTTCAAATCCTTCCTGTTAGTTTATCTAATTTTGCATAGTCCATCAATTTCAACCTCCATTCTTCTTTCATCGGTAATTCTTCCTGCTTCCAGTTTTGGGCCAATGCTCGGAACCCTTCCGTGGCCCAGGGAAAAGATCCTTGTGCCAAGGGATCTGGGGTTCACGTCAATCTTGTCCCTCTTTTTCACAGCGGGCCGTGCTGGAGGGATGGGGAACATCAAGACCTTGGGGGACACGTACCAGTTTGCAGTGGACGTCAGCGACTTCTCCCCCGAAGACATCATCATCACCACGTCGAAAAACCAGATTGAAGTCCATGCAGAGAAGGTGAGAGGCCCCTCCGAGTCCTCCCCCTCCTCCTCTTAGATATAGTGGGAAATAGCTTTTAAGGGAGCTCTGGACTACAACTTCCATGAGCCACAGAGGTGTGGTGCTGGGGCTGATGGGAACTGTAGTCCAAAGGATCTGGGGAAGGGTGGACCACAGGGGTGCCCAGCTCTCCTTCAGACCAACCGTTCTGCCTTCTTAGGGCAAAATCTATTCCCAAAGAACCTCTGAGTTTGGGGCTGGGGAAAACACTGTAACTTTAATGCGCATAGGTAAAGGTAAAGGGACCCCTGACCATTAGGTCCAGTCGTGACCGACTCTGGGCTCATCTCACTTTATTGGCCGAGGGAGTCGGCGTACAGCTTCTAGGTCATGTGGCCAGCGTGACTAAGCTGCTTCTGGCAAACCAGAGCAGCTCACGGAAACGTCATTTACCTTCCCGCCGGAGCGGTACCTATTTATCTACTTGCACTTTGAGGTGCTTTCGAACTGCTAGGTTGGCAGGAGCAGGGACCGAGCAACGGGAGCTCACCCCGTCACGGGGATTTGAACCGCCGACCTTCTGATCAGCAAGTCCTAGGCTCTGTGGTTTAACCCACAGCGTCACCTGCGTCCCAATCTCAGCCCTTTTATTTAAACTGAACTTCCGGGCTGCTCTGTTTATTAGCCCCAGGGTGCCTGGCTTTGGTAGGAGCAGCCTAGGCTCTGTGGTTTAACCCACAGCGCCACCCGCTTCCCTTTTTTAAAGAGCATAGCTTCCCCCAAAGGATTAAGGGAACTGTAGTTGGGAATTAAGAGGGTACTGCAGGATACATTCAGCATCCTGCTCTCACAGTGGCCAATCGGAAACCTGAGGGGCAAACTATGGTTCACATAATTCTTGGGAAAGTGCTTGAAAAGTGCTTTCAGCCTGAAATGAGATGGTGTTAAGCAGTGCCCTTTTTGCAGAGGTGCTGGATGTTGCTGGCATAAGAAAGGGCACCCAGGATGCTGCCAGGGAGTGGGGGGGGCTCCTCCTGGACTTTCTCTCCCTGTCTGCCTGGCATCCTTCCCCAGTGACAAATCCTCTCTGCCTTTGCTGGGGACACAGTGCTCTCTCCTCCTGCCACTCCTCCGGGGCGGGAACGCAATGTTCCAGACAGTAGGCATGGTGACAGAAGCACTGAACCATCTTCCTGGCTCTCTGGCTGCCTTGAAAATCCTGGAGGGATTTTGGGAGGAAGACATGAGCTTTGCGGGCCAGGAAATGGGTGCACCTGTTCTGGTTTGCGGTCCCAAGGGGGCTGACGGGAGAAGGGGTGACTTGGAGAGCTTGGCGTTGGGCAGTGAGGCTGTGAAAGCAGGATGAGTTGGCCCCATGGTACAGGCCGGGCAACTGAGGCAGGGAGGTGTGGTTTCTATCAGGGACACCCACATACCCCAAGCATCGCAGCATAGCAAGAGCTGAAAAGTGGACAGACTCCAGTCAGGCTGCGTATACGTCATGCATTTAAAAACACATGACTTTCCTGCAAAGAATCCCGAGAACTGTAGTTCACCCAATACAGATCACCTTTAGCAAACTACAGTTCCCAGGATTCTTTTTTTGTGTGTGGGGGGGGGCGGGCAATGAAACTCCTGGAGTTCAGTTAGTCACATCCCTTAATGTCAATGGGCTTACTCTGAGTAAGGCTAGCAATGCATACCACCCAGTGTCCCCCTTCCAGGTCCAGATTGGCTGAGCTTCCACAAGGAGGCTGCATCCCCTGCCCTCTGCCCATGCTCTAGAGCCCAACCCCATCCCCCACTGGGGAGACTCCTTGCCCTCCCCTATACACCACTGCAACCCTTCTCTGTGGTCACAGCCCTAAATGGATTGACTGAACTATTTATAGGCAGCTCACAGGTGCTTTAGCCGAGATTCCTGCATTGCAGGGGGTTGGACTAGATGACCTTTGGGTCCCTTCCAACTCTATGATTCTATGATTCCATAAAAATACAGGTAGGTGGTATACACCACCAAAAAAATCACAACAAAATGAATGAAAGCATCAATAAATACTGGTTGGTAGAAATCACAGTGACAAAGTCCTGCCTGAGCTGTAACACATTTTTCGGGAGACATCTAAAAGACAGCAATGACGATTCCTGTGGCAGGGAGTTCCGCAGGGCCTGCTGTGCTAAAGGCTGACCCATCCTCAGAGGGAAAAGGGAGGCAGACTAAACATCCCCAGTCCAGGCCCCCGCTGACTCCTCTCTCCTCTCTCTTTGCCCTGCTCAGCTGGCAGCGGACGGGACCATCATGAACACATTCACCCACAAATGCCAGCTGCCCGAGGATGTGGACCCCACTTCCGTCACTTCTGCCCTGGGCGGGGACGGCTCCCTGACCATCAAGGCTCAAAAGCGCCCCGGCAAGCACATCGAGCACGTCCAACAGACCTTCCGGACTGAAATCAAAATCTGAGCATCCCCCATCGCCCCATAGCAACTGGGGGACGGCCTGGGGGTGAGGGGGGGTTGGTTGGTTTCGGAAGGTGAGCGAAGGGGTTGGGCTCACCACTCCCCCCCCCTTTGGCCATTCTCCTTTGTATAGAATAGATTGCCTTTGGTTTGTTATAAATTATTGGGGATACCGGTAGCTGGTGTGACATCTGCTTTTTCTCTTGTGGGCGACTGTTTCTTTTCAGAGAATTTTTTTTCCCAAAGGGAAGGAGAGTCATCACGTTCGTCTCTGCATGTGTGGGAATCCTGGGGTACAGTTCCGGTTGCTTCGCCTCAAAGAGGATATTGCTGTAGCATTCGGGGGTTTTATAGTTTAAGGAAAAGGTGAGGGGAAAAGGGAAATGCTAGAAGTCTACAAAATTATGCATGGCATGGGGAAAGCTTGATAGGGAGTAGTTTTTCCTCCCTCTCTCATAACGCTAGAACTTGTGGTCATCCAGCGAAGCTGAAAGTTGGGAGATTCAGGACAGATAAGAGAAAGCAGGATTGAACAGTGGAACTCACCGCCACAAGATGTAGCGACGGTCGCCAACATCCCTTTAAAAGGGGGTTAGAAAATCCGTGGAGGGAAAGGGCTGTAGTAGCTCAACGGCAGGACACCTGCTGGGCATGCAGAAGGCCCCAGGTTCAGTCCCTGGCAGCATCTCCAGGCAAGGCTGGGAGAGAGTCCTGCTGCCAGTCAGTGCAGACACCGCTGAGCTAGATCAGCGGAGGATTCAGGGCAGTGCAGGCAGTTCCACTGCACAGGGCACCGAGCAGGTACAAAATAAGAAAACCCAGAATGGAGAAGTTCCATGGGGCGGGGATACCAAACTTTGGCCATGCATAGGATGTCATATTATGCAAGATTATTAAAGTCCATTGTTGGCTAGGTGGACCCCATGCATGGCAAAGGACAAAGCAGCTTCCTCTGTTCTAGCAACTCCTAGGCATCATATCAATGTTCTGCCTTCAAGCATCATGCCTTTGAAGTCCAGTTGCTGGGAAATCCCAAGCAAAGGGGGTGCTTATTATTATTATTTTAGCTAGTAAGCCTTATCTTTATTAAACTGTTGCAACAGAGTCCTCACTCCTCCCATGCAGGGAGGGAGAGAGGCACCCAGGACAGTGGTGTGCAAGGTCTTATATAGACTTTTGAAATAGCCTCCCCTGTCGCTCAAGACCCCCCCCCCCAAACATCATACATACATCACAGAAAGAGGTAGTCCCTAGCAGAAATACAACACAGGGGGCAGTCAACAGCAGAAAACCTATCTGTCAAGATACCTGATAATGGTTACTGATTGCTTGACCTGGGTATCCTGGCTATTCTTTTTGAGATGCTAAATACTTAGTTCCTGAATCCAGGTCACAGGCTCACCCTATTTACACACAAATATGCCCTAAAGACAGGAGTTGTGAGCAAAGAGACAATGGGGAGAATATCTGAGGTCAATTTGAGAGAGTCAAAATGGTATCAGGATTGCTCTCCTGTACTATTTCAGACACGTGGTTTATATACTTTATGAACATATGGTTTATATATATGAGACCTTAGAATTCCTATAACACATTTAAAACACATTCAAAGGTTTTAATAAAAAATAATCTCTATTAAATAGTTTTCCAATTGAAATGGTTGTACGATCTCAACAATCAAGCAGAAACCATCCAAACTGGCATGAAATACAAAGTCTTTCTTCTTCCTGTTCCTGAGATATTTGAAGCTGTTAAAAAGGAGCAAATGGGGAAATCCTTTTTGATTCCTCAATAATAAGAGGCAGTGGGGTGAGGGAGGCCAGGGCCACAGCCACACCATTTAAAGCGGATGGGATGGGGCGCGGGATTCTCCCCTATTGCAAAAACTTCACCACCCCAGTCATCAACACGTGAGCCTCGTTTCCCATGGCAGGGTTGTTCTGGGGCATATTGGGGGGGGGGAGGAAAATAAAAGCTGCAATCCTAGACCCTGTTACCCTATGGAACACAGTGGAACTTACTTTCAATTAAGCCAGTGGGTCTTGCTTTTTTCCTGACCGCTTAGGTCAGGGGTCAGTAAACTTTTTCAGCAGGGGGCCGGTCCACTGTCTCTCAGACCTTGGGGGGGCCGGACTATATTTTGGGGGGCAAAATGAACGAATTCCTATGCCCCACAAATAACCCAGAGGTGCATTTGAAATAAAAGCACACATTCTACTCATGTAAAAACACCAGGCAGGCCCCACAAATAACCCAGAGATGCATTTTAAATAAAAGGACACATTCTACTCATGTAAAAACACGCTGATTCCCGGACCATCTGCGGGCCGGATTTAGAAGGCGATTGGGGCTGGATCCAACCCCTGGGCCTTAGTTTGCCTACCCATGGCTTAGGTGATACCGATGGCTTGCAAAACCCCTCGCCAGCCCAGGACCATCCCATAAATGGGAGCTTCTCATACGCAGAAGAATAAAAAAGCGGAATTGTAGAAATCAGAGTTGCTGGGGAATGATGGATCTGGGAGCAAACGTCTTTCTTGGTTTGTGGACCCTGGGGGAAAAAGTGGGGGGGAGGTGGAGATGTCCGTCCTTGATGCTCTGTCCCATGTAGGCCGAGGGCCAACGGCCTGAGAAGCGAGAGGGGCGGAAGGAGTGAGTCACTCTCTGGAAATAGCTGCCCTGACAAAAGACAGGCGCTACTAGCTGGGGGGGTCAGCTGCCTGCCTGTGCCTGGCTTGTCCTCGGGCAGCGACGGCGTGGGCAGTAACCACATCCCTTGGTGCGAATGGACTTCTGCCCAATGCCCCAGCATGGCTACAGTTTACAGTGGTACCTCGGGTTAAGTACTTAATTCGTTCCGGAGGTCCGTACTTAACCTGAAACTGTTCTTAACCTGAAGCACCACTTTAGCTAATGGGGCCTCCTGCTGCTGCCGCGCCGCCAGAGCACGATTTCTGTTCTCATCCTGAAACAAAGTTCTTAACCCGAGGTAATATTTCTGGGTTAGTGGAGTCTGTAACCTGAAGCGTATGTAACCCGAGGCACCACTGTACTCCCATTCTGTCCTGGCTCCATTCATAGAATCATAGAGTTGGAAGAGACCACAAGGGCCATCGAGTCCAACCCCCTGCCAAGCAGGAAACACCATCAGAGCACTCCTGACATATGGTTGTCAAGCCTCTGCTTAAAGACCTCCAAAGAAGGAGACTCCACCACACTCCTTGGCAGCAAATTCCACTGTCGAACAGCTCTTACTGTCAGGAAGTTCTTCCTAATGTTTAGGTGGAATCTTCTTTCTTGTAGTTTGGAACCATTGCTCTGTGTCCACTTCTCTGGAGCATTCAGGGCTGTTAGAACTGCATCCCAACCCACCCAGCTGAGGAACACACAAAGTTCAGATCAGAGTCAACCCTGACCCCAGCCCAATGCAATTCGGAGCGCTGGGAGGCAGCAGAGCAATCCTAGCTCCAGAATATGACTCGAGTGAGTGAGCCCAACTGCATACTCTAAGAATGTGGGAAGCAAGAAAGAAGTCAACGGGATAAATTAGTAGCTGGCCTCAACTGGCCGTGGTCAGCATTTGAATAGCAAGACCACATTCCTGATTCCCACATGGTGCACAAAGTTATTTTAACAGATAACAGAATGTAAGAGGAGTTCAGAGCTGCTAACTGCACCAAACAGCACACAAACAAATTTAAAGCCATAATTTAAAGCAGCCGTAACTGAAACCGAAAACAATTAGCAATGCAAACCTTTATGAACAGGGTCACTTGCACCCTGAAGGTCCTTAGAAATAAAAAAAACAGGTCTCATAGCTGGGGCTCAATGAAAAGAGGGGAGGGGGTGGGTGAGGGAGCCATATTTGGGGGGGGGGAGGGTGTTTCACAAGCAGGACACTACAAAAAAACATGTTTTTGGGGGGAGGGGGCGGTAGGATATCTATGGAGAAAAAACTCTTGTCTTTTGGGGAACAAATTCCAGGGCAGGTGGTTGTGTGAGTCTGGGGCAGTCAAAACAGTGGCAGGGGTCTGGTGGCACCTCAGTGGGTTGGATGGTTTTATTTCGCAACTGGTTTATTTTGCAAGGAGACTCGCTGTTCGCTCTTGGGGACAAGATCCGAGGAAGGCCTTGTTTGTGAGCTGCAGTGTGTCACAAAGCTCCATACCAAAAAGCTTCTGCATTGGGGGGGGGGGAGGGGGAAATCCCCGCCCATAGAAATGAGGACAGCGGGGAGCATATCAGGCTGGAATCCTAAAGTGCACAATTTCAAACTGCAAGGATTTGTTTTGATTTGCTGGTGGGGGTGGCAGGAGGCCGGCTGCCTATTCTAACATCTATCCCCAACCCAGATGTTTGGGTGTATAACAGTGTCCTGAAGGGTGAAATTTTGGGAGGCTGATCTAGCGGATTGTCACACATGTCTCGAAGGGAAGTGTGCCCACCGGCCATTTCATTCTGTGAGGATGCCTCTTGAACTGCCTGGCAGGCGCCAAGAGAGATACCCCCTTGCTCTGATGGCACCGCATTAAATAAAGATGTGTGGGATTTGTGGGGGGGGATGGGACGTGGGGAGGTCAGTGCACTTGCATAAGACTTTGGCCGGCCTCCCTAGTGGACAGGGCAGGTGAGAAAGAGCTGGCCTGTTTTGTCTGCAAAACAAGCCGCTGGCGCCTGGTGTTTGGCTCTGGGATGGGTCTGTTTATAGTAACACCAGGCACTCTTGGCATTGTGTTGGTGCAACAGGGAGAGGAGCGTAGAGGTCACTGTGTCCTCTCCCTTTCTGGAGTGGGGGGGGGGAACTGTCAGGAGACAACAGCCTGCCATAATGGCACCAGAAAGGGAATCTACCTGGCCATCACAAAGGCTCCACAAAGCGGGATAGAGCATTCGGGGCACGATTGTCTCAACCAGTGGTCAGCAAACCTTTTCAGCAGGGGGCCGGTCCACTGTCCCTCAGACCTTGTGGGGGGCCGGACTATATTTTTTGGGGGGAGATGAATGAATTCCTATGCCCCACAAATAACTCAGAGATGCATTTTAAATAAAAGGGCACATTCTACTCATGTAAAAACACCAGGCAGGCCCCACAAATAAGCCAGAGATGCATTTTAAATAAAAGGGCACATTCTACTCATGTAAAAACACGCTGATTCCCGGGCTGTCCACGGGCCGTATTTGGAAGGCGATTGGGCCGTATTTGGCCCCCAGGCCTTAGTTTGCCTACCCATGGTCTCAATATTTGAATGTTCCACAGGTTAGCCAGGTTAGCTGACTGGAGCTCCAGCTCCATCAGCCCCAAAATCACCCAGAACCATCTGGAAACCCATTGGATCAATCAGCCTCTGAAGCTGTCCACCCACCCTCCTCTGCAGATTGCAAAGGGTACTGAAAGCCTAAATCTCAGCAGGAAGTGATCGGAGCATGACAAGTGACTGATGTTAACACCCTCCCACTCGCTTTCCAATCACCTGACCGGTTGAGAAAACAAGGTCCAGAGTGTGGCCTGTCACATGCATTGGCCCGGTGACATGTTGGGACAGCAGCCCCATAATTATCATGGCAGCCATGAAGTCCTGAGCCACCCCGGAGCCAGACACCTGGCCTTGGATATTGAAGTCCTCTGAAAGCAGCAGACTGGGAGTCCTCCATAGTGCCTCCAAGACCAGCTCCGTCAGCTCAGGCAGGGAGACTGCTGGGCAGCAAGGTGGGCGCTAAACCAGTAGAATCCTCAATTGCCCAGTGCCAGGTGTTGTAAATAAAAATATGCCATTTTCCCTTATGGGGTATCCAAGAGCCCATATAGAGTCCTTACATAGGTTCCCTATTGGTAGGAGAAAATAACAGAGGCCAACCAGAGAATATTGAGAAGCAAAGCAGCTAGTAAGCTTGATCTTTATTGATCTGTTGCAACAGGGTGCTCCCCTCACTCGCAGGAGAGGAAGAGGACCCACAAAAATGCTGTGCAAGGGCTTATAAAGACTTTTGAAATTCCCATCCCAGAAACATCATGCATGCATCACAGAAGTGGTGTAACCTAAAACCACCCCTCAAATACATCCCACCTACATCACAGAAATTTAAATGTTTTTCTCTTGTCCTTGTTTATCTCCTGTCTGGAAGGTTACTTGATTGGATTTGCTGGGGAGCCTGGCCATTCTTTTGTAGTGGTAAAATACTTAGTTCCTGGGCCAGGTCACAGGCTCACACCCTATTCATATCTTAAATGTGCCCTTAAGACAGGATTTGTGAGGAAAGAGACAATGGGGAGACTTTTCCAGTTTGACCTTGCAGAGAAAACATTTTGGTCAGTTTAGGAATCAAAATGGTTCCAGTTTGGTCTTCCTGTGCTGACCTATGTATGTGCGGTTATGAACATTACCATATATCTAAGACCATAAATAAGACCATAAAATTCCTATCACACAGGAACACACACACTACATCCCCCCACAAATGGACAGAGAGCCAGGGGAGAGAGAGAGAGAGAGGATCGCTAAAGACCACAGCAACTCCTGCTCCCCAACTCTTCCTCTTTTTTCCCAGTAATTTTTTATTATTTTCTCTACACAGATAGGTAGCCGTGTTGGTCTGCCATAGTCAAAACAAAAAATTTTTTTTCCTTCCAGTAGCACCTTAAAGACCAACTAAGTTAGTTCTTGGTATGAGCTTTCGTGTGCATGCACACGAAAGCTCATACCAAGAACTAACTTAGTTGGTCTTTAAGGTGCTACTGGAAGGAATTTTTTTTTTTGTTTTTTCTCTACACAATCATTCTTATAGTACATTAATCAACATATAAACCATTTTGCTCTGCCGAGCTTGTGACTTCCCTCCTTCCCTTCAGCTGGTATCCTTTATCAAATCCAATCGCGTATTTTAACTTTTTACCTCTTATCTACATTGTAGGAATTACTTCAGTCCTGCTAGTGTCTTTAAATTTTTACAGTTATCCTTTAAGTATACAATAAATTTACTCCAATTGTCCTGGAATTTCTGATCGTCCTGATCCCGAATCCTGCTGGTCAGTTTGGCTAACTCCGCATAGTCCATCATTTTCACCTGCCACTCCACAATAGTAGGCATTTCTTGTGATTTCCAGTTTTGGGCCAACAAAGTCCTCGCAGCAGCTGTGGTGTACAAAAATAATCTTTGGTCTGATTTCTTAATCTCCTTTCCCATCAAGCCAAGCAAAAAATGCTTATGGCTTTTTAGGGAAAGTATATTTTAATATTTTCTTTAGTTCGTTATAAATTGACTCCCAAAATGTCTTTACTTTATCAAAAGTCCACCACATGTGATAGAATTCTCCATCCACTTTTTACATTTCCAACATTTTTTGTCCCTCATCCTATATATTTTTGCCAGCTTTACACCGGTGGGCACAGCAGATACAGACCAGATCAGCCTCCTCATTTGTAATATGATTGTGGATGAGAAGGGTCTTAGTCAGAGCCGGGCTGGCATTCAGCAACCGCAGCCGCATACCCAAACATGGCACAGCATCAAAGGCAGGCTCCTCCTGAGCATGAGAGAGGAGGAGCCGAGGCCACTGAAGCTTTGCGGTGCTGGGCAATGACTCCTGCTGATGATGTATGCCCAACACACACATGATGTCACAGGTGTATGTCACACGGCCTGGCCCCTCCAGTCTTCAGCCCAAGGTGGTGCTTCTGGCTGGCAGTAACTGCCTGTGCCAGGTGCCCCTTACCTGGCCTGCCCCTGCCCCAAAACCATACCTGCCCCTACCCTGATCCACTGTGATTGAGTCTCTCCTGCTGTCTCCAGCTCTTCTATTCTGAAATCAACCCACATTCCTTAATTTAAAAAAACAACAAAACCTCCAAATTTAAAAACACAGAAGTTAAATCAGCTTAAAACAATTTAAAACATTTTAAACAGCTAGGGCAAAAATCAGGATCACATCAACAACCACCTCTCTAAACAATACCCCACCCCTTGTGATCATTCTGCTGTTGTCCGGCGTTATGCCAGTTGTTTGTCTATTATACTGATAGTATTTACCTACCTGCCTAGCTGGAAAGTTTACTTTAAACAGCATTCTCTTTATCTTACTCCTCTCTCCCTCTCTTTCTCTTGAAACTTCTTGTTTGCTGGCGGAAAATGAAGAGTGGAGCAAAAGGTGACGAAAGGAAAAGAAAGTTTGGGGGACAAGAAAGAGGAACAAAAAAATGGAAAGAAGAAGAATGCATGGGCGAAAAAATGTTTTTTTAAAAAATTGGAATTAAAAAATTGATGTTAGTTTTTTCACTGCGATTACTGCAGCCGTTCGGGGGGGATGGGATTGTTTCAAAAGAGTGGTGTACAAATAACAGTCGATCATGATGATTAATAATCAATAACAATAGGAAGAGGAAAATGTGAGGGGGAAAGAGCGAAAGAAGAAGAAATGAACGGGCGGGGAAGCAGGCAACGGGTCCCGCTCAATCTCTGCGCTTCCCCTTCCCCCGGAGAAACTGCACTGCCTCTAGTGCTTGTCCCTGCCTCTGGTGTCATGGCGGCCAAGAGACGGTGCGGAGCCGCCTGCATCACGTGCCAGCAGTTTCTTTGCCCCGCCCCTTTTCCGCCGGCGAGACGGGACGTGCCGTGCACGCAAAGCGAAAGAGGGGGGGGGAATGCGCGTCGAGAAAGAGGGCGGTGGCTACAGAGACGCCGCTTCCGCCCGGGCCCAAGATGGCGGCGCCCTTTGTCTGTTCCGTGTCACTCTGAGCGCCGCCGCCGCCGCCGCCCGGGATTATGTGACGCGCGCCGGATAGCAGGTGCGGGGAGGTGGTGGGGGCAGGGGGAGGGTTCGTGGAAGGGGAGGGGCAGGAAGGCAGCCGGGGTGGGGGGGCTGCCTGTCAGGGGGAGGGGGCTGCCAGCCAGCAGGTGGGGGGAATTCAGGGGGGCCGGGGAGCTAATGAGGGGCATTGAAAGAGGCGGCAAGCTGGGGGTGTTGGGGGGCCGGAGGGGAGAAGAAACAAGCAGGGGGGCAATCGGGGTGTGTGCGGTGGGGGGTCGAGGTTAAGGGGGGTCCAGGAAAGCGAACAGTGGAAGGGGGAGAGGAGGAAGGGGATAACTGAGGGCGCTGCCCGTCTGTGGAGGCCAATTGCCCCCCCAACACGCACACCCCGAGTGTCAGGTGTTGCTGAGGGTGAGGAAATTCAGGTCAGTAACATTTGTATTGTGTTTGGAAATACAATTTGGAATTTAAAAATAGAAAAAAAAGAAACGTGGGGTGGTGGGACTTACTTGTTCAGGGTGGGGGAGACACACAAAGGTTCATTTAGGATTATTTCTTGTGCCCCTTTTTTCCAGTGAGGGGCAGGAAGCCTGTGACAGAGTTGACTTGGGGGTTCAAAGCGTATTCGGGTGAGGGGAAGGGGCTGGTGCTCAGTGGTTGGAGCATGGCATGCAGAACGCCCCAGGTTCAGTCCCTGCTGGCAGCATCTCCAGGTAGGGCTGGGAGAGAGACCCTTGTTTGAAACCCGGGAGAGCCTTTGCTGCCTGTCCACTTTCTGCGTTGTGGTGGTGGGGCAGGTGATGGGTGCTCTTAATGGGGTGAGATGGGGAGTTTGGCCCCATGAGGGAGGAGATTGAAGGTGTTGGAGGAGGGGAGCTGGGTTCAAGTCCCACCTGGGCCCCAGACCAAAGAAATAAGACATCTCAGCCTGTCTGAGTGTCTGTAAAATGGGAACAAGCTGATTTGCCTCATCTTGAGAGCAGCAACACTTAAGGGCAGCAGAGCCCTTTGCAAATACGCATCCTAGAAAAAGAGGATATCTATCATCCTAGAAAAAGAGCCTGTTTGGAGTGACAGCTCTCAGACTTCTTCAGATGGGCCTCAGGATTTGCGTGTTGATTTGCTGCAGGGAGATCTGGCCTCACTTTTGCTGGGCTGTTCCTGGAAAGGAAGGAGATGCCCTATACTGAATCCCATTGTTGGTCTATCTAGCTCAATACTGTCTACACTGACTGGTAGCAGTTTTCCAGCATTTCAGGCAGGAGTATCTCTCAGCCTTACCTGGAGGCGCCACTGCGGATTGAATCTGGGGCCTTCTGCATGCCAAGCAGGTGCTCTCCAACAGAGCTAAGCCCCGTCCCCTTCTGTTGTGCAGAAGTGGTTGTCAACAGAATTGTAAAGTTGGAAGGTTACCCCTGAGGATCATCTAGTCCAGCCCCCTACAATGCAGGTATCAAAACTCAAACATCCATGACGGATGGTGAAGGCTTGGAACTGCATACTGCTTTTCTTCGGCTGGGCAGGGCATGATTCGTGGGCCAGAGGGAAGCCTGCATAGTCAGAGGAGGGGCATCTGTGCTCAAGGGCCTCCTGCCTCTCTCCCCGCAGCCATGGATTTCCCTCAGCACAGCAAGCAGGTGCTGGAGCAGCTGAACCAGCAGCGGCAACTGGGTCTGCTGTGTGATTGCACCTTTGTGGTGGATGGCATCGACTTCAAGGCCCACAAGGCAGTGCTGGCGGCCTGCAGCGAATACTTCAGGATGCTCTTTGTGGACCAGAAGGACGTGGTGCACCTGGACATCAGCAACGCGGCAGGTGGGTCTAGCGGCGGGTGGGGTTGCGGGATATTATCCCGTGCCTGAAATGTAGGGTTGAGCTGCATCCTAGCTGGCCAATATAACAGTTGCAAGGGGCCCAAATGACCACCACGTCCTGAAGCAGCCAGCCTAGGCTGTGCAGGTGTCCCACAGGAAACGGCCTGCAGAGCTGATTGATTGCATTATATCCAGCCTTTTTCTCTGAGGAGCTCAAGGTGGTTTGCATGGTTCCCCCCTCCTCAATTAATCACCACAACAGCCCTAGGTTAGGCTGAGAGGCAGTGACTGGCCCCCAGGGTCCCCCAGTGAGAGCTTTATGAGTGAGCAGAGATTTGAACCCTGGTCCCTCCCAGAGTCCAGTCAAAGTCTCTTAACGAGTACAGGTAAGTCAAGCAAGGTGAGTCCAGAATGAATGGCTCCAGGTGAGTTGAGCAAGGGACCCACGTTGCACGCCTCATGCAAGGCAAACAGCAGCAAGCCCCCTTCTGAAAACTATGCGGCAAGTTGTACCCTCCCACCTCTGGGCCAGAGATAGAAGGCAGAGTCAGGCTTGAGCAAAAACCACCTTGGGGGATGTATGACTTGGCCCTGGTGGTGCCTCTGCACCACCCAGTACCCTGTCCCACAGTGTCCCTGGTGCACCCCGGAAAAGTAGCAGTGGGTGCCTCCTTGGTCCCCAGAAGGAGCCTAGAGATTTCTTTTAAGTTTTGAGGCGGCATATAAATTAAAAGGTAAAGGTAAAGGGATCCCTGACCATTAGGTCCAGTCGTGGCCGACTCTGGGGTTGCGGCGCTCATCTCGCTTTATTGGCCGAGTACAGCTTCCGGGTCATGTGGCCAGCATGACTAAGCCGCTTCTGGCAAACCAGAGCAGCGCACGGAAACGCCGTTTACCTTCCTATCGTAGCGGTACCTATTTATCTACTTGCACTTTGACATGCTTTCGAACTGGTAGGTTGGCAGGAGCAGGGACCGAGCAACGGGAGCTCACCCCATCGCGGGGATTCGAACCGCCAACCTTCTGATCAGCAAGTCCTAGGCTCTGTGGTTTAACCCACAGCTCCACCTGCGTCCCAGCATATAAATTACTTAATAAATAAATACAGAATTAAAATAAATAAAATGGGAAACTAAGCCACAAAGTATAATTTTATTTTGTAAAACAACTTAACTTCCATGTGTGTGTGTATGTCATGTGCGACACAGGACCGGGTCTGATTTCTTCACATTAATCTACATGAACAAGACGTCCCCACCCCGCACCCCACCCAGTTTAGGTGGGAATAAGTCATAAAAAGGGAAGGGAAAAATGGCTAGGGAGGGTGGGGAATATGGGGTGTTTCTTGCCTTTACTCTTTTCATTTTTAGCTTTGTAAAACTATGAGATTCAGTTTTTAAAAGAAGAGTGTGGAGAGGAAGGAGATCTAGCAAAGTTCTGGCTTTTTCCCATGATGGCTCCTTCAATGCTTTCTATTTTTTAAAATCAAATTCTTTCAAATTGTTGGTGCCCCTGCTTTGCGGATGCCTCAAACCAGGGGTAAGCAACCTAAGACCTGGGGGCCGGATGTGGCCAAATCGCCTTCTGAATCCGGCCTGCGGATGTTCCGGGAATCAGCGTGTTTTAGAATGAGTAGAATGTATCCTTTTATTTAAAATGCATCTCTGAGTTTTTTGTGGGGCATAGGAATTCGTTCATATTTTTTTTTCAAAATACAGTCTGGCCCCCCACAAGGTCTGAGGGACGGTGAACTGGCCTCCTGCTGAAAAAGTTTGCTGACCCCTGCCTTAAACCATGTGCTCAATTTGCCTGTTGGGCCATCCAGCCCTTGGCACTAGGGTTCGCTCTGCCTTGCAGGTGGGAAGTCCATGATGGTCTGTCATAAGAACATAAGCAGAGCCAATGGCCCATCTAGTCCTGCCTCCTGCTCTCACAGGGGCCAGCCACACACCTATGCAAAGCCTGCGACCAGGAACTGAGCACATGAGCAATTCTCCCCTCCTGTGGTTCCCAGAAACGGGCATCCACAAGCATTGCTGCCTCCAACTGTGGAAGGCAGAGCAGAGCCGTTGTCCTGCGCTGACTGCCTGTCCGTGCCTGTTCCAGGTCTCGAGCAGGTGCTGGAGTTCATGTACACATCCAAGCTGAACCTGAGCCTGGAGAACGTGGAGGACGTCTTGGCTGTGGCCGGCTTCCTTCAGATGCAGGAGATCATCAGCGCTTGCAACTCCCTGAGGACTCTTTCGGCACCGGCAGAAGCTGCAGTGGAGAGCCCGGGAGACCCCCCGACAGCTGGTATGGGGCTGTGGTTGTAATTGTATGAGCAGGGAGGTAACAGGGGGCACTGCTCTAGATTTCTGGGCGATCCCTGGTTAGATCTCTGGAGATTGGTCCATGAGCCCCAAAAGGGGGTCTCAGTCCAATATTTATTTATTTATATTTTAACAAAAAGTTTTATTTATAAAGAGCGACAATTCAACACCAGTGTAGAAAAGTTATTGAAAATTATGCAAGCACGAATTAAGTAACTGGCTTCATCCTTCACTCTTCAGACACCAGTGGTAGAACTGAGAGGGATACCATTAAACCACTGCATATTTTCTTCTATAGGTTTAAAGATTAAAATAATAAGCAAAACAGACTCAGTAGCTATTTCTAGTAAGAAGCACTCTGTAGAAGAGTAATATGGTCTCCTTTTAACATGATTCGACCCAGCTGTTTCCTTGATTTTGTCTTGGAGTGAATCTCATCAGCAACATCCAGAACCAAGTTCATATATTCATCAAATCCAATATTACAGCCTTCTATCCTCATGTTCACCTGTTCATACAGCCACACCTGAACTCTGGACCTATTCTGTAGGTATCTGAAGGTGAGGTTGATGGGCTGCACCATCACTTTCTGCATCTTCTGGCCTTGCCATGGCCGGCAGCTGGGCTGGGAATGACCCCTGACAGGACAGGCCAACTTAGGCAGGATGGGGCAGCCAACGGTCAACTCCTCTCCCTCCTCGCTTTATCCCTCCCGAATATTTATTTTTGTTGTTATTATGTTTATTGGAAGTGGAAGGGAACCCATGTGTCATCTAGTCCAACCCCCTGCAATGCAGGAATCTCAGCTAGAGCTTCCATTACAGATGGCCACACAGCCTCTACTTAAAAACCGTGCTGGACTTGTAACAGGGTAAAGGAATATTGGGAAATAATTTATAATGAATTGGAAAAAAACAGTTAAGTACCTTTCCAAAAAAATAAGAATCCTTCTTGTTGGGGATAATTCAGATGGAAATTCCCAGCTGTCAAAAAAGACTACAGCGGTACCTCTAGATATGAACGGGATCCGTTCCGGAGCCCTGTTCGCATCCAGAAGCAAACGTAACTAGCGACGGCATGTCTGCACACACACGCGTTGCTTTTTGTTGCTTCTGCTCATGTGCGTGACGTCATTTTGAGCGTCTGAGCATGCACGAGCGGTGAAACCCAGAAGTAACGCACTCCATTACTTCCGGGTTGCCGCGGAGCGCAACCTGAAAGCGCTCAACATGAAGCATATTCAACCTGAGGTATGACTGTATTTATGTATGCCACTCCTGTGGCCCGTGTTTTGTTAGCCCAAAAATGGAAAACGAGAGAGGTCCCATCCAAAGAAGAATGGCAACTTAAACTGATAGAATAAACACATCTTGCAGAATTAACTTATAGAATAAGAGAACAAGAAGAACATACGTTTAAAGGTGATTGGAAAATGTTCATTGAATATATGGGTGAAAATTGTGTACATTTAAAAACGCTGGCAGTATTAGATAAATTCAACAGTGTAGATAATTTTTGATGGATCTAACAATGGAATACTGAATGGTTTAGCTTATGTAAAATATGCAGGGATTTATGGTATGTAAGTTGAGCCATGGGAAGAGAAGAGGGGAAGTCATTGATTTGAGGTTGTTTAAATGAATATTCTAAAATGTAAAATAGAAAAGCTTAATAAAAATTATACAAAAAACAAAAATCACCTGCCAAGGAAAGAGAGTTCTCTCAACTGTTCTTTATAAAGCTTGGTTTCTAGACCCTTGATCATCTTGATAGGGCAGAATACAGCTGCTGCATCACACAGCTGGCTTATCTTAAGCTTGTGGTCCACCAAGAGGGAATCTGTAGGGAGACCCCACCTTGGCCTGATCCAGCAGGGCGTTCCTCACCCTTCTCTCCCCCAGCACCTCCTCAAGTTCTTGTCATCATGGCAGCCCTTGGGCCCATTGTGCAGATGGGGTAAGTGGGTGGGGGCTCAGTATCTGGTAGGTCATAGCTGAGAGGAGCCTGTCCTAGTTGGTTTTGGCCCCTCTCTTTCCTAGGGCAGGAGAAAACGGCTGGTGGGGGTAAAGAGGCGACAGAGACCCCCCGGGATCTGGAGGAGACCCCACAGCCCCCACCCAGCAGCATCCAGAAGGAGGCGGCCATGGAGCCCACAGAGGAACAAGAGGAGGAGGAAGAGGAGGCTGAATGTGCAGCTGGGAAGGGCTCAGGTAAGCACCGGGAACCAGGGGTCTTGGATAGAGCCGGACATAATAATAATAATAATAATAATAATAATAATAATAATAATAATAATAATGTATTATTTATACCCCGCCCATCTGGCTGGGTTTCCCCAGCCACTCTGGGTGGCTTCCAACTGAATATTAAAAACAGTGCAGCATCAGACATTAAAAACTTCCCTAAAGAGGGCTGCCTTCAGTTGTCTTTTAAAAGTAAAATAAATATGTGTAAATCATATTTGTCTGCATTGTGGTATTTTCACAATCTGCCCTGGAAGTGTTTGGTGAAGGGCACAAACAGTAAATAAGCAAATGAAAACTTTCGCTCAGTTGAAACACTCCTGCTTGGTCCTTGGAAGGTAAAAGGTAAAGGTAAAGGGACCCCTGACCATTAGGTCCAGTCATGACCGACTCTGGGGTTGCGGCACTCATCTCGCTTTATTGGCCGAGGGATCCGGCGTACAGCTTCCGGGTCACGTGGCCAGCATGACTAAGCCACTTGTGGCGAACCGGAGCAGCGCACGGAAACGCCGTTTACCTTCCCACTGGAGTGGTACCTATTTATCTACTTGCACTTTGACGTGCTTTTGAGCTGCTAGGTTGGCAGGAGCTGGGACAGAGCAACGGGAGCTCACCCCGCTGCGGGGATTCGAACCGCCGACCTTCTGATCGGCAAGTCCTAGGCTCTGTAGTTTAACCCACAGCGCGACCCAGGTTCAAATCCTAATGTCTCCAGAGAGCCTGCCACCAGTCAGTGCATGTGATGCTGAGCCTAATGGACCAATGTCGTTTCCTGAGACTCTGTTTAAATCAGCCCTTTATGTGGAGCCACAAGGACTAGTGTTTCCTTCATTTTCAGTAGCTGGGCGGTAGAACACCTGTTTCGCATGCTGGAGGTCCCGGTTCGATCCCCTGAACCACCAGGTTTGGCTGAGAATGTTCCCTCCCTTGTGGGCTGCTGCCCATCGGTGTGGGCAATACTGAGCTTGGCTGAGCAGTGGTCTGATTTGGTACCAGGGGACTTCCTTTGGGAGAAGCCTCCGGGTGGTGGGGAGAGAGCTGGCTTGGGATCACGGCAGCAATTTATAAAAAAAACCCCACCTCTATTCCAGTCCTCTCCCAAAGCTCAGGGCACACTGAAACATCTCAGAACAAAACCTAAAAATCTGTTTCGAAACCTTGGGTGCCTTGCCTGATGCAATGAAATGGGCCAAAAATCCAAGTAGAGCTTATTTGAAGAAGCTACAGAAGTATCTTACAGAGAATAAAAAGGCCCCCCAAGGGCCATCTAGTCCAACCCCCTGCGATGCAGGAATCGCAGCCCAGTAATCTGCATGTAGTACAGCCTTCCCCCACAACCTGATTCCCTCCAGATGTTTCGGGTGTTGTAGTCCAAAACATCTGGAGGGCAGCAAGTTGGGGAAGGCTGGTGTGGGATCTGAAGACCCAAGAGGAGGAAATTCAAACTAAATCTTTAGGAAGACTGCATTACTCAGCGTTCATGAGATCTAGCACCTTGGGTGGGACTTGATTTTAACATCTGCAGCAAGCTTCGTCTGTTAGCCGAGGATGCCTGTTCGCTTCCCTCCCCCATCAAATCCTGCCCTGCATCCTGTTCCCTCTCTCTGATTTGTTGCCCCTTATCCCCGTGGCTGTTGGTCACTAGTGCTGAGGGGTATGTGACCAACTCCTCTCTTTTTTCAGCTGTGGAAGACGACGTCTCCTCCCCAGTGCCTGAGACCTCGCAGACGGAAGACTGCTCCCCTGGGGAAAGCAGCGCTGCCCCAAAACTTGCCCTTTCGAGGGCTGCAGAGGATGGTGAGTGGCAACAGCAGCAGGGCGGAAAGCCTCTCTTGGGTGCTTCTGGGGGTGATCTCTGTGTGGCACCCAAAGGATCTTTGCTTTCCCTTTGCCCATGACGCCTGTAGGTCAAGAGGGCACCAAGCGAGATTCCTTTCGGAAAGAACATTCTTGTATCACCTCAGAAGGGCAACAGATGAGGCTTGCAGGATCCAGGTTCATAGAATCAGAGAATAATAATAATAATAATGATTATTATTATTATTATTATTTTATTATATTTATATTTATACCCCGCCCTTGCCAGCCAGAGCTGGGCTCAGGGCGGCTAACACCAGTAAAATTACAATAAAAACATAATATGGGGGGGATTAAAAAAAGAGGTTAAAATGCAGCCTCATTTTAAAAGTAGCCCATGGAATTGCAGAGTTGGAAGGGATCCCTGAGGATCATCTAGCCCAACCCCCTGCAGTGCAGGAATCTAAGCTGAAGATTTCAGGAAGATGGCCTCTGAGTATCTGAAAGGCCGCCAGGGGGGGAAAGCAGAGCAGACCCTTGTTCTCTCTGTTCCTCCAGAGGGCAGAGCATGCAGGTGGACAAGGCAGGGGGGCAGATTTTGGCAAAACCTTAGGGGGCTCCTTTGGCCAGGGGGGCACCACCCACCTCAGGCTCAGAAGCATCACCTGGGCATCCTTCTGTTGGGAAGGGGGCTGTACGTTGCAGGATCCCGATCCTTAGCAGAGGCTCAGGCTAGATGCCCTCCAGAAACCCCGCCCGCCTTGCCGATTTTGTGAATGTAATCCCGGAGGGTACAGGGGGAAGGGTTTTTGGGGAGGCAGCTGCAGCCGCATAGACACTATGGGCTCCCACAAGATGGCGTCTAGCGCAGGTGGCCCACTAGACTGCTTCTTTCTCTCTGTGTCTCCAGCTGAGCCCTCTGACCTGAAGCTGCCCTCTGAGATGGAGGTAGAGCTGGAAGGCAAGGGCGAGGGGACCGTGCCGCCGGAGGCCGAGGTACCTTCCCAGGCCCACGAGGCCCTGCTGGCCAACGGCAACTCCCAGGATGAGGAAGAGTCGGGGGGCACGGACTCCGGGGCAGAGAACGCAGGGGAGGCCCGGCTTCTGCGCTCGGGGACCTACAGTGACAGGACCGAGTCCAAGACCTACGGGTCGGTCACCCACAAGTGCGAGGTGAGAGATTATCATTTCAAAAAATGCATACCATGCTGAGCACTGGACGGTTGGCCAAACAGCATCTGCTGCAGCCGCCTTTTGCAGCCTAACTTTCTGCAGCTGAAACATGATGTGGCATGGACCTTCTACCCCAGAATGTTTTACTTTGATGTTGAACCAACAGTGATAGGACAGGCAAACCATGTCCAGTGGTGCCTCAGGTTACATACGCTTCAGGTTACAGACTCCGCTAACCCAGAAATATTACATCGGGTTAAGAACTTTGCTTCAGGATGAGAACAGAAATCATGCTCCGGCGGTGCAGCAGCAGCAGGAGGCCCCATTAACTAAAGTGGTGCTTCAGGTTAAGAACAGTTTCAGGTTAAGTACGGACCTCCGGAATGAATTAAGTACTTAACCTGATGTACCACTGTATTTCACTATCAGCCTTAAGTTGTTGGGGGGTTTTGCAACAAAACCCGGTTGCTGTTACCAACCACCTTGAATAGCTCACTGGGCCAATTTTAAGAAAGGCCAGATCCTGTCCTTATGGCCTGGGTGACCTGTATGCTTGGTCAGTAGCCACACTCCTCAGTTATCTCTCGAGACAGACAGATGCCAAACAGTAGGACAGATCCTTTATGAAATTGAAGAGAAGTAAGAGGCTCTCCAGTTGAGAGTATGGTGGATGAAGGAGCCATTTCAAGTTCAGCAGCAGCAGCATCTTGCCAGTGTTACCTGTCCACGGCCTCCCCATCGGATGCCGTGATCAAGTGTCGCAGGGGGAACTTGTTGGTGTGGAGGGCACAAACCAACCAGATCAGCTTACGGCTGAGCTTGACCTCTACCTGATACATGGCACCACCCTCCTGACTGGTGTGAACATTTGTAGAATCGCCTGTAACGGCCTGCAGGTGGGTTATCAGTGCCCTTCTACAAGATTACAAGCAATAACTTTGGCTGGTTTTTCTTTCTTTGAGCCTTTCTCCGGAGTGAAGTGGTAGAGATATATTCCACCTGGCTCACTGCACACAGAAGAAGGCGACAGTGGTGTGGCGGCAGCTGTGGCACGCAGGCCCAACACCATATCTGATGCTCTGCAGAACATTATGCATCTCTAATGTGTTGTACTCTGTCTTTTTATGAGAAGTGGAAGTCGTACTTGGTTTTCCTAATGTCTTTTCATGACTTCCATTATTTCCATCCTGAGCATCTTTGCTCTTCGTTTTCATCAGCAGATTTTTTTTGGTATTTAATTTGATGGCATTGATGCATCCTGCTTATTTCTGCTTATATTCTCTTGTCTTCTTGTTGCTTCTACTTTTTGTCTGTTACGCTCAGGCAGATCTGGCGAGCCAATCTGATGGTGCAATCGTTTTTTGATGATTTTTATGCAATTTCACGCACATTTTTTTCCATGAAAAATAGTAACGCAAGTTTAAAATCATTGAAAATTCCTCGTATTTTTTACATAGCTGTTTACCAAACTGAATTATATTAATTAAACTGCAATAGGTTTTGAATTCCTGAGTCGTGTAACAACTTTTTTATCACCCCTCATTTTGGGAATTTTGAAAGTTGGAAAATTTGGCATTTGTCCACTTGCGATGGGGCTTCTTTGGGACCAGCCACTTATGCCGCCGCCTCCTTCTCCCCCCCCCAACAGGACTGTGGGAAGGAGTTCACTCACACTGGCAACTTCAAGCGGCACATCCGGATCCACACCGGGGAGAAGCCCTTCACCTGCCGCGAGTGCAGCAAGGCCTTCTCTGACCCAGCAGCCTGCAAGGCACATGAAAAGACACACAGGTAGGTGGCCAGTGACCAGCGAGGCTGATCCAGGAGGGGAAGGATTCCCATTGGCAGTCAGGGCAGCCGTGCGATGCCCGTGCTGACAGCTCAGCCTTCCCTGCCCAGCTTCCGTCTGCATAAACAGCGCAAATGCCGACGATGGGCATCCTCCTCCCAGGGTTTTGGGGAGGCTGCATGAGCCTCCGACCTCTTGGTTGGCATTACCAGCAGATCTTCTCGGCTGTAGTTAATCAAAGCTGACGTTTGCACCCAGGACCACCTCCTGCCCGTAAAATCATGATTAGGTAAAGGGACCCCTGACCATTAGGTCCAGTCGTGACCGACTCTGGGGTTGCAGCACTCATCTCGCTTTATTGGCCGAGGAAGCCGGCGTACAGCTTCCGGGTCATGTGGCCAGCATGACTAAGCCGCTTCTGGCGAACCAGAGCAGTGCACGGAAACGCCGTTTACCTTCCCGCCAGAGTGGTACCTATTTATCTACTTGCACTTTGACGTGCTTTCGAACTGCTAGGTTGGCAGGAGCAGGGACCGAGCAACGGGAACTCACCCCGTCAAGGGGATTCGAACTGCTGACCTTCTGATCAGCAAGTCCTAGGCTCTGTGGTTTAACCCACAGTGCCAACCATGTCCCTAAGATCATGATTATTATTTATTAAATTTGTAAACCGCCCAATACCCACAGGTCTCAGGGCGGTTCACAATATGAAATCGCAAGATGAAAACACAAAATACATAATTAAAACAAAAACAACCACAGCCTTTGAGGTGCCAGCCCGTCCTACTAAGCACCAAGCTCTTCTGTAAAACCGCCTTACCGTTACGCCACTCTGCAGCAAGGGGTTCCACCAGTTAACGGCATCTTTTCTTTCTGCAAAGCTGTCCTTCATTCCCTCTTGCCCATCCTGAATTCTCCCGCGGCGGCGTAACTATGCTTCTGTTAGTTGCGGAGTCAGGTGGACAGGTATAATCGGTGACCCTTCCCTCTCCCTCTCCCCCGTTCTCCCAGCCCCCTGAAGCCATACAGCTGTGAGGAGTGTGGCAAGAGCTACCGCCTCATCAGCCTGTTGAACCTGCACAAGAAGCGCCACACCGGGGAGGCCAAGTACCGCTGCGAGGACTGCGGCAAGCTCTTCACCACCTCGGGCAACCTGAAGCGCCACCAGCTGGTCCACAGCGGAGAGAAGCCCTACCGGTGTGACTACTGCGGCCGCTCGTTCTCCGACCCCACCTCCAAGATGCGCCACTTGGAGACCCACGACACCCACAAGGAGCACAAGTGCCCCCATTGCGAGAAGAAGTTCAACCAGGTAAGGCTGGAGGGCTGGAGGGTAGCTCCCCTGCTCGGGCTGGGGGGGTGGTGGTGGAATGCCTGCGGGTGTTTGGGACCACCCCCCACCCCCTCTCAAAGCCGGTCTCTCGCCTTTGCTGCCAGGTGGGGAACCTCAAGGCCCACTTGAAGATCCACATTGCCGATGGACCCCTCAAGTGCCGGGAGTGCGGAAAGCAGTTCACTACGTCAGGTATGCGGTTCTTGGGCAGTCGCCCAGACAGGCTGGGTGGCTCCCAGGCTCCTTTGCCCGCAGCCCATCTGGGGCCTGTGTCGAGGGAGCTGACACAGAGCACAGTCCGTTTTCAGATCAGAGAGAAATGAGGCAGCGCTAGCTCACTTGCAGTTAGTCGTTTTGTTAAGGAATCGGAACAGAAAACATACAGAGACCTCTGAGATATACTCCACTATAGCAAGCAGTTGCTTGGGCTGTTTTGCACCTCCCACTTTACTCCATTCCCTGCGTTTTGGGCCCCTCTCTAGTGGACGCAGGTGGCGCTGTGGGTTAAACCACAGAGCCTAGCACTTGCCGATCAGAAGGTTGGCGGTTCGAATCCCCACGACGGGGTGAGCTCCCGTTGCTCGGTCCCTGCTCCTGTCAACCTAGCAGTTCGAAAGCACATCAAGTGCAAGTAGATAAATAGGTCCCACTCTGGCGGGAAGGTAAGCGGCATTTCTGTGCACTGCTCTGGTTTGCCAGAAGCAGCTTAGTCATGCTGGCCACATGACCCGGAAGCTGTACGCCGGCTCCCTTGGCCAGTAAAACGAGATGAGCGCCACAGAGTCGGCCACGACTGGACCTAATGGTCAGGGGTCCCTTTACCTTTATAGTGGGCTCCAAGGGCCCCTCTCTGTCTCTGCCTGGCTCTCTGTTATGTGTAGCAAAGAGGAGCCAGCAGGCTGTTGGCAGAAACACTGGCCGGGGTGAAGCTGCCAAGTCTGACTCCTGTCTTTACTCCGTGTTGGGGCACCTGCTTGTTTCCCCCTTTTCCTCAGCCTCCAAACTCCCAGCCTCTAGTACCTCCCAGCTCTTCCCCTCCTCTGGGGTGTGCCCAGTTGTCCACCACCAGGAGGCCTGGATCCAAATCCTCTCCCTCGGCGCTTTCCCTGGGGAAAGGCGGTTTCCACCACTCCTCCTGAACTAGCCAGTCTCCATATGTAAAGAAATATACAATAATAAGATTACATTCATTTGTAAAAAAGGAATATGCAACAGGAAGTCTAGTGTGTTGGTATGTGTCAGAGCTACCCTAGGTCCCAGCTCACAAAGGACCAACGCTGCTTCGTTGTTAAGTATAAAAGTCTTTATTGAAGTTCAGTTTCACTTCCAGAGCCGCAGCGCGCAGCTCCACGTCTCAAGTGTCAGACCGCTGATGCTCCGTCTGAGTCTCCTCCCCCTTGACACCAATTTAAGATTCTAGCCTTGCTCCACCTTTTCCGCTGCTCTTTCCTCCTCTGGGTCCGCCTGCCCGCCGGGGTTCCGCCCTTTCTAGCCTCTTCTCCCGCTGATTCCCCTGAGCCTTCTCCCTCCCTCCGGCGGGCTTTAGGAGCTGGTTCCCCATCCGGGTCTCCTGCTGTTCCGCGCGCCTGCACATTTGAACTTGGCGCGCGCGCCCAGCCAGCAGCTTTCCTCCTGACCGTTCCACTGCTGCTGTCACTGCTTCCCCCTTCGGGGGGGCTAGCTGCAACTGACCTCCCCTCCGTTGGAGGCGTGGTCAGCCCTGACTCCCTCTCTGGAGGAGACACTGCCCCTGACACATGTGACTCTTCCCCCCCACTACGCTCTGGTGGGGAAACTGGTCCCGATCCTCCACTGCTGCTTTGGGGTTCCCCGCTGGCTCCTTGTTTCTGGTGCGTCCCCCCTGGGACCCCCCTTGCCCTGACCATCGGCGCCCCCTTCTGGGAATCTTCTGATTCGCTGGAGAAGCTCATGGAATCTCTCGGGCCACTGTCATACTCCCCTACGCTGCCCTCGGATTCTTCCCCTTCGCTCTCCCAATCCTCTCTCCCCAGTGCTCCTGCTCCTGATTCCCTGACAGTATGTATATAATTTTTGGGGGAATTGTTTTTGTTTTTTCTCGTTCTTTTTTTTTTGGTTTCATTTTCTTTCTAGGTATATAAAATTTGTATATAATTTTTGTATACATGTTGGAAATTATATGATAGTAAGTCCTGTAATGTAATATGGCAACATTTACCGATGTAATATATGAACGTTAACAAATAAATAAAATGCAAATTCAAAAAATAATAATAATCTAGCCAGTCTCCGACAGCCTGCTCAAGGCCTCTCCATACTTCCTCCTCCTTCGCCCGCAGGAAACCTCAAGCGACACATGCGCATCCACAGTGGGGAGAAACCGTACATCTGTGTGCACTGCCAGCGGCAGTTTGCCGACCCGGGGGCTCTGCAGCGCCACGTCCGCATCCACACGGGTGAGTTTGGCCAAGGGGGCGCTTCTTTCATTCCCTGGGTGGTCAGAGAAGGCGTTGTAGCTGTTACCTCCCAGCCAGGTGGCTCTCCCAGGCCTGACCTGCTGGGGCTCATAGGATCATAGAGTTCTATGGAGTCGGAAGGGAAGGAGAGTCCGCCGCTTCCCCAGGCCTCTGTCAAACAGCTCCTACTGTTCTTCCTCGTGTTCAGTTGCAATCTCCTCCCTTGTCATTAGAATCTGTTGGTTCAAGTTACGTGGAAATTCCAGCTAAACATTGTGGGAATGTTAAGGATAGTAGGAAAGGATATATTGAATAAGTATTATCCTTCCTTCACTCATGCTATGCCCGTCTAATGTTCGTATATACCTTGTCAATAGTATTTTCTCCCCTTGTTGCACACTGCCTTCTGGAAAAAGGTACAGGGTTATAAAGACTAGGACTAGCCGCCGGAGAAACAGCTTCTACCCAAATGCAATTCTGGTTTTAAACGCAGTATAAGGGGTCTCTATAGGCATATATTGTATTTTAAAATGGGGTTTCAGAGTTTTTAGGAGGTTTTGAATGTCTTATGTAGATTTTTCAATTTCATTGTTCTGTATGGGACAATGACAATAAAGATATTGTATCATATCTTAAAAAGAAGTGATGTAGCAGAGCAGAATCCCCTCAATATAGCTGGAAGCTAGTTTGCAGATTCGTTTGAATCTCTTAGTTAAGATTATTTCCTGGTGTCCCCTTTAATCCCTCTTAAAAGAATAAAGACACAAGAGTCTTTCTGAGTAAAGTAACTCACATTTTAATTCAAGATATGATCCCTGAAAGGCAGGATTTACTTTAGTGGTTACACAAGCAAAGTGTGAGTTAATCTCATAGGGAAACTGAACTCATGTGCTGCTGGCTGAGAGCCAGCAGACAGCAAAATTACATTAAGATAACAAAATGGCTACAGGAGAGCAGCATGGCAGCAAAAGAGCAACAACAAGAGAAGGAATAAGACTGAGAAAATGGCTGCCTGACTCAGCTCTTTTATGGAGTCAGCCAGAGCCACGCACATCTCCCAGGTCACATGCAGGGAGAGGCTGCTCCAGACCAGTGGAACAGGAAGTTACACAGACTGGGTGTCCCCCTGCACCAATGGATTACACCCCACAAACATTAGGAAGATGTGGGAGGGACAACCTCAGAAGATTGAACCTTGGACCTTCTGCATGCAAACTTGGAGCTCTGACCCTGAGCCGTGGTCTCTTTCCTTAACAATAAAGCAAGCTTGTAGTCCTCAAGCCATCCAAGTAGGTGGCCATCCCTGTGCCCCCGTGATGTTACCCTCCCCTCCCTTCTCTCCCCAGGTGAAAAGCCCTGCCAGTGCCTGATCTGCGGCAAGGCCTTCACTCAAGCCAGCTCCCTCATTGCCCATGTGCGCCAGCACACCGGGGAGAAGCCTTACGTCTGCGAGCGCTGCGGCAAGAGGTGGGCCCCTCTCTTGGCTCTTGGCCTGGCCTAGGGAGAGCTTCAGGGTTCAGGGGTCATCTTCATCCATCCTGGGCTGGGGGCTGTGTTTTTGCGTGGTGGGAGGAGGCGATCTGTGTACCCTGTGCTAAAACAAAGTATTTGTGATGGGTGCTTTTGCGGGGGGGGGGGGGTTTTGCTAAACATGGAGGCAGGGCGGGAGATTAAACTGGGCCCTCCAATTATTTATATAGATATATGCTTAGATAGGGACGCGGGTGGCGCTGTGGGTTAAACCACAGAGCCTAGGACTTGCCAATCAGAAGGTCGGTGGTTCGAATCCCTGCGACGGGGTGAGCTCCCGTTGCTCAGTCCCTGCTCCTGCCAACCTAGCAGTTCAAAAGCACGTCAAAGTGCAAGTAAATAAATAGGTACCGCTCCAGCGGGAAGGTAAACAGCGTTTCCGTGCACTGCTCTGGTTTTGCCAGAAGTGGCTTAGTCATGCTGGCCACATGACCCGGAAGCTGTACGCCGGCTCCCTCGGCCAATAAAGCGAGATGAGCGCCGCAACCCCAGAGTCGGCCACGATTGGACCAAATGGTCAGGGGCCCCTTTACCTTTTACCTATGCTTAGAGAAGCCTGTCCAAATGCTTAGAAAGTCAAGGTGAATTTTAGCTCGTTTCAGTAGCTTAACTTTTTGGACTATTGTTGAAAGAAAAATA
The DNA here is from genome assembly GCF_964270895.1 of Podarcis filfolensis. Lineage (NCBI taxonomy): Eukaryota > Metazoa > Chordata > Lepidosauria > Squamata > Lacertidae > Podarcis > Podarcis filfolensis. The sequence continues at coordinate 9,503,128 of NC_139611.1, read as the reverse complement.
AAACCTTGTTTTGTATTTTTGCAACCCGCTTTGAGGTTTGTTGGTTTGTTTTACAGTCAAGCAGCCTATAAATTCTGTTAAATAAATCCAGGGAAATATTTTGAATACCTAGAAGTCCTGTACACGTTTCAGTTCTGTTTCTGTGCCCCCCCCCCCGCCCCCGCTCAGGTTCGTCCAGTCCAGCCAATTGGCCAACCACATCCGCCACCACGACAACATCCGCCCCCACAAGTGCAGCGTCTGCAACAAGGCCTTCGTGAACGTGGGTGACCTCTCCAAGCACATCATCATCCACACAGGTGAGTCCGGCTGTAGGGAGAGCCCTGGGGCAGCCTTCTCTTGGTAAATTCCCATAACAGGAATAATCACCGTTCCTATCCAGTTCTTTCCTTAAATTCTTTATTATTTACATTGCAAGTTGCATATAAAATAAGAAACAGAACTACAGTGGTACCTCGGTTTTCGAACGTCTCCATTGATGAACATTTGGGTTTTCGAACGCCATAAACCCGGAAGTAAATGCTTCAGTTTTCAAACACACCTCCAAAGTTGAACATGTTACGTGGCTTCCACTGAGTGCAAGATCCTGAGGCCTGGCTGCTGCCTATTGAGTTTCCGAATGTTTTGAAACAGTTTTCGATCTTCCATAATGGATTACGTTCAAAAACCGAGGTACCACTGTATATGCAGATCTCTGCACCTTTCAGCTATTCGGCCAGAGAGACAGGCTCACAAACTTTCTCATATTCTGGCAGGCGCACTCCGCCGCATGCCCTGATAAAGATGCCTGTTGTTAGGGAGAATTATTGTTTTAGGCGCGCTTCAAGGCCGTTTGAAGTTTATTTTGGCAAGACACCAACACTGTCTTCTCACTGGCCAGCCAGATGCCCCATAGAGAAGCCCACGAGCAGGACCTGAGTGCAAAAGCAGCGCTCTCCCCACTTGGTGTCATCCTTTGAGAGCTCAACTGCCTCAAGACGGTGGAGGTAGAATACATAGGCACAGCGAGACTGCGATAGTCATGTGCAGAGCAGGGAGTGTTACGCAGTGGCGGGGCCCTGCTGGACACCTCTCTGTGGGAGAGGCCAAAGTGAGAGGCAGCCAGCTGGCAGGTTGCTGAGGCCTCTGTGCCATCCTGGACAGGCGAGAAACCCTTCCTCTGCGACAAGTGCGGCCGCGGCTTCAACCGTGTGGACAACCTCCGCTCTCACGTCAAGACGGTCCATCAGGGCAAGGCCGGGATGAAGGTTCTGGAGCACGGGGAGGGCGACGAGTTCAACATCGTGACCGTGGCTTCCGACGAGATGGTGACTCTGGCCACGGAAGCCCTGGCGGCCACGGCAGTCACACAGCTGACAGGTGAGCAGGAGATCCTGGCCTTGTCGTTCTCTTACCAAGGGCCTGAGGGAGGCTTGAGAACTCGGGCGGGGCTCTCCCCTTAAGAAAGAATGCTTTCAACACTCAGGAGCGCCACGAGCAATTTGCATTTTCCTCCTCCCTTGCTTTATTCTTTATTATTATTACTCTATTATCCTTGGCAAACAGAGGAGGTTGCAAAAGAGCTGGTAAACTGAATTTCGAAATCCAAACAAATGAAGCCTTCTGGTTTTCACCCAAAGTTGAATAGTTGTGGGCAGGGTGGCTTTTCTCCTTCTTTGTTCTTTGCCTACGCTGAGGAGCAGTATCTCCAGTGTTTCAAATGGGGATGGGGTGTTTTTCCCAGCTGGAAATGCTGCTGGAAACTGAATGCCTAGGACCTGCCTGCCAAGCAGATGATCTAACACACTGAAGCTACGGCCTCTTCCCTGTCTGTGGAACAATCTTTGCTAGGGTATTTAGTGTCTTCTCCCCCCTGCCCCCAGTATTTCAGTCCCTCCTTAAGCCCTCTCCACTGCTAGGAAGGGTCCCCACCACAATGCAAAGGGCCCCTCTGCTGGCTTGAGTGGCCACGGGACCTCCATTGTGTGCTGCTCAACTCCCCCGTTCCTTTTTCCTGCAGTGGTCCCCGTGGCAGCGCCCGTCACAGCCGATGAGACGGAAGCCTTGAAGGCTGAAATAACAAAGGCTGTGAAGCAAGTGCAGGAAGCAGGTGAGCATCCATTTGGGAGCGTTCGGGCAGCTACCCCTCCAAAGGAGATCCTTGGCTCAGCTTTCTTCGTCACAGCTCAAACCTTCGGTAACTGCGCAGAACACAAAGCTGGGCTGTTTCTAGAAGCTTGCAGTATAGAAATCTGGCCACAAGGGTGCAGCACCCCAATGTGTGACCAGCTGTTTTATGCTCTTCCCCATTCTTTGGCCTTTCAGGTGATTAAGCTTGAAAAGGGATGCAACTCTTAACAGTTCTCAGAGATGTTGGATTTCTAGAGAGGGTCTATTTTTCCTAGCATCCTTCAGTAATGCAATAGTATGTGCCCTTTGGCTGTTTGGGGCTACAGCCTCATCACCCTTTGCTGTTCATCCATGTAAGGTAAAGGGTAAAGGTAAAGGGGCCCCTGACCATTAGGTCCAGTCGTGACCGACTCTGGGGTTGCGGCGCTCATCTCGCTTTATTGGCCGAGGGAGCCGGCGTACAGCTTCCGGGTCATGTGGCCAGCATGACTAAGCCGCTTCTGGCGAACCAGAGCAGCGCACGGAAACGCCGTTTACCTTCCCGCCAGAGCGTTACCTATTTATCTACTTGCACTTTGAGGTGCTTTCGAACTACTAGGTTGGCAGGAGCAGGGACCTAGCAATGGGAGCTCACCCCGTCGCGGGGATTCGAACCGCCGACCTTCTGATCAGCAAGTCCTAGGCTCTGTGGTTTAACCCACAGCGCCACCTGCGTCCCTGTTCATCCATGTATCCCTACATAAAAGAGGAAAATACTAAAAGCCGGCTTTTAAATGTACCTAAATACAGGTTCATGGTGGTGGTTTTTAAAAAGGTGCACGTAAAGGAAAAAAAGACGTGCTTAGTAACAGTAAGGAGCTTCACTCCTGGATTCACTCGTCTGCAAATAGAAGGGCTTTGGTCAGGGGGCTTTGCCCTAAATTCACCTCTGCCACCTGCCATGCTGTTGGGTCTGCTTACCCTCTAGCGGGGCGAGAGCAGTAGGTGTGCACAAGTTTTCAAAGCGTACTTTGTTGTCAGGCTCAGTTGCACTAGACCAGGGGTCAGCGAACTTTTTCATCAGGGGGCCGGTCCACTGTCCCTCAGACCTTGTGGGGGGCCGGACTATAATTTGGAGAGAGAAAAAAGAACGAATTCCTATGCCCCACAAATACCCCCGAGATGCATTATAAATAAAAAAACACATTCTACTCATGTAAAAACACGCCGATTCCTGGACTGTCTGTGGGCCGGATTTAGAAGGTGATTGGGCCGGATCTGGCCCCCGGGCCTTAGTTTGCCTACCCATGCACTAGACATTTAAAATGTCGTGCCACCTCAAACAAGTCCTGACAGCCCCAAAATAATCCTGGGAGCTGCAGTTCTTTGGTGCTAAGTGTAGTGCAGAGAGCTCCCCCCAGAGCTACATTTCTTGAGTGGTTTAACACTTAATACCTCTTCGCAGGGAACTCTAGGAATTGTAGTCCTGTGGGAGAGCCCTTACACCTTGTCTCAGCACCTGTGACAAACTACACCTCCCTGGTTTCTTTACGGAAAGCTATGATTTGTAGGATGGGTGGCTGGGGCCGTTTGAAGCAATTCACCCATGGCCCTACTGCTCGGCCTTTCTGTATGACTCTCTCTGGGATAAAGCACTTTCAAAGGAAACAGATGGGACTGACCACCCCGGCTCTCCTGCAATTTGCTGTCTTCTGGCTTTGTCCTGTCTTTCCAGATCCAAACACCCAAATCCTGTACGCTTGCGACTCCTGCGGGGAGAAGTTCCTGGATGCCAACAGCCTGGCCCAGCACGTCCGCATCCACACAGCCCAAGCCCTGGTGATGTTCCAGGCGGACACAGACTTTTACCAGCAGTATGGTGCCCCCACCGCTGCCTGGCAGCCTGAACAGGTCATTCCCTCAGGGGAGCTGCTCTTCCGCACGAGGGATGGCAACGAAGCCCAGACCACTTCTCTGCCCACAGAGGCCCCACAGACTGCAGAGTGAAGGGAGGGCTGGTTGCAGAGGGGCAAGGGGACCGGTATGGATTGTACTACACGCTGCTCGGTTGGGGGGGTGGGGGTGGCACGTGTGGTTTGGTTTTAAGGTGCTGCTGGCTGTTCCCTCCTTGCCCATCCAATGCCGCCAGCTTCACTCACAAGCAGCTATTTTAAGGAGGTGACGACGGCGTTACCAATGTAAAAAAAAAAAAAAAAAAAGATTATTTCTGTATTTGAGAAGCTCCTGCATCTGTGTTAATATTTAGAAACAAAATAAAGGCCATTATTTTCTAACATCTGATTCAAAATGCACACTGTTTGGTGGGTATTGTCTCGGCAGCCTGTTTAAAAATCCCTTAGCATTGTATTAAAAGAAAAAGTTTTCTGGTTGTCAAATTATTCGACGAGGTTGAGAAATGAGGAAGCTGGTTGGTGAAAAATGGCAGGTCATCAGTGTTGGGTTTCCTAGAGATTCTCCTCAGCTGCATTTGGTTAATATTTTGGCAGGTGCAGGCGGCAGGGTAGATAAAGATGCTCCAGCTAGGGAAGAAGTGGATTAAAACAACTTTAACAGCCCCATTTATTTATTTCTGAAGCTGGAGATTGAACCCCAGCACCCCCCCCGGCTGACAAAATGGTTTCTCCTTGTACATCTGCTGCTGCTGCTCTCTCCATGAGCCGGGGGGTGGGTGGGGTGGATGGGGCGCTTCATTTTGGAATCGGGCTCTCTCGCACGGCCTCAAACCATGTAAGGTAAATGCTACAACACCCACATTTCTGCTCCGATGCACTCCAGAAAGGATAATGAGTTAACTCACCCTGAAGCAAATATATGCTATATTTGCAGAACCTCATGTAATTCCATTTTTTTTAAAGGGCATTGTTTGTTTGTAGGGTTGGATCCAGACTAAAGTGCACTAAAGGCCCCACTGTAATCCACAAGAACCGAGAGGAAACATCCTCAAACCCCACCCCAGTCTTTTTCTTCTACATACACATTCAAGTGACTGACAGAAAATGCGGAGACACTCACCTGCCGTGGGTTCCATCTCCCGTGACAGGCAAAAGCCGGCTCTGCCTGCCTGCCTGAAACTAGATACCTGGCATTTTAGGGTTAAGGGTGCTAGTGGGTATAAAATTTTAAAGTACCAGATCCAAGTGCAAGTAGCAGGTGAGAATCAAGCTAGCAGAAGGCAAAAAGGTTGAAAGTAGTACAATAAATAAACTGCAGTCCCCGTCAGCTGCACACAGCACACCAAAGACTGGAATGTCTTGTATTTTTTAATAAAGTTTGTAATCCAATGGACACACAAAACAAAACGGCGCTGAGAAAACATTTCCATAAATTAATTGTTAGGACAAGGACAGGAGGAGGAGGAGGAGGAGATAAAAAGTCTGTACAAGTGTATAACACTTCCACATGTGAAGGAACAGGGAGAGGCGGGGAGGAGGCGGCAATGTCTAAATGAAGCACACTTACAAATGAGTGACAAATACAAAGTCTGAGTATGAAAATAAGATTTTCTCTGAAAACACATTTTTTGGCACAGATTAAAAAAAAGTATGTTGTGGGGATCAGATTTCTTTTTAAAGTCAGTATTATATATTTATATATATATATATATTATATATATATATATATATTTCTATGTACACACACCCACAGAGTCCTGCATATCCCACCAGGAAGGAAAATAGTTCTCTCCCTTTTGTGTTTTGCTTTGCTTCAGTGTAAACTGTACATCCCAGATGATGGAGGAGGAAGAGGAGGCAACTGCAGCATTGGGGGAGGGGGCAGCGCGCGGGGTCATCCGGGAGAAGGAGTGGGGAGACACATCGTGAAATGCTCCTTGACCCGCAGACTGGAGCGGAAGTTCCCAGGTCCTGCGTTTTCTGAGTCCACAACGCAAGTTCGTGCATGTATTGAGACATCCACCCTGAACGCCACAACAAATCTTTAACTGTGCAAAGGTCCAAAGTCACTGATTTAGTGCAAAGGCAGTTCTGGTTCCTCCTCCTTTTTTTGTTTTTAAGTTATTTCGTAAGTTAAAAAAAATAGCCTTCCTTTCATTCCCCCCACAAGGAGGCACCAGCTCCCAGGACCAGTCTGCCTCGTTGAAGTGCCTCAGGTGTCCGTCTTCACTAGAGCAATATGTAAACATACAAGGTAGAATGGCGGCCGCTACAAAGCCAGAGTTTTGGGCAGGAGGGTCCAATCCCTTCCGTCCATCCTCCCTTCCTTCGTCATTCACTGTCTCTCTGTTTTTGCTGTAGGGCCTTGGAGAAAGAAGTCCGTAACTGTAAGCCACTCAGACCGATGCAATGACAATCATCAGGTGAGGAGAGATGTTTGAGATACTGGCGAGGAGGTCTGGGGCGAGGCGGGAGAGGTGACTCTCGGAGAACTCACAGGGTGGGAAGATCTGTAGGACATAGGCAGGCTGGAATAGAGAAACACAAAGGAGAGGGAAAGGGTGACCACACAAGCTCTCAATGGCCAACACATTCGCCACAGGCAGGAGCACAAAGGGCAGACCCTCAGCTGCTTGTGCTGAAAGGCCTGGGCTCCTGTGATTCGAACTCAACAGGCTCCACCTTGCTGCTGCCTCACAAGTTCAGCTGTGACATCCCCAAAATAACAAAGCAAGGTTGGGGAGCGGGAGAGATGTGGTGGGTATGTCTCATTAAGTTCACACAGTGGTGAGGGAAATGCGTTCTGCATATGCTCAGGCACTGCATTATAACAACAGCTAAGTAAGTCCTTGCATTTAAACACATTATGGGGAGGAAACGAGCCCATCTTTCTCTCCCTTCCCCATACCTGGTTGGAGCCAGGGTTGGGAACGTTGATGATGCCAGCGGCTTGCTTGGCTTGCAGGTAGCTAATGAAGGCTGCCTTGAGCGACTCCGTCTGGTTCACAACATCCTCTTGGTCTCGTCCACAAGGCAAGGCCAGCAGCAGGCAATAGTCGCTCTCCACCTGGAAGGCAGGACAAGATCCCTGAAGAGCACATCTCATGTGCACGTGCTTTGCTGCCCCATCCCTGCATTCCCAAGAAACCAGCGCCATATATTCCAGGCACCTGCAAAAGCACATCCATCAACACCCAACAGGTAATTTCATGTGCATTGATGAACAACCCCTGCTTTCCCCACAGGACGCAGCCATGCTCAGTCCTGCAATGTGCAATTCTGCTGCAGATTGAACAGGCCTCTGAAGCCTGGTCTCGCAGACGCTTTGAGCGGCTGGAATCCAATGCAGACGTGCCAAGCGGACTCAGCGGGCACAAGACCCTCCTCAGAAAGGAGCCTCTTGCTCCAGCCATTTACCATCATCCTGCGCGCCACGCCCTCCAACTGTGACGCTTCCAGCCTCATGCGCTGAGCAATCCTCAGGGGAGGTCCCCCTTCTGGGGCTGGCAGGGAGCGGTGTGCCAGGACGTTATTGCCGGAGACAAAGTGCAGCTGGACGGCCGCCGTGTCATTCTTCAAGGCTAGGAGCCCCTGCCAGACAATGGGGTATTTCTGCAAATGGGGGGGGGGGGAGAGAGAGAGAGAGGGAGAGAACACTTCAGTGTGAATGGCGAAAGCCATGGAATAACTGCAAGGAAGCAGGGCAGAGTAGGAGGGGGTGACCTCAGGCCCAGCCACCAAATGTACCCCCAAAACCCATCATGTTTTTGCCCAGCTGAAATATATCCTTGTCCCATGCACATTTGCCTCTGGCCCTGCCCATTGGTGACATGCGGCCCCCAGGAAGTTGCCTGGAAGAGAATGCGGCCCTTGGACCGACAGGATTCCCCACCCCTGGAGGTTTCAACAACTAGGTGCAAGATTGGCGAGTGCCTCACTGCCAGAGCCCAGCCTCTGTGGCCCACTCAGGGCCCTCCTCCTTCACAACCAGCCCCTTGCTTCCAACTTGCACCCCCTTTCCCAACTGTTTATCACCAGGCCTCCCCCCGCCATCTGCACCCCTCCCCAACCTCCTACCAACAATAATTCAATCAAAAGCCAGCACAGAAAACTCACGGTCAGCAGCTGGACCATGTCCACCGGTCTCTGGGAAACAGGATGAGGTGCAAGGTCTTGCTTGAGCACCGACTGGGGCTCGGGCCGGGAGAGGGGCAGCCCCGGAGGAGCCCCAGGCCCAGAGGTGGTTGGGATAAAGAGCGCCGGCTTCTGCACTGGGGCCTGATGTGGGGATGGGAGTTCCTGTTTGACAGAGATAGCAACGGGAGACGGGTAGGAGGTCTGGCCTGCGTCTGCCTGGCTGCGCTGAAGGTGCAAGTGGGGGTCGATCTGCTGGACGTGCCGGTTGACAGCCACTGGGTGGTGAGTGGGGTCTGGTCCTGCTGCCTGGGCTCCCTTGGGCTCCTGGGTGTGCTGGGGAGTCTTGCTGTGAGCTGGCTGGCTGGGGTGGGTGTGTTCCCCTTCTGGCAGACCCTGAGAGGCACAAAGACAAAATCAGGGCGCATTGGAGGAGGAGGAAACACTGGTCTGGTCCTACCTTCCTTGTGCCTGCTCTCTGAAAGAGGGCTCTGGCAGGCAGCAAAGGAGCAGCAAACTCCAAAGTTCTCAGAAACACCACCACACCCTCTCCCCAGAAAAGCAAACTAGTGCAGGTTTATCATTCTAGATTAAAAAAACTTGTGGCTTCTATCCCTAGGGTCTCCAACAATGGCTCTTCCTCAAGGATGTCTGCATGCTCAGCCATAACCTGCCTCTGTGACAGTGGTTCTGGTTTCCAGAGCAGCCTTCTCTGGTTTCCAGGACCCTGATTTCCAAGCCCCCACATCTGTCCCCACACAGCTACAAATTAAGGGCCACTGTAGGACCCCAAAAACACTCCCTGTGACCTGCTACCCTGTGCATCGAATGCTTGTGGTAACTGCTGCTGGCACACTCCACTTCCTTCTGAGGTACATGCCTCCCAGCCATGCAAGAACTTGCCACACACATCCCAGCTGCATCAATACACAAGCCAAGAGCAGGCTTGGAAACTGGGAGGAGGGGTGGGAACGGAAGACAGAGGGAGGGACTTGCTGGTGGCACTTCACTTCCTTGCCTCGGGCAGCCTGGAAGATGCACACCACCCTACTCCCAAGGCAGACGGGCAGGCAGAGCAACTCCCAGGCTGCGGAGAGGAAGGAATCAGATTCTGGGCACGTTAAAGAACAGGAGCCAATTCCCACCTGGGTCTCTTGCAGCAAACACAACAGCCAGTCTTGCAACACAGGGACCCCTAACCTTTTGGGGCCCAGGGACACTTTTGATACTGTTGTGGGCACCACAAAATACCCATTTACAGAAGAAGGAAGGGTGATGCTCAGAATGCTTCCCTGACCCCAAAACAACTAGATGGGGAAAACTCCACACACCTCAAAATAAAAACACAGCAGACAGCCCCCGCCCAACACACACACACACGCGGCACAGGAGCCTTAGCACGCACCATGAGAGGAGTTTGAGGGTGCTGTGGTTCTCACAGGCAACATCAGGGACCTCAGTTAAAGAGGAACCCGCTTCACTATGGCATAAGCCGTTTGCATGAACAAGATTTTCTTTTCTGCACACATTTTAGCCCCAACTGAATTTTGCAGACTGCATTTTTATCAATTACTATGACACCTGGAGACATGGAACCTGGTCCACAAAAACTTATGATGCCATCCTAAACGCTGCTAGTCTCCAAGGTGGCACAAGACGCAGAAGCATCCCACCTATTGATCCCAGTGATTTGGCTTACCTGAGAGGGGGTCATACTCCGAGAAGGCAGCCCGATTGGCGATGCCCCGGAAAACTGAGGATGACCTAGCTGAGCCGCTGGGTGGTAGCTCCTCATGTCCCCGTAGACCGTCCTGTAATCGTGGAAGGAGGTGCCCGCTGGGTGCATGATCTGCACGCCGTGAGGGACGACAACTGGTTGCGTCAGAGGCAGTCCTGGCAGCTGGCCGCTGAGGAGGCGGGGCTCACTGTGGGGGGAGTGAGCCATCTTGACTTCAGAGGCCTTAGGTGCCTCTTTGCCTGACGGGAGAGTCTTTGTGGCGGGGGGCGTCTTCACAGACCTCCCTTCTGGCGTGCGGGACTGCCGGGTCTCTGGGTGGTGGTCGCCTCCCACTGCAGCCATGTGCGGGTGCATCATCATCCGCACGTCCCGGGGCACGTTGTACTGGTCGAGCCGAATGCCGGAGGGGTGCAAGCGGTAGTCTGGCTGCATGACGAGCACGTCCGACTGCACGGGGGCGGACCCGCGGCACACTGTGTGGTGGTAGTGCATCTCCTCTTCCGAGGAATGCTGGGAAGACAGAGGTGGCATGACGATCTCTCGGATGGGGGCTGGCTGCGGCGTGCTGGACCGCTGCGGCTGCAGAGCCGCCCTTGGGGAGTGAAGCGCTTCAGGACGGATGCTGTAAGGCATTCCTGGCAGAGGAGGGGTGTTCATCCTGACCTCCCCTTGCGAGAGGTGCCCCAGGGAGACCGTCTGGGTGACGCTGTGCGGGGGCATGATCACAGACTGCTCGGGGTGCATGCTGGAGATGTATTGAGGCACCGGGATCCCAGGGCAAGGAGACCCCTGGATCCCTAGCATGGAGTTGTTCCCAGACAGGGCTGGGGAAGAAGGGCCGCCCGGATGACAAGCCCTTGGGAAGGGAGACGGAGAGTGCCCGCTTGTCCGTGGAGAGAGGGGCTCCTGCTTTGTGACCCCCAAGTGAGACACCACCCGCTCTGCTGGGGTGCTGGGCCCTGCACTCACATGATTGGCCTCTGGGTGAATCTTGCTAGACAAGGAGGGGTGATGAGGCCCAACCCCGGGGCTCAAGCTCGACGGCTGAAGAGTCTTGGTCTCCACTTTCAGGGCACCTGGGTCTGGAAGCTTTTTGTTGGTGGAAGAAGCAATGCTCTGTGGGAGCACCATCTGGTTGTGGACGAGGATGGATGGAGTGTTTGCAGACTGGGAAAGGACTTTGACTGGCCCCGACTGAGAAGTGGGCGCCTGGACAGAGAGGTGCAGGGGCTCCGATTTTTCCAGGCTGCCCCGTTCCTGCTTAATGGAGGAAAGTACAGGGGAAGGGCTGTACTGCTGAGCTCCCAGCACAAGGGACGATGGGGCTGAGACACTCCCGTACCCCGTTGGCGTCTGAGAGCCCTTTGGGATTGGCTGAGAGGGGCCAAGAGGCTCTTGTTTGATCTGGGACTTGGACACCGACTGCTGGAATTCAATGTCAACTGCACTTGCTGGGGGGATCTGGCTAATCTTTGCTGTGATCCGCTGCTGGCCTTCTGTCTTCTGCTGGGAATAGCTCAGGAGCACGATGCCTTCTGATGTGTTGACGCGAAGACCGGGGCTGGACCCTGTCTCCACCGGCCGATCTTCAATGACGGACATGGATCCCGGATGGAACCGGCTGTTGTCATTGGTACTTGGCCTCTGCTTGTATTTTGGCGAGAGGGCGTTGACTAGGCACGTCTGGGGCGCTTGCTTCACCAGAGTTATCCGCGGGGTTTCCTCGAGGTCAATGCTGTGGGGCATCCTGCTTATCACAGAAGTGGCCTTGGGAGCAATGACAGTGATGACCTTCTCTTTCTCGGTGAAAACTGGGGCCTCTGCAACTGGCGGCTCCAAAGCATTCATGGCTGGGACAGCTGGCTTGTCTTCTGATCCAGGCCGGACAACCTCTGCCGGAGGGTGTGGAGGATCTTCCTCTACCAAACGAGGTGAACTCACAGGCTCGGCTATGGCAGTCGTGACATGCGTTGTTGATGCCACGCTGGTTGCAGAGACGTACTTGGGCTCCATCAATATTTTCCTCAGAGTGCTGGAATTTGTGTCTATATCCGATGCCTTTGTGTCAGGGGGGAGAGCCGGCGGTGGGGTGGAGCGGGACCGGGCCTCCTCATGCTTCACAATCCACTCAGTCACCTTTGCTGTGCTGGAGTGAAGGGGGGCAGACCCAGCGGAGACTGGCTTTGCTGCAGCTGAAGATGGGGCTGCTGCTGGCAGAGGTGTATTGGGGGTGCCTGGTGGAGGAGTCACTGGAGCACTGTCAGCCCCCGGCTGTAGTTTGAAGGCGCTCTGGCTCACCTCTTCAACAGGAACCGACGGAGAGAGCAGGTCCACTGCTTTGGGCAGGGGGGTGCTGTCTGCCACAGGAGGTTCTGGAGAAGCCCCCTCCAGGGGTGCAGCCTTGCTGGCATCAGGGGGACCTGGCTGGGAAGCCAGAGGAGAGCTTTTCTCTTGACTCTCTTCTTTCGAGGCTCCTTCTGACTTCCCTTTAACCTCGTTGGCCACTGGAGATTTGCTTTGTACTCGTTCGGGCTCAACAGTCCTCGGTTCTGCTGCTGTATCCCCTTTCTTGCTTGTGCTCCGCTTGCGCCTCGGCCGGGTGGTTTTCTGGCGGCCCCGTTCCTTCCGAGCCATGTCAGCCTCTTGCAAGGTTTCTGCTTCTTGTGCCGAATTGGAGGATTCGCTCACACTCACCTCCGCCTCTTTGGCAGAGTCTGCCTCTGGGGTAGTGCCAGGGCCTGGTGGGGCAGGCAGCTCAACTGAAGTGGCTTCTGACTCCAAGATATTGCTCACGGCTTGATCAGTTTCAGGCTCCATCTCTTCTCGTGCGGGTGGCAGCACCAACGGTTCTGCGGGCATTTCCGATTCAGATTCGGTAGGATACGTTGGCGGAGCAGGGAAACTTTCGGCCTCTCCAGAGATGTCATAGATGATGGAGCCAATGGCAGCCGCGAGTTCTGTTTCGCTGGCCTGATGAGCAGGCTTGTCCCCGTCTTCCTCCGGGCGAACGTCTGACACTTCAGCCGCCTGTTCCTTGTAGGCTGCAATTGTCTGGCTTTCAGTGAGCTTTGCAATATTCTCCACGGCCTGCTCCAGTTCGATCTGCTTGGCCAGCTGGTCTGCTTCAGGAGACTGTGTTGACTCACAAGCCAGATCTTTCTCTGCTTCCTGGAAGGGGTCTTCTGCCTCTGTCTTTATGAAATGGGGTGACAATTTGTCTTCCTTCCGGGGACTTTTGTTCTTGGGGGACGATGCCGGCACAGGCTCCGTGTCCTCCTCGCTGGGCCGCAAAGCACCTTTGACTTCATCCACATTAAGCCGGATTTCAACGCTTTTCAAGCTCTTCATCAAGGAGGCTTTATCGACGGCCTTGACGTTCCTGGATCTTCCACGTTTAGACTTTGGAGTTCTCTCAGAGACAGGCTTTCTTTCCACAATCTCAATGGTGCAGGCTTCGGGGACATTTTTCTCCAGCTCGACTTCTTTCCTCTCTCGCTTCTGGTCACTCAGAAGAGGCTCTTTCTCCACCTTGGGTTTGTTACCGTTTTCACTTCCATTCGAACCTTGGCCAGAGAGGTCAGGGGGCTCTTCTGGCTCCACCATATTCTCAGCCTTCGACTCGTTCTTCCCCCCTTTCTTGGCTTGAGGAGTGCTGGCTGCTGGAGAGTGGCTGTGTGCCAGCTTCTGGGATCGAGGTGACCTCCACCCCTCCACGGGTTTCGGGACTTCCACCATCTCTTTTGATTCTGCTTCTTCTACCTCTGGGTGAGCTGGTTCAACCTTCACGGGAGAGACTTCCTCCTCAGGCTTGCGACGAGATTTGGGAGGCCTGCCTCTTCTTGGAGGGGTTGGAGTCAAGGCAGAGTCTGGTGGCTCCCTTTCAACTCTTTTCCTGGTAGATCTGGTGACCTCCAGAGTATCCTTCATAGGCGATGGGCCTTCGTGGTCCCCTGTGGTGGCATAAACTGACCGCACATTCCTGCGCCTTGTCCTGCCCACTGGCAAGCTAGGCTCTGGGTTTTCCGGCTCTGGTGCAGCGCTTGGAGATTTAGCAGCGTTTCTCGAAACCTTCTCTGTTTCCACCTTCAGTGCTTCCCCGCGGGGAGAGCCCGACCTTTTAAGTTTCTCGCGGTCAATCCTTTCACTCTTCCTTGTGACAGGCTTCTCTGCAACGTTTGCAACCGAAGTCTGGACAGGGTTTTTGGAACGTTTATTCTTGTTCGGCTTCTTGTCTTTGATGACAACAAGCGGTTCGGCTTCCATCTCCGTGTCGGAGACTGGAGGCAGGACCTCCACAGCTGGCTCTGCTTTCTGCCCTGCACCAGCCTCAGAGTTCAGAGATGGTGAAACATTTTCTTCTTTCAGCTCAGGCAGTTCCTCGGACCTTGCTGCTGGTTTGAGTGGTGGTGGTGGTGGTGGGATTATTTCAGGTTCTGGATCTGTGCAGATGTCCGCTTGAGAGAAGGAAGATCCGGGCGTGGGTGGCTTTGTGTCCAAATAGGAAGGGTGCACTAGGGATACCGAGTCTTCCTCAGGAGGAGTTGCTGCAGAAAGAGCAGGGTCCTTGTTGCTGTCTATCCCTGGCGGTGCTTCCATATGCTCAGGTGGTTCAGTTTTGACAGCAGCAAGGAGTTCTGGAAGAGGCTTTGGTTCTTCAGCCACAGGACCAAGTTCAGGCAGAGGCTTCTCTTCTCTCAAAGAAGGCGCAATGACCGGCAACTTCTCGTTCGTGACCTTTTCCGGCATGGCTGGCCCTGGTTCTTGGAGTACAAGAGCAGCTGGAAATGGCCCAACTGAAAGCAGATGCTTATGCTCTGCCACTTTTTCCTCAGGTGCTGCTGCTTCTGGGCTTTTGGGCTGACTCTCCTTCTCCTCCTGCTTTTCTGCTTCTTTGGGCTTCTGGTCTTTCTCCTTTTCTTTTTGTTGCATTCTTGTGAGCTCCACAAACCTGCTGTGGAAGAGAACCACTGGCTCTGGCACAAAGTCTGACATGCCAATGTTCCCATCCAGGGATGCCTGCCGGCCGTACAATCTACCAGAGAGGAAGTCAAGGTCTTCGTCTTTCCTTTCCAAGTGTTGCAGGCGCTTCGAGTCCTGCTCAAAGATGGAGCTGTGCAGGAAGCGCGAGGCAAAGAGCTCCTGCCTCTCTTGTTCATCCTCCTTGTGGTCTTCCTTCTTATCATCCAGCTTCCCTTCAGAATCGGTTCGGATTTTCTTCTTTTTCATATACCACGAGGGGATAGGCCTTGGAGCAGAATCCACTTTCTCTTTGTCCTTATTGTTCCTAAAATTAGCAAATCTCGAGTCCCAATCAAGGAAAGACCAGTTCTCTTCTCTGGAGGATGAGAGAGATTTGGCTCTCTCAAGCAAGGCCTTTGTGTCGGGAGTGATTGTCTTGTCCAATGCAAAGGAATAAAACTTGTTCCTTTCCAAAGAGGTTGGCAGCCTCTCCTCTCGATCACGAAGTTTCTCTTCCCTGTCCCGTAATAAAAAAGACAACCTGGAGCTCTCCAGCAACGAAGGGGTTTTTGGAGAATGGGCTTTATTATCACCGTCATCGTCAGAGTCCGAAGGCACCTCTCCTGGCTCCAGATCCCGTATTGACCGCTTCCTTATGCCATCTCTCTTGACAATGCTGCTTGGGAAGGTGATGTCCACCCTCCCAGGCTCTTGCTTCACTTGGGACTCCCATCGGTTGAATTCCTCCTCACAACTCACAGAAGATAATTTTATTTTAGCCATTTCTACCATCTGCTCTCTTCGACTGGAGTCGTAGGGGTTAAATTTCAAAGAATCCTCCCTTACAGCCACATTAGAATATGGAGGACCCTTTTCATCCATTTTAGGTGACTCTTTGGTTTCTTTCACAGGCACCAGCCTCGGGGACTCCAGCATCTCCTCATCCTCATGGAAAGGGAAGGGCCTGAGGCTAGGGGAACAGGCCGTCCTTTCGGAGTCCTCGCTCACCTGCCGAGAGCTCCTATAGTTTCTCTCTCTCTTTGTGCTAATTTCAAAGTCGAAAGCGTCAGAGGATTTCTTCCGCTTGCTGGGAGGAGAGTCGTCTGTCACATCTTGCGGGGGTTTCCCCACTTCATGCACCAGGCTACGCCTCTCATACTCATCAAGATCTTTCTTTGGGCTGCCAAACTTCTCGTGCTTTGCAATTTCCATTTCCATTTGCTGCTTCAACCTGCGACTCAGCTCCATTTGCTTCCGATAACTCTGTGTGTGATCAATGTCAATGGGAATCTTCTCCTCAATATCGGATGATGGAGGCTTCTCTTGAGCTAGCTTGTGGTCGGGCACTTCTTCGGGAAGACTGCAGTAGGTTTTCCATGTGTCCTCTCGCTCAGTTCCTTGGTCATCTAACAGCTGTGTATGCTTGTGCTGCAATCTGATGGAGTTGACCTTCCTTACAGGGATCTCAGGGGCTTCCCCAGGTTCCTCAAGTAGCTCCCCCAGCCTAGCCTGCAGCTCTAAACTGGGCCGTAAACCAATCCCCAGAGAAATACTGGCTGGCTCTTGAGCTTCTTTGGGGCTGGTCACTGAGGCAAGCCTTTCCAGCTTGGTTTTCTTGGATTCCCTTTTAAGAGTCTCTTTCCTCAAGGGCTTTCTCTCAGATTCACTACTTGTTAACTCAATCTGCTTTTTCAAAACCACACGCGCTTCCTCCTCCTCCTGACTACTCCTTTTAAAGTCCATTTTTTGCTTATCTGGCTTGAGGTTTGCATCCGCAAAGCGTCTTTTGCGAGCTTCCAGCTTTTCTAGATCTACTGGGTTAGTCACTTCACTAGGCAGCTCTGCCTTCAGGTGCTTCTTAGGCTTCAGCTTTGCATCCTTTTCGACCACTTCGATGTGACTGGCAAGCACCTTCTCTTTTGGCACTTTCACTCGGGCGGGTTCAAGTTTCAGCTGCTCTGACTTGGTTTGGTCTGCCTGAGAAATCTGCATTTTTTGTTCAAGCAAAGGAGACTTGAGCGTGTCGTTTTCTTGCTTCCCACGCAGCTTTTCCAAAGCAGGCTGTTCGATTACTTTCCCTTCCTTTTCCTTGACTCGTGTTAACACGACACATGGCATCAGCTCCAGACGGTTCTTCGCAGCTCCCTCTTTATCTGCTCTCTCTCGACTCCCTTTGCTGCTGCCTTTGACCTTCTCAGGGGTGGGCTCCCGTTCGGTTTCTGGGTCTGTTTCCGACGACTGAGAGCTGGGAGAATGATTTTTGGCCCTCCGTTTCTGCTTCTCCGCTTTATCCTTTTCAAGTTTTTCTGGTTTCTCCTTCCTTACCAGGCGCTTGTCTTTGTCCGTTCTCTCTTGCTCAAAGGCCCGCTCTTTTTCGGGCTTCTCGCTTTTTGTGTAGCGCTCGAGGCGGGCTTTGTCCAGCTTGTCATAGCGGGGTGGGGAGAGGGAGCTGCAGCTGCCGCTCCGCTCTGAGGACCGGCTGTAGATCCTCCGCTCAGAATCGCTCTGCAGCCTCTCTGATTGGGACGGAGATGCTCCAGGGCTTTGGGGCCGTCGGGAGTGAGCCGGGCTTTGGCTCCTTTCAATGGGCCTCCTTTCATGGTCCCGGTCCCGGTCTGATTCAAATCGCTCCCGCTCCCGTTGCCTGTAACTATACTCTCTTATGTCTTGCTCGTAAGGGTCACCCCTGTAATCTCTGTATTCCCGTGGGTCGTCGTAATACCGTGGGTCGTAATACTCTGCTTGGTAAGGATCCCAGTCAGCATAAAACTCCCTGCTACGGGCTGGATATTCTCTCCGAGGATCTTCTGGATATGTTCCTGGGGTGCGAACAGCCTCATAGTAGGTACGGTCAGCAGCATAGTCGTAAGATCCTCTCCTTTCATCCCTGCCAAACCCAGGAACATAAAAAAGTCAGCTTCTCCCCAGATCAAGACCACCATATACAGCTCGACTACTGTAGCTACAGGTTCAATCAAAAGACAAAAAGAACAGCTATTTTCTAAGCAGGCAGCTGATCCTTTAGTTCAATAGCCCCCACCCAACGTTCCACTGCTAAGAGAGGCTTCAGAGGCTTTTCCTAAGCCATGACCTTCAGCAGGAATGAGTGATGGAAAAAAACACTTCTGCTCTAAGGCCCTGCAGCTTCCAGCCCAGAATCTCGTAGTCCCTTGCTATATATGGAATGTGTCTGGCAGGGCTGGGCGACATCTGTTGCAGGTGCAATTCTGCACTTTCTCAGGAAGGAAGGCCAACATGGCGCAGGTGTTGCAGGCCACTACAGCAGCTCCCTCACCATCTATGTCTCTTGGTCCAATGTACACCATGAGACAGCACTCTGGGCCTCTCCCTCAAAATGTCCCCCTGTTTACAAGCCTTGGTTATGAGCTGCAATCATTTAAACAGGATTGCTACTGGCTGCTAACCCCTTCCCCAACTCACAATGGTATTTTGGATATCCATTGTAAAAATAAAAAAGCCAAAAAGAATTAAAATGACAGCAGGAAAAATGCCAAAAAGCTTGAATTATGAATTGCTGGGTAGATCCTCCCAACCTCCAGAGACCCATGTTGGGCTGCTGTAAAGACATCAGAGGCACTTGCCTTCTTTCTGCCAGCATTTCATAGAAGTCTCTGATATCTTGACCCGTTTTCTCCATAGATTGATAGAATGACAACTGGCTTTCACGGTTTGCAAAATCCACCTGAAAAACAAGAATTTTTAATGGCCCATTACTCCCAATAACACCCAATTATGAAAAAAGGTTCATCATCTGCATTTAAGACACAGGGAAATTAAGACATGATTAAAAGTGCCCCCCGCCCCATTAAACCATCAGATGAGGAGAACTTTGCTTGCTGGTGGGTTTTAATGTAGAAGCTAGTTTTAATAGAATATGGTACTTCACAGCTTAGATGTGGGCATGGAAGTATCATAATGCCATACGCATTATGAAAAAAGAAAAGCAACCATGCTGGGCCAATTCAGCAATGGCCAGATACATCTGAGAATATCATAAGGAAGTTGGGGAAGACAGGGTGCATTTAGCCACTGATAACCTTCAACATGTTAATATGAGAGTGATTTTTCTGTATGATTTTAGTCAAAAGGATCACGAGCTAATTATGAATGCATGTATAACTAGTGAGACGTTGTTCTTGTTCTTGCTGTTACTGTTGCTTTTCCCAAGAACTACAATTAAAATGCCTCTGGTCAATCTTACACAGCAAGCCAAACCCAGAATACTAAATCCACAGATACTAAATCCCCAAATGCACAGAGTATGGGAAACAAGCAAGATGAATTGGAGGATAGCAAATATGACCTGGTAGGCATTACTGAAAACTGGTGGCTTGAGACTCATGACTGGAATGTAGGAATTGCAGGGTATAACCTGTTCAAAAGGAATAGACCGAAGAGGAAGAGAGGAACTTCAATTTCCGTGATATCTGTTGGGACTCTAACTCTGCCAAGAATGCAAGGTCCAACAAATTCCTCCATTGCCTCTCCGACAATTTTATTTCCCAGAAGGTGGAAGAAGCATCAAGGGGATCATCAAGAGGAACTGATCGACAAAGTGGAAGTACAAAGAAACTTGGGAGAAAGTGATCATGTTCTTCTGGCTTTCGTGATACAGAGGCAAGGGGAAACTGTGTAGTCGGACACACACTCTGGATTTTAAAAAGGCCAATTTTCAAAAAGCTTAAGGAACTACTGGGTGTGATTCCAACAGTTGCAGGGGGAAAGTCAGGCTGGCTAAAGCTCAGAATGAACTTAGGCTTGCAAGGGAGGTTAGAAATAATTAAAAAGGTTTATTTGGCTATGTCCAAAGTAAGAAGAACAAGGAAGTGGCGGATCCTCTCCTTGCAGAAGACAAGAGAAAAGGCGGAACAACTCAACACCTACTTTGCTTCTGTCGTCACCCAAAAGGAAAGTGATGCCAAACCTGGTGATAACAGAATAAATGATGTAAGGAGGGAGCTGCGTCCCAAGATAGGAAAAGAGGTATTAGGGAACACCTAGTTACTTTAAATGAATTCAAATCTCCAGGGCCTGATGAGCTGCATCCAAGGGTACTAAAGGAGGTTGTGGATGTAATTTCAGAGCCTTTGTCTATGATCTTTGAGAAATCTTGGAGAACAGGTGAGGTCCCTACAGACTGGAGGTGGGCAAATGTTGTCTCCATCCTTAGAAAGGGGGAAAAGGAAGACCCAGGTAACTACCGACCGGTGAACTTGACATCAATACCAGGGAAGATCCTAGAACAGATAATTCAACAGTCGGTCATTTAGAAAAGGATGCTGTGATTACTAAGACCTAGCACGGGTTTCTCAAAAATATGTCATGCCAAACCAATCTGATTTCTTTTTTTGATGGAATTACAAACTTGGTGGATCAGAGACATAGTGTATCTTGATTTCAGTAAGGCTTTTGACTAAATCCCCCACAATATTCTTGCGAGGAAGCTGGCAGAATGTGGGTTGAACAAGGTGGATTTGTAGCTGGTTGACTGACTGAACCCGAAGAGTACTCATTTTTGGTTTCCCGTGATCCTGGAAAAAAGTGACAAGTGGGGTGCCATAGGGTTCTGTCCTGGGCCTGTTGTTCAACATCTTTATAAATTACTTGGATGAAGGAATTGAGGGGATGCTCATCAAATTTGCAGATGACACAAAACTGGGAGCAGTAGCTAATGCCACAGAAGACAGAATCAAAATTCAAAATGACAGATTGGAGAACTGTGTGCAAGCTAACAAAAGGAACTTCAATAGGGATAAATGTAAGGTTCTGCACTTAGACCGAAGAACCAGATGCACAAATATAGGATGGGGGATACCTGGGTTACTAGCAGTACACGTGAAAACGATCTAGGGGTCTTGGTGGACCACAAGCTTAACATGAGGCAACAGTATGATACAGCAGCAAAAAAAAGCAAATGCTATTCTAGGTTGCATCAACAGATGTGTATAGATCAAGGGAAGTTATAAAAAGGTAAAGGACCCCTGACAGTTAAGTCCAGTCGTGAATGACTCTGGGGTTCCAGCGCTCAGTTTTTCCGGGTCATGTGGCCAGCATGACTAAGCCGCTTCTGGCGAAACCAGAGAAGCACAGAAATGCCGTTTACCTTCCCGCCGGAGCGGTACCTATTTATCTAATTGCACTTTTTGGTGTGCTTTCGAACTGCTAGGTTGGCAGGAGCTGGGACCGAGAAACGGGAACTCACCCCGTCACAGGGATTCGAACTGCCAACCTTCTGATCGGCAAGCCCAAGAGGCTCAGTGGTTTAGACCACAGCACCACCTGCGTCACAGGGAAGTAATAGTACCACTCTATTCTGCCTTGGTCAGACCAACCCTGGAATACTGTGTCCAGTCCTGGAATACTGTGTCCAGTTCAGGGTGCCACAATTTAAGAAGAATGTTGACAAGCTGGAACGTGTGCAGAGGAGGGCAACTAGGATGATCAAGGGTCTAGAAGCCAAGCCTTATATGAGAGACGGTTGAAGGAGCTAGGTATGTTTAGCATGGAGAAGAGGAGACTGAGAGGAGATATGATGGCAATCTTCAAGTATCTAAATCGTTGTCAAATGGAAGCTTGTTTTTTCCTGCTCTGGAAGGTAGGACTCCTACCAATGGCTTCAAGTCACAAAAAAGGAGATTGAGATCTGACAGTAAGAGCTGTTGAACAGTGGAACAGCCTCCTCCCTTGGGGGTTTTTAAGCAGAGGTTGGGTGGCCATCTGTCATGGATGCTTTAGCTGAGGTTCCTGCATTGCAGGGGTCCCTTCCAACTCTATAAATGAGATTCAATAAATCCCTCTCTCAGGAAGTTGAATAAACAATCCTCAAACACCTGTTACAATGTCAAAAAACCCAAACGGCTAATTTTAATCAAAGGCCAGTAGTTAAAAGGTTTAAGACGGATGCACCGGAAGACATTCTGTAATACTCCACAGCAACAGGGCAGGCAGACATCAAACTCACTGAAGCCACACAAGCTATAGAACTAGCACACAGGAGGCTCAATGTTAAATTCATCCTTTACAATGCACCTTTAAGGTGTTCACCTCTTAGTGCAGTCCCCTGCCCCGCCTACCTCCCCCCCCCAAAAAAAATATATGGTGCCTTCCTGCTGGCTGGGGCTGATGTGGGTTGTGGTCCAAACACTGGGAGGACACTAGGTTGGGGAGGGCTATCCTACTGAGTGTGCGCAAGCACCCACTCACACCCCTGACACCAGGTAGGATGTCTTATTTGGAAGCAGATAACCAAGCAAGACAAGAGGAGACGACATTTCAAAGGCCGTCCTGGACAGTGCCCAATGCACCACAAGAACCACATCTTTCCTCTGACGTAGAGCTTATCTCCATCTTGGAAAAAGCACCATGGGACACAGCACATGCCTTTACTATGCCCCAAATGGCACAGGCCAGGTGGTCAACGCACCTGGCACATCCATGTACACAAGCAAGACTTCTGTGCTCAAGGTGATCTCTCCTTGGGAAGGACGCAGTGAGCCAAGAGGGCCAAGGAAATTCTACAGCTGCAGAGATGTTAGCGGCACAAGGTCCAGCAGCCAAAGAACTTAGGAAAGGAGAAGAACTGAGCAAAGCAAATGACAGGAAGGGAAAGGCTGCAAGCAGCAGTTGGAGATGCCCGCACAGCTCCACTCGGCAGAGGGGGTGACAATAATCAATCTTAGAAAAACTTTGGCAAAGCATTCTATGTCATTAAGCAATTCCCCTGCCTGGCCTATTATTTACTATTGTTTATTATCATTACTACTAATCTTTAGGAACTTAATTTTGCAGACCTTAATTTTATTCCCACCGATTTTCCTCCCCTTGGTCTCTTTTACAGCAGCTTGTGCATATTCAATTTCATTGTAGATAACGAGAGCCATGCCTTTTAAGCGGTCAAACACCACCTGTAAGAACAAAAAAACAAAACAAAACCAAAATAAGAGCCTCATCCACAGGACAGAAACGTCAGTCCCAGCAAACAAATGCAACTAGGGGCAGGGAGAATAGATACGGTTACAACACCAAATTTAGAGGCGTTTTCAGCCTTCCCCGCAACAAGGCATTTTGTAAGAGAGACAATAAAAAGGGGCGAAAGGGACTGCTCTAGGTTGAGAATCATGTGGCTTGAGGCATTGGTAGGCCTTTATTTTGTTTTTCTGTATTTTACTTATTTCCCTGCAGTTGCAAATTTTATGCCCAGAGAGTACAAATTCTGTTTAAAAAAACAGAACAAAAACAAGTGTAAGAAACCACAGTTTCACTAAGGAGATAAACGTGTGCTGCTTGAGACACAAGGCACCAGCAGGCTCTGTGGAAGTAACGCCAAGAGTTCAAAATCCCACCCACTCCCTGCAGAGATTATACAGGAGGCATTCCTGGCTCAAGCTTGTCCAACCCCCCTGCATGATTCATTCATGCAGAGGTGCTACATGACTTTAAGATCAACCTCTGCTCCAGAGATTAAAAGGCAGCTCAGTGCATGTACCTGAGATACCTGCAAGGGGGAAGAGGGGAGATTAAAGGCATTGGGGGAGGCAGGAGAAGTCAGTTGCCTCTGCATTTAGAATGGGAACCATAAGACAACTTCTGGAGACTAATCTGAGCCCTGTCACTGAAGTGGGCCATGCACCCACAATTCTAGGGGGAGTCACAGTTTTGCAAAGGGGGGGGCAGGGGAGGAAGAGAAGGTGGGCAGACACACCAAGCACTCTCTGCACACGTTTGGCTTGCCTTAACATGCCATTTCCCCAACTGGAAAAAAGGTGGCGAGAGCTTTGGACCTCTCGGAAGGATAGGCTCAGCCCGGAGAGAGAGAGAAATATAGAGACAGAAGCAGGTCTTCAGGACGGAGCTTGAATGTGGGGTCAGAAAAGAGCAGGTTTATTGAGGAAGGAAGAGAGGAGACCTCTTCGTGCTGCAGAAAGCCTCCCACCTACCTTCACCACAGGACCATAGCGGCAGAAATGTCGCGTTAAATACTGATCCGTCACGTTTGTCGAAAGACCATCCAACCACATGCAGTTGGTGGGCATGCTCTTCCCAAAGCCCAGCTGGACACAAAAGGGCAAAACTTCCAGTCAGTCAAAGAATTCACAATTAGGCTCATTTAACAAGAGCAGGCCTAATTCTAAACTAAGATCCGTAGAGCAGGTGCGAGCAAGTACTAAGCCAGTTTTGAGTTTTTTTAAAGCCAGTTTTAATTAACATAAATTCCAGAAGCTTAAATGGACACAAAGTGTGGCCCCTTCCTATGGCAAGTGAATCAAGTGCAACTTGCAGTCTGTACAGGACAAGGAGCTGGAGAGAAAACTGTGAATGGGCAAGAAAACAAATGCCACCTCCACGCCCATTCGGTTTCCAGGTTTTGCACCAAGATGGTCAAACAACTTTGCCCATTCGTGCCATCTGGAGGGACTGAAAAATCCCAGAAACAATCCAATCTCATCTACAAGCAAACAGAAAGGCCCTAAGAGGGACACAGGGCATCTTATCCTTGCTTCACGGCTCAAGCTGACAAGAATCACTTAAAATCTCTGGAAACAAAAAAAACCCCTCAAAGAGCAGCACTTCTAGGAGAAAATTTACCTTGAGCCGATTATTTCCGAGATATTCCCCATCCATCTTCTTGATCGCTTTACACACACTTGCAATATCACAGTACTGCAGGAATGCATACTGGGGAACCCCATTCACTTTCTTGATGTCAATATCCTGGTGGGGAAGGAAAGCAGTTCACACTGAGAGACAGACTAGGCCACAGGGCACCAAGAGGACAGCTGGTCAAAGAGAACGCCCTGCTAAGGAGGAAGCAGGCTCATAGTTTTGCAGGCTAGCCCTCAGGGATGCAGCTGGACCCCAGTTTAAAGCAGTTGTTGGCCAGTCAAAAACACACACATCCCGCTAAAGCTCAGCAACATAAGTGGGAGTCTGCAACTGGTGGTCCTAGGGTCAAGTATCCACTCACATCTGTGGATTCTCTTTTGCTTCCTGAACCAGCAAGGTCAGGTTGGGGTGTGGACACAAGTGACAGAAGCAGTTTCCCCTCCTCAGCTTCTTTTTCTAAATGACAATACCCCCAAACCATTCAGTGTTCCTGTCCTATTTTTATGCTCTTAAAAATACTGCTCATGGAAAACCACAACAATCCACTCTTCCCTCCCTTCCTCATCTCGCAGCTCATTCTAAACCAAGATGACGCACACAATAAAATCCAGATGAACAACAGCAACAATGCAACAACATTGTGATGCTGATTAATTATTTGAATGCTGGCTTTTGTTTTTATATATATATATCTTTAGCAACAGCTGAAATCTAAGTAGTGACTAAGATACTCTGGAAATATTTAAAGCCTGCCCTAGAGAAAATTATCTACCTGGGGATTTAATGGGCTTAGGCAGGCAGAAGGATAAACAACATTTTTGCCAGCCTTCACTCTGATGACTAGAAGCCGAGGCAGGCACAATGTTCTCTGAGTAGGACGAGTCATCCTCCCAAGCTAGAAATAGAAGCTGGACACTTTCTATTTTTGCAAAACAACACTCACATGCAGGTGGGAGATTAAAAGGCCTGGCAACGCTCAACCCAGGCAGCTCTCGGTCCTGCTTGCTAACACACTCTCCTTCCCCAATGCCAAACACACAGAAGCGGAAGCAGTTTCTGCCGAACCAGACTTGCATTGTTCAGCCATGGACATGAGTTTAGCAAATGCCTAAAGTCCCAGGGCTGCACAGCCACCCCCAGTGCTCTTCCTCCTTGGGCCCTTGTAGGTGGGAAGGGCCAGGCAAGCCTTCTAACCATCTGCCTCAAGTGCCACCTCTTCTTGCAAGGGAGCACAGCAAAGGAGGCAGTCTCTGACACATGTAGGGCTCAGAGTATTCAGCAAAGCAAACAGGGTTGTTTTCAATGTAAGGTTGCTAAGACACTGCTACCCAGGGATACGGAAGCTGCCTTTTCCCCCTTCCAAATTTATTATTTTTATATCATGGCTTAATAAGATCCAGTAATACTTATCAGATTAATGGACCTTCAGAGCTTATATTTAATGAGCTGAAACATGCTTCTCTCTCAAATGAACTGATACAAACACACACACACACACACACACACTGTACATACCACTATCCCTCCAAAACGCTGGAAGATGTTGCGAAGGTCATGATATGTGGTGGTTTTTTCTAGATTGCCGATGAACAGAGTTCTCGTTGCCTTGGGGTGGAATTCATCTATTCTTTCATCTAAAGGCCGAAATTCATTCTCGCTCTCTGTTTCTGGAGGCAGGTGATTTAAAAAAAGTTCTTTTAACATTCTGTGGTGTCTTCTCTCTTTAACATTCTGTAGTGTCTAAATCTCTCTACGCTGCCATGTCAGGAGGGCTGAGCTTCATCCCACCCCATTTCAAATGATTATGGATCTAGTAATGCCAGCAAATCAAAGGTCAAAGCAGTCTACCAACTCCTATTCTGTAAGCAGAAACTAAATTCAACAGACTAATCTGGAGGGAAAACTGAAACAAGAGCTCCCGCCCACTTCAATGGGATTTGTGAAGAGGTTCCTGATGCATGGTGCCAATGCACCAAAAATGACCAGCTGGCTAATGTTTTTGTTAGGGCCAACTTAAGCATCGCTAAACTTGAAGAAGAGCCATAGCTCACTGGCAGAGCATCTGCTTTGAAAGCAGAAGGCCCATGTTCAATTTCCAACACCTCCAAGTTTCCTGGATTCAGTATTTCCTATGTAAAGCAACAGCAAGCTAGCTTTTTTCATGAATTTTCTGCATTCTGGAGAAATTAAAAACCAGCTTGTGGCTTTGTTGTGCTTCAGTTGGGCCAAACTGTTGTTATTTGGATTTTCCTTTGAGGGGCCAGCACAAGGCTACCTGCCATTTTCAAGGGCCAGCAACAACCTCCTTGTGCTCACCTGGCCCTATCCAAGCAGTCACTTCAATCTGCATGCCAAAGAAGAGTTTCCCTTTGGAAGCATTGAGTGCTTTCTCCTGATCCTCCTGTTGCCGGAAGAACACCAGTCCGTATCGCTCTTCAGAGGCTCCGTGAATCTGCACAGATGTCACCTTCCCGTACTTCTTGAACTCGTGGAATAAACCATCTTTAAGGCTGGTGTCTACACCCCAAGAAGCAAAGCAGAAGATTCATGCTGATGGTTACAGAAGACACTGTAGCCTTTTTAGAAAACGCAGCACAAAGGTTGCGGTTTGTACTCTTTCGTGCTGTGAGTTTCTATTTTAAAATGTATAGTGTTACATACACACAGAACTGCCACCTGCAGAACAAGCTGCTTGGGTTCACCCTTCTCCCAACCAAACATGCCACCTCTCCTCCCCAATTCCCCTCTTTTCACTGTGAACCATTCCCTGCATAGAGCGATGTGTAGTCTGCACTTGGGAGACGCCTCGCAGAATCACCCTGGCCAGAAGGGAACCTCAATACAGCCTCCACTGGTATTGCTCTGTTGCTTCTTGCCCTTTTCCATGATGAGCGGAACCAGAACTGTGCAAATTTGCTCAGTCCTCTTTTGTGCAAAACTAACAAAACTGTGCACAGAATTTTGATTTAAAGGCGCACACACAACCCTGCTTTGACTATTATATATCCTTCACTTGTGGTAGGAAAATTCCATGCACCTTAGGCTGATGAACCAGACTGCTTTAAAAAACCTCTTTCAAAATTAATGCTGCCCCATTTGCAATATGACATATTTTCCACCAGCATTCACGTCAGCGGTAGCCTACCAATGCAGTTCAAAGCTCATTAAACAGGGCTTGCGTTTTCCAGTGGAATATTATGGGCTGTCACAATATTGCTTTGGTTTAGCATTAATTATGGATGATGCCTCTTTAGATCTTACCTGTGGAGCGCACTGGAAGATTCTGAACCTTAATCCCAAAACTTTTGCGGGGCTCATCTTTTTCCAGAGATGGAAGCAACTGGGAGGTGGGTGCTGGAACTGCCGTGGATTGAACTGAACGGGCCGGAGACTCGTCGCTTGAGCTGCTGCTGGAGTCACTGCTGTCGAAGTAAAAAAAGAATGGAAAATTCAGCAGAGGGAGGCTGTCAGGTCATTGCCTTGAAACAAAAAGGTGCCCAAGGCCAAATTCTTTTACCCATCAGCAGAAAAGCAGCATATATATCTGAGGACATCTGAGGCATCATGAGGATGCCAACGTCTTTCCTGAAGAATAATCAAGGGTGTGGGAGATGGTTTGTTTTTTGTACCTGGGAAAAACTCAAGGGTCTGGTCACAGGGCAATTAGAAATTTGAGATCTCTTTTCAGTCCTAAGCAGGGTTGGCATTAACAAAATAATTATGAAACTATTCTGCGATTAAGGAACCCAATACAGTCAAATAACTGAGGAGTTATATAGACTCTTAAAGTTTATTGTAAATCTGGGCATACTGGTTGCTGCCTGCAAGTTAAATCCAAGATTCCAATATCTCAATTCACACGTTTCCTGAATAAAAGTGAATTTTTAATTGTTATAACAATTAATACATTAAATCCAAAAACTAGTCATTCAGCTCACGTTTTTCACACTATATACTGGTAGCCAAATGTTTACACGAGTTCAGTATGTGTACAACTGTGTGTATGCGCATCATGCCGAACCCAGAAGTGAACCAGAAACATCATAAAGACATCACTGAAACATCACTAAAAAGGCAGAATGGGGGCAGGGGAGGTCAGAACGAGGCAGGGCAGAGCAGAGCAGGGGTGGAATGGGGTGTTTGCAGGATTTTTCAATGGGTCAATTGTACTCAATTTCACTGGCATATTGGGTGTCTTGGAACGTACCGTATTTTTCGCTCTATAGGACGCACCCGACCATAGGACGCACCTAGAGGGGGAGAACAGTGAAAAAAATTCTCCCCCTCTCTGCTCAGCGCCCCTTCAGCGAAGCGGCAAGAGAAACGGAGCCCCTTCCATTTCTCTTCCCGCTTCGCTGAAGGGGCACTGCGCAGAGAGGGAAAACTGTGCAGCGCCTCTCCAGCGAAGCGAAGCCTGGAGAGCAAGAGGGATCGGTGTGCACCGACCCCTCTCGCTCTCCAGGCTTCAGTGAAGGCAACCCGAAGCCTCCGAAGCACAGCGGGAACTCCTGCTGTGCTCCAGAGGCTTCAGGTTCCTTTTGCTGAAGCCAGGAGAGTCTTGCTCTCCCGGCTTCAGCAAAAGGAACCTGAAGCCTCCGGAGCGCAGTGGGAACTCGCGCTGCGCTCCGAAGGCTTCAGGCGGCTATCCAGGCTTCAGCTCTCCAGGCTTCAGCGAAAGCAACGCGTAGCCTCCGGAGCATGGAGGGAGCGCTCCCTCTGCGCTTTGGAGGCTTCGCGTTGCTTTCGCTGAAGCCAAGGAGCCTGCATTCGCCCCATAGGATGTACACACATTTCCCCTTAATTTTTGGAGGGGGAAAAGTGTGTCCTATAGAGCGAAAAATACGGTAACTCCTACATCATATCTGCTTACAGACAAACGCATGATTAGGAAATTAATGTTCTGCTTTTTCTGTACATATACAAGGACACAAGGCAAAATGACTCGCCTGAAGAAAAGGGTCACAAACCAACACAAAGTTAGTTGGGAACTAAATGTCCAGAGCTGTCAGAAGACTGTTACCAAACAAAAGTAATGGTTCTCAATAAATTGGTCACGGGGGCACGGAATAAGTTGCACACCCTTTTGGGCGTAAGCTTAAAGCCCCAATCATGTGAAAAGGAAAAGGAAGCAGATGATAAACAAAGATCTTCACAAAACCAAGGGACTCTACTTGTCTTGGAAAAACTCCCTCCTCACAGCGTGAACTAGCTTGCTCATTCCCTGATGCTAACTGCCAATCATGGTGACACCTTGACAATGATTGGCTGATTGGTGCAATGGCTAGGACAGTTCAGAGCAGCTCACGGTCCACCTTCCATGAGGAAAAGGGTGTTGGTTAGTTGGGATTAAAACATTGCAGGGTTATGTTGAAAATTTTGATGGCCCTGAGAGCAGGTAGAGAAGCTAATGGAGCCCCGAGGAAAAGAAAGCTATATGAAGGTGCACAGTGGGGAAACAAACATTTAACAATTGCATTTTTAAAATGCCAGTTTAGATGTATGTGTTGGTTTTGTTTTTTGATTAAAATGTTGTAAGTCGCTTTGAGTTCCCATGGCAAAAAGTGACTAGTACGTTTAATAAGCAAGGAGGAGGAGGAAGAACCTGAAGGTAGGGTAAGAGAGGGGGAATCAAGGCATGAAAGGGCAACAAGGAGAAATTAAATCCCAGGAGGAATTTCACAGTGCTTAAGACAAGTAGAATTTTATTTGGGAGGTGGAAGAAAAACTAGGGAGAATGATCTAGAACAGTGGTTTCCAAACTTCCCACCCACAGTCCACTTGAAAACTGCTGGGCGTCATGGTGGACCACTTAATGGTTTTTCTGCCTGTTGTTTAGGAACTGTAACACACTGTGCATTACAATTTTATGGAATTCAAACTGTAATACAATAAAATACAAAATGTAAGAAACAAAAGAAGCAAGAGAAATATAATTAAAATCAATATGAGTATTTAATGTGATGGGTGTGCCGTTTCATGTCTTCAGCCACAAATCATGGCATGGATCACCTGAATGAAGTGTGAATGGTCTGTGGACTGCAGTTTGGGAACCCCTGATCTAGAAATATGGTAAAGAAAAGAGAGGGAACAAAGTAGACAGTGTCCAGAGGAAGTAATGGGTGGTAGGGACATGGAAGTTGGAAAAGGAGGGTTAGCGACAGGAGGGTCTGGGTAAAGGAGTAAAAGGAGCAGCCAAGGGGCATATGATTGCTTTGCCTATACAGAGACATTTCATCAGTTATGACCTCTGCTATCACTGCAGCACTGTGAGCCTGGCAAGCAAAGGGACAGCGACACAAAGACTAAGAAGCAGCAGAGATGGTATGACTGAATTTCACACTGGTTTTAAATTACTAGCCAAGTTTCGGTTCATGTGCCCTGTTAATGGATTCTGCTAAGCACAATTATTTGGCAGCACAGCTCAACTTAAAACTGGGTTGGGTTACCTATCAATGGCATGAAAATTATGGTTTTATGTACAAAAGGATGGCATCTGGTGATTCGATTCATTAATGAGAGATTATTGTCTTGCGAGAAAGGAATGTCCTGGAAGATCCCATTCCTTTCCAATGGATGCCTCATTTCAAGAGTAAGGTGTATAGCCAGCACTCTGGTAGCATCACTGAGCCATGATCATGTCTCTGCCAAAGGCAGGGAGTTCAGGTTGAATGCTTCAGGCATAATGGAATGAGGCCAATAAACCAGCTCAAGTTAGGAAGTAGAATGCAAAATTGCACATATTCCAAGGGTCCAGACCCTCATTCACCTTACATTCAGTGTTCAAAAGACACTGCTGTGCGCCAGCCAACCAGCCGATCTGTAGAGATGCCTTGTCGATGTTTTATTCTGGATTGCTTTATTTATGGCTTTAATGTGTTGTAACCCACTTTGAGATTTTTTCTTTGAAATACAAAGTGGTATAGAAGTGAAATTAACAACAACAAATCCAATTCAGGAAAAGAAAAGCAACTAGACATTCCTTTGTGGCAACTGTAACCCAGGTTTAAGGTGCCATTATTTGGTGATTAGCTTATATATCTAAGTTTCTAACAGTTCCTTAAGCTTAAGCAGTTCCTTAAGCTTTTTGAAATTGGCCTTCTTAAAGTCTAGTGCATGTCCAACTACACTCAGTTTTCCCTTGGCTGTGTACAGTGGTACCTCTGGTTACATACTTAATTTGTTCTGGAGGTCCGTTCTTAACCTCAAGCACCACTTTAGCTAATGGGACCTCCTGCTTCTGCCGCGCTGCCCGCTGTGCAATTTCTGTTCTCATCCTGAAGCAAAGTTCTTAACCAGAGGTACTATTTCTGGGTTAGCGGAGTCTGTAACCTGAAGCGTATGTAACCTGAGGTACCACTGTATAATGAAACCCAGGAGGATATAATCACTTCTTCCCAAGGTTCCCTGTACTTTCACTTCTTTCCTTCCTGTTGGTGAGCACCGGATCAAAGAGAGATGACCTGCTTCTGGGAAACAAAATTGTCAGCGAGACAACTGAGGAACTTGTTGGACCTTTCATTCTTGGCAGAGTATGAGTTCCAATAGATATTGGAGTAATTGAAGTCTGTCATGACTACTATATCACTCTTTTTGAATGCTTGGTAATCTGCTCTCGGAAGGAATCATCCAAGTCCTCAATCTGGCTTGGAGGTCTATGAGCAGACACCCACAGTAAGGTCACTGCTGTTTTCCTCTCCTACAATTTTTACCCATATACTTCCAATCTGCCTTCCATGCTCCAGGGCATGAATTTCTTCACAAGCATGCACATCCTTTATATATGATGCTACTCCTGCTCCTTTCCTGTTCGTTCTTTTTTGTTTGAGTGAGTTGTACCCCCCAATTTCTACATTCCAGTCATGAGCATAGCTGTCAACGTTTCCCTTTTTTTAAAGGGAAATTCCCTTATTCCGAATAGCATTCCTCACAAGAAAAGGGAAAAGTTGACAGCTATGGTCATGAGTCTCATTTCACCAGCTTTCAGTATTAGGGCATGTTTGCCATCCTGTATTAAGAGTTCAAGTTTTTCTTGCTTGTTTTCCATACTCTGGGCATTCATGTAGAGACAACTGAAACCAGGAGTCATTCATCCTCACACTGCTGCCTCTGTCTCCCTCCATTGGGAGTCACCACACATCTCTCCTCTGGGGACTGCAGGAATCGTTCTGTACACTATCTTCCACTTGGTGTGTTCTGAGGCCTGTAACCACTGTACTTGCTCCTCTGGCCAGGAACTGGTGTCTGAGGTGAGGACATGGAACTGATTTTGTAATTCCAGAGACACAGCTTGGCTCCTGACAGTCCTGCTTTTTCGTGTCACGCTCCAATCTCCTGCATCATTTCCCCTCCTACCACTAGATGGCAATGCTCCTCTGTTCTCACTGTTTGTGTTTTGAATTTAAAAATCACCTGCCACTGGCAGCTTTTCTCTTGCCAGATTTCCCCCTTCTGCCATAAACTGCTTAGGATTTGTTACTCAGGATTTCAAAATACAGTGGATAAATTAAACTCTTGAACACCATACTTTCTGGCTGCTCAAACATATTTGTTCCACTGACTGCTTTGATCCTGCAAATCTGCTCTGGCTGCTGGAAGGGATCAGAGGGGTGGGAAGTGTTCTAGCGGGGGGGGGGGGGATCTCTCAAAGTAGGGTTGCCATACATCCGGATTTTCCTGGACATGTCTGGGATTCCAATGCCAGAATTAGTGTCCGGGGGGAATTTCAGACAATCACTTAAATGTCTGGATTTTTTTAAATTTCTCCCCAAAAGGCTTAACAATGTTCCCCCCCCCAAAAAAAAGCTTATCTCAAGGGGACTTCTTACCCTCCCACTACTCTACTTTTCTGGTTCTTTTCTTTTATTCTGTTGTTTGGGTTTGAGTTTAGTTTATTGTATTACTTTGTGGTTTAATCTTGTAAACCTTCATGATAGCGGAAAACAATTTCCTGGTAGCCATGCAACACATAGCAAGAGAAGTACACAAAAAAACATAGATGGTGATGAGGATGGCTTCTTCTGGGAGACATACATGTACCATCCAGAAACAGTTTTTTTCTACAGCATTAACTTCTTTTCAAGCTGCAGTCAGATTCAGTTAGATCGATGGACATTATCATTTCTTTTAATTGTGTCACAGTCCTAAAAATACAGATATCGCTTTGTCCTGGGCCAGACATCATCTAGATTTGATTATCTAGGTACATTTATCAGACTTGGATCATTTTTTTCCTAACAGAAATTTGTTCAGACATTGTTTTGTTATCAGAGTTTAAGTGAGAACCCCAATTTATAAATGGATTACATTATTATTTTGATTAAATATTGAAGCACGGTGCCCTTTTCCAGTAGGAATAACTGGAGAGGGTTCCTTAGCCTGGTGCTTTCAGTGGGGGTTGCCAGCGTGTTCTGTAACAGGCTGCAGTGTCTTCTAGCTTCTCTTTTCAGGGAACAGAGAACAGCAGCAAAAGCGGTCTCTGTTCTGAAATCAGTTTGAAGAAATGTTCATACTCTGGCTCCTCAAAACAGCGTGCGTGCACGAGAAAGACACACACACAGAGAGAGAGAGAGAGAGAGAGAGAGAGAGAAAGGGGAGGCAAGTTGTGAGAGGCTTGCAGGCATCCTATTACGCTGAATTATTTGCAGGATCTTTCATCTTCTTTGCTGTCACAGGATGAAAATAATGAACTACTGCATGTCAACACACACCCCTTACACTAAGCTGTGCCTTATTTACTACCCAAATAGAATGCCTAGTAAATATTTATGAGAAAAAAGATATAAAAATTGTGTGAGATTGGTGTAGAAGTAAGAGTATGTAGAATCTGGGAATTTACCATCAGTGTGGAATCTGATTCCTTGTGTAATTGGAAGCCTTCCTGGAAGTGCCCTTTTAGAGGGTAGCCCTATGTCCTGTTGCAGGAGCATGGAGGCAGCTAATGATTCAGATTTGTTCAGTTAATTCTCAGTCAGTTGGCAAAATGCTCCCCATCAGTTAACATGAGAGTGCCAAAGACATTTATATTGAAGATGAGAGTGTTTGCGTGGAGAGTTCCCGCCCCCCACCAGGATAAATAAAGACACGAGACACCATAATTTAAGGTTAATTGGGCGAATTAGGCCACAACTTTATTGAATTCAGGAATGAGAGGCATTGGCTTAGGCATTGGTCCTAACGACTATCCGGCTCCAGCCCATTTGCTGGAGACACGGGGAAGGGTTAACACTATATCGGGGGAGTCTCCTGCCGAGGCACGTCGACTAGGAGCTCCCCCGGGTCACCGCTCTGGGGCGTGCCTTTGGCCCACACCTCCATACGCTTCGGACAGGGTCACGCCCCCCGGAGTCCTTTAACGGACCACCCTTCGCTCACTGGGGGGAGGTGATGGCGTTCCTCCCCCCCACATCCTCTTAACCCCTTCTTACCAATGCCTACCGCCAATGCCGAAAAGTTGTGATGATTTGCTACGAGGTAGGCGAAAAACCAAAAGGCTACAAATTGCCAATTGGGAAAAATTCCTACCATGCCCCTTGCGGCGACAGACCGAAGTCCATAGCAAAGTCAAACCTACCTAAAGCCTACCTAAAGGGAGGGAGGGTGGGAAAACGTGAGGCTAGCCGGCGAAAAGAGGGCGAGCCCCCTCTGCGCTGGCCCTAAATAGGGCAGGCCACGCCCCCCCAGCCAGCCGATTGGCTGGCTGGGGGGGGCAGACCCGGCCGGGATTCCCCTGCTCTCGCGGGGGCTGCAATCAGCCCCCGCTCTCGTGGGGTGGGCGTGAAGCCCGCAACCCCACCTCCTGGGCAGGCCGGAAGTGGCTTTCTCTGCAGCCATTTTTCATTCCTTTTCACCAATTACACATACAAAATTACAAAGCTACTTTTCTTATTCTAACTCTCAGCAAACAATACAGTGTAAATATAAAATACAGAACTCTTATTCCAGCTGATTATCATTCAGTCCTGGCTACTCTGGGCCCAAAACCAGGACTGTATGATTAGATCTTCTCAGTGTTAGAAACCAGATATATAAACTAATTGCCAAATGTCGTCTTAAACCTAGGTGACAGTCACCACAACAGTATGTCTAGGCGCCATTCCAACCCCGCCCCCCGTGAAACTTGTTGTTGTTGTTAATTTCATTTCAGTTCTGCTCAATGTTTTAAAGAAACAATCTCAAAGCAGTTTGCAAACACATTAAAACGTCAAATCAAACAATCCAGAATAAAACAAATTCAAGCTTCAAGGGAAATATTTCAGATCCTTCTCTAAGTGACATATTGCTTTCCCCATATTTATTTACCTACTTAATTTATATCGCTGCCCCATAGCGGAAGTATTTTAGAAAGCCAGTGTGATGTAGTGGTTAGATTAGGACACGGGCGATCAGGGTTCAAATCCCCACACTCAGTCATGAAGCTCCCTGGGTGACCTTGGGCCAGTCAAAGCCTCTTAACTACCTTACAGGGTCGTTAATCCCTACAACTGAGGAGGGGAGTGAACCATGTACTCCTTGGGGGAAAAGGTGGGATATAAATGCAGTACATAAGCTCTTCTGCTTATCTCCTTAAGAAAGTTATGGCTATTTGACAGTGGAATGGCCTCCACTGGAAGGTGGTGGACACACCTTCATTGGAGGTTGAATGGCCATCTGTCATGGATGCTTTAGTTGAGATTCCTGCATGGAAGGGGTATGAACTAGGGGCCCCTCGGGGTGCATTCTAATAAAATTCTATGATTCTAAGCACTGTGAGCTGGTGATTACAGGTTAAGTATCCTTACATTCACTTATCACATTACTGCTTCCCACTGTTTTTTGCCTGAGATGTCTCACCCCACCAATAGAATCATAGAATCATAGAGTTGGAAGAGACCACAAGGGCCATCGAGTCCAACCCCCTGCCAAGCAGGAAACACCATCAGAGCACTCCTGACATATGGTTGTCAAGCCTCTGCTTAAAGACCTCCAAAGAAGGAGACTCCACCACACTCCTTGCCAGCAAATTCCACTGTCGAACAGCTCTTACTGTCAGGAAGTTCTTCCTAATGTTTAGGTGGAATCTTCTTTCTTGTAGTTTGGATCCATTGCTCCGTGTCCGCTTCTCTGGAGCAGCAGAAAACAACCTTTCTCCCTCCTCTATGTGACATCCTTTTATATATTTGAACATGGCTATCATATCACCCCTTAACCTCCTCTTCTCCAGGCTAAACATGCCCAGCTCCCTTAGCCGTTCCTCATAAGGCATCGTTTCCAGGCCTTTGACCATTTTGGTTGCCCTCCTCTGGACACGTTCCAGTTTGTCAGTGTCTTTCTTGAACTGTGGTGCCCAGAACTGGACACAGTACTCCAGGTGAGGTCTAACCAGAGCAGAATACAGTGGCACTATTACTTCCCTTGATCTAGATGCTATACTCCTATTGATGCAGCCC
Organism: Podarcis filfolensis; assembly: GCF_964270895.1. Classification (NCBI taxonomy): domain Eukaryota; kingdom Metazoa; phylum Chordata; class Lepidosauria; order Squamata; family Lacertidae; genus Podarcis; species Podarcis filfolensis. The sequence continues at coordinate 9,466,247 of NC_139611.1, read as the reverse complement.
AGAATTGCATTGGCTTTTTTAGCTGCCGCGTCACACTGTTGGCTCATGTCAAGTTTGTGGTCAACCAAGACTCCTAGATCCTTTTCACATGTACTGCTCTCAAGCCAGGTGTCACCCATCTTGTATTTGTGCCTCTCATTTTTTTTGCCCAAGTGCAATACTTTACATTTCTCCCTGTTAAAATTCATCTTGTTTGTTTTGGCCCAGTTCTCTAATCTGTCAAGGTCGTTTTGAAGTGTGATCCTGTCCTCTGGGGTGTTAGCCACCCCTCCCAGTTTGGTGTCATCTGCAAATTTGATCAGG